>NC_077231.1:149987897-150308730 GCF_027887165.1 Monodelphis domestica
CAGGGCTGGAGATTTGGCTCTAGATGTCAGTCAAGAGAGG
This sequence comes from Monodelphis domestica, assembly GCF_027887165.1. Lineage (NCBI taxonomy): Eukaryota > Metazoa > Chordata > Mammalia > Didelphimorphia > Didelphidae > Monodelphis > Monodelphis domestica. The sequence goes on from NC_077231.1 coordinate 149,987,938, forward strand.
ATTCCAGGACTTCCGGTCAAGATGGCGGTGTAGAAGCAGCGAAAGTTCAGACCTCGGAAACCCTTCCTTACCGATCGCAAACAGAGTGCTCCTAGGCCACCGAAATTCAAGCTGAACAACAGGATAGACCCGGGGAAACCTCCTCCTGGACCTGGATCAAAAGGTATCACACCCCAAAAGCCAGAACCCTAGATCACTCAGATCTAAGGGGTAGACAGAAAGAAGGTCCCAGGACCCATCCCCCCCAACCCAGAGTGCTGAGCCCATGGCAGCAGCAGGAACCTCAGGGCTCTGAGGACTCACCTTGAAAGCAACCAGAGCCAGTCTCTGGAGCACCCAACACAGACGGCAGGGAAGCATAGAGAGAAGGGGGAAGCCTGTGGCCCCCTGGCTGGGTTCTTCCATCTGGGTGTCGGGGGAGGTCCCAGCTTTGGGGCACCAGCTGAGCCCAATCCCATCGGGAGCCCTCAGAGCTACTGAAAGGACAGAGGGCTCAGGGCTGGCAAAGGGGTTGCTCCGAAGAGCCTACCTTGAAAGTAACCTGGGCCAGTTTCCGGGCACTCAACACAGACTGTGGAAGAGGAGGTTGCTGCTTTTCTCTTTCTTCCTTTTTTTGGCTCTAGGATCTTTTGGCCCACACCACCTGAACCTAATCCCATCAGGAGCCATCAGAGTCCAGGCAAGCCACGACCCCTCCCTCCTTAGAGAGCAGGGTCTTCTGAAAGAACCAGCTGAACCTAATCCCATCAGGAGCCCTCACAGCTACTGAAAGGACAGAGGGCTCAGGGCTGGCAAAGGGGTTGCTCCGAAGAGCCTACCTTGAAAGTAACCTGGGCCAGTTTCCGGGCACTCAACACAGACTGTGGAAGAGGAGGTTGCTGCTTTTCTCTTTCTTCCTTTTTTTGGCTCTAGGATCTTTTGGCCCACACCACCTGAACCTAATCCCATCAGGAGCCATCAGAGTCCAGGCAAGCCACGACCCCTCCCTCCTTAGAGAGCAGGGTCTTCTGAAAGAACCAGCTGAACCTAATCCCATCAGGAGCCCTCACAGCTACTGAAAGGACAGAAAACTCAGGGCTGGCAAAGGGGTTGCTCCAAAGAGCTTACCTTGAAAGTAACCTGGGCCAGTTTCTGGGCACTCAACACAGACTGTGGAAGAGGAGGTGGCTGCTTTTTTTTTCTTCTTTTTTTTTGGCTCCAGGATCTTTTGGCCCACACCACCTGAACCTAATCCCATCAGGAGCCCTCAGAGTCCAGGCAAGCCACAACCCCTCCCCCCTTAGAGAGCTGGGTCTTCTGAAAAAAACAGAAACCTAGAGGCGAAGTCAAGATGGCAGCCTAGAAGGAGCATAGACCTGGCAGCCTGGCCAGAGCTTTAGAGATCCTCCATATCTGCTCCAGCCGTCCAGGAAGTTTAAAACTCAGAATAAACCCAGCCCAACTAAGCTGAACTCAATCCCATCAAAAGTCTCCAGAACACAGGGAAGCCCAGGCTCCCCAACCATCCTCACTGACTGCTGGATTTTAAGCCAATCAAAAGCCTCCAGAGGACAGGAAAGCTCAAATCCCCAACAACCCTCCCTCAGAGATTACACCAAGAGATCCTCTGTTAAAGCTCCAAGAGGGGAGACTGATAGAAGTCCCTAAAAAACAAAAAATGAGAGGAACAAGAGCACAGACAAATACGGGGAGGAAAGAAGGGGTGAATTTGAACAAACAACAGAAACAGAAGAAAGAAACTACAATAGACAGCTACTACTCACCAAATGGAATAGAGGGGAAGAGATCAGCAAACAATAAACCAGAAATCCCAGCGAATTGGATACAGGCTGTGGAAGAACTCAAAACACAACTAAGAGAGGCTGAAGACAATTGGGAAAAGAACTTAAAAATTAAGTTAAGTCATCTGGAAACAGAGGCACTTGAACTAAAACAAGAAAATAGTGTCCTGAAAGCCAAAATCATCCAGCTGGAAAATGAGGCAAAGGAGATGAAAGATGAGATAAAGAGGATGAAAGACAATCTTCAAAGAAACTCAGACCAGAAGGAAAAAGACGACCAAAAAGCCAAAGATGAAATCCAATCTTTAAGAACCCGAGTAAAACAACTAGAATCAAGTGACCTCACAAGGCAGCAGGACACTATAAAACAAAACAAAAAGAATGAAAAAATTGAGGAAAATGTGAAGCATCTCATTCACAAAACAGACGATTTAGAAAATCATTCAAGAAGAGACAATTTAAGAATAACTGGACTACCAGAAGACCACGACAAAAGAAAAAGCCTGGACATAATACTAGAGGAAATTATCCAGGAAAACTGTCCCGAAATCCTAGAACAAGAGGGGAAAGTGGAGATTGAAAGAATCCACAGATCATCCCCTGTTTTTAATCCCCAACTGACAACACCAAGAAATGTTATAGCCAAATTCAAAAACAATCAGATAAAAGAACAGGTATTACAAGCTGCCAAGAAGAAACCATTCAGACACCATGGAAACATGGTGAGGATAACACAGGATCTGTCTGCATCCACACTGAAGGACCGAAAGGCATGGAATATGATATTCCGGAAAGCAAGGGAATTAGGCCTAAAGCCAAGAATAAAATACCCATCAAAACTGACTATATTCTTACAGGGGAAAGTATGGTCATTTAACACAACAGAAGAGTTCCAAGTATTCATAAATAAAAGACCAGACCTGAACAGAAAATTCGAAGTCCAAACACAGAACTCAAGAGAATCATCAGAAAGTAATTAAAAAAGAGGGGAAAAACAACAACAACAAAGGTTTTTTTTTTTTTTTAAGAGACTCAATAAGTTAAAATGATATGTATCCCTATAAGAAAAGAGGTCATTGGCAACTCTTAAAAACTGTTGCTATCACCTAAGCAGCTAGAAGAAATACACTCAGAGGGAACAGTGACAAACTGTATAGGATGAAAGGACAAGACATAAATAGGTATATAGAGATATGCATGCATAAATACATATACATGTGTATGTATATATATATATATACATGACTAAAGTTAAAAAAGAAAAGAGATTATGACTAAAAGAAATGGGAAAAGAGACAAATGGGGATAGATTTATATATCACAAAGAAGCTCATGGCGGGAGGGGGGAGAACATCGATACACTGGAAGGGTAAAGAGGTTGGAGATAGGAAATATTCAACTCTTACGTACTTTGAAACTGACCCAAAGAGGGAAGAACAATCCAATCCATTGGGGAAGAGAATAGATTTGCGCCCTATAGGGGGGTAGAAGGGTAAAAAACAGACTGGTGGGGAGGGAAGCAGTACAAGGGAGGGAGAGGGTGTGGGGGGGAATTTTTAAGAAGACTGCAGGGGAAAATAAGGGAGGGAATAAGAAGGGAGGGGGGTAGAAAGGGAAATACAAGGGGGACTGATTTAAAGTAAATCACTGGACTAAAAGGTAGAGCTGAAGAAGAAAGGTTAGAATTAGGGAAGGATATCAAAATGCCAGGGAGTCCACAAGTGACAGTCATAACATTGAACGTGAATGGGATGAACTCACCCATAAAACATAGACGAATAGAAGAATGGATTAGAATCCAAAACCCTACCATATGTTGTCTCCAAGAAATACACATGAGGCGGGTAGACACCCACAAGGTCAGAATTAAAGGATGGAGTAAGACCTTCTGGGCTTCAACTGACAGAAAGAAGGCAGGAGTGGCAATCATGATATCTGGTAAAGCCAAAGCAAAAATAGACCTGATCAAAAGGGATAGGGAAGGTAATTATATTTTGTTAAAAGGGACTTTAGATAATGAGGAAATATCACTAATCAACATATATGCACCAAATAATATAGCACCCAAATTTCTAATGGAGAAACTAGGAGAATTGAAGGAAGAAATAGACAGTAAAACCATATTAGTGGGAGACTTGAACCAACCATTATCAAATTTAGATAAATCAAATCAAAAAATAAATAAGAAAGAGGTAAAAGAAGTGAATGAAATCTTAGAAAAATTAGAATTAATAGACATATGGAGAAAAATAAATAGGGATAAAAAGGAATACACCTTCTTCTCAGCACCACATGGCACATTCACAAAAATTGACCATACATTAGGTCACAGAAACATAGCACACAAATGCAGAAAAGCAGAAATAATAAATGCAGCCTTTTCAGACCACAAGGCAATAAAAATAACGATCAGTAATGGTACATGGAAAACCAAATCAAAAACTAATTGGAAACTAAACAATATGATACTCCAAAATCGTTTAGTTAAAGAAGAAATCATAGAAACAATTAATAATTTCATTGAGGAAAATGACAATGGCGAGACATCCTTTCAAACCTTTTGGGATGCAGCCAAAGCGGTAATCAGAGGTAAATTCATATCCCTGAGTGCATATATTAACAAACTAGGGAGAGCAGAGATCAATCAATTGGAAATGCAAATAAAAAAACTCGAAAGTGACCAAATTAAAAACCCCCAGCAGAAAACCAAACTAGAAATCCTAAAAATTAAGGGAGAAATTAATAAAATCGAAAGTGATAGAACTATTGATTTAATAAATAAGACAAGAAGCTGGTACTTTGAAAAAACAAACAAAATAGACAAAGTACTGGTCAATCTAATTAAAAAAAGGAAGGAAGAAAAGCAAACCTCAAATATCAATTATTTTCTTCTTATGGAGATCAAAGCACGAACTGCTTTGAGCTTCTAAGTGAAGAGAAGGCAGCTGCCATATTAAAAAAAATTTTAATGTGTGCACAAGCAATAGTACCGCTATTGCTTTTGTGTTTTACTGTATCCTGATCTTAAATTAATGAGTATTCTGAGAAGAGAGTGATTAGGTAACTGTGTGAGTTTGAGAGATTCATCAGAGCCATTGGAGGTCCCAACGACAACTAGAATTAGTAGTAGTATCCATTAGGATAGTAGTAGCCAGTGAGAGAAGAAACACTGTAGAGAGACAAGCAATTATTAATTATTTACTATGTTCCAGGCACTCCCCTAAGTGCTAAGGGTATAATGGAAGGCCAAAAAAGGGTTCTTGCCGTCAAGGAGTTTATATTCCCAGAAGGGGGGGAAAACCTTAAAATACCTATATACAAAACACAAAAGAGTGTAAATAGAAGGCAATATCAGAAGGAACAAACTAAGACAGTAAGATGGGACAGAAAAGGCCTCTTGTAGAAGGTGCAATCTGAGCTGAATCTTGAAGGAACCTTTGAGACAGAAATGAGAATGGAAAGCATAATATGGAAAGACAATCAACTCAAGAAAAATGGTGGCTTCAGAGATTGTGACTATTTGTAAAGGAGGAAAGTTTCCGCTATGAACTATAAAAATGCCTTGATATTCAGAGTCTAGATACAGAACTTACCTAAAGGGAACTTTCTGAGGACTCATCAAAGGGAGAAAGAAACTACCAGGTCCAGGAGTTAGAATGTACTGGTTGGTCATAGGTATCCCCTATATGTGTGTTTCAATTCCATTGTACTTTAAATTGAAGCCCATTCTCCCTAAGGACTTTATGTGTACTCTGGTAATGTAGGGACTTGTTTTTGTAACCACTATTCTTCCTGTACCTCCTCAATAAATCTCTTTTCTAAAAGGTAATGGAGTTTGACTAATAATGACTGATAATATGAAGTATAGCAGAGGGGACCCAAGTATTAGACACAACAGCCCATCAAGATTATCCTTAAGATGCTAAGAATGGTAAACCTCCACACTCTGAGGCTCAAGCTAGGGATCCAAGTACTTGGATAGGGACTAAGCCCAGAGGACTTGTTCCATAAGGGGAAAAAAATTCTAACAATTTGAATTGTTCAAAGTCAGAATGGAAGTGAGTTCCTCTCACTAGTGGTCTTTAGGTCAACAGGTAGACAACCATTTGTTTAAAATTTTATAGATTCTTATTCAAGCTCTGGTTGAACTGGAAGGCATTTGAGGTTTTCTCGAAATCTGACATTCTGTGATTCTGTTTCTAACTTACTTGATCTGATTTATTGAACTCTCTAATCATTCTGTTTGATTCTGTGATAGACAAGATTATTTCTAATTAGCTAATAAGCTCAAATACCAACCTGTTTTTATATTGGGAATAATTTTTTTCCCCTTTAGAACAGACAGTAGAGAAAATAAAGCCATTGTTAACCAATTCATTTGGCTTAGACTGTTAAAAGTAAATCACGTCTTCCTCTATCAAGGCATTTTGACTCTTCTGTTTTCATATCCAAAAGGAGATCTTTAGATTCAAGTGTAAATGATGATTTAATAATGCTAAGGGACTTAGTATTTTACATTGTCAAAATGTGCATCAGCAGTAATTTGTGAAAAAATACCAATCTATCAGTATTGGATGATGTCAATGATCAGGTTTGGAAAGGTAGAGGCTAATTCAGTTCCTGAAATGACATAGCTGTAACAAATTAGTGTAAAATTTAAAATAATATCAATTACTTCAGGTTCTTATTTTCTATAGAGTTTTATTGATAATCATTTGAAGTAGAAAAAATAAACAAGAATAGAAGTATAAAGCCTAATTTTCAAACCTGACTTCCCTGAATACAGCAGAAAAGCATGGCTGAAAGTCAAGCAGGAGAAGACACACATGTGGTCATTTAGGTTAGAAAATTAGGCTTTATACTTCGATCCTTGTTTATTTTTTCTACTTCAAGTGATTATCAATAAAACTATGGAAAATAAGAACCTGGAGTTATTGATATTAATTTAAATTTTACATGAGCAATTCAAGTATCTCTTATTTCCTTCCTATTCTATCCTCATCTTTAGTTAGAGGTGTTATGACTTTTTCTTACTTGCTTGAGAAGAACTCATTTTAGCAAAATAGAGAATACTGAAGTAATGCTTTCTGAGGGCCTGAAAGAGATTCCAGGATGACATGTATATATTATGTATAATATATATGATATATTTATGCTACCCATGTTGAAAAAAAAAGAATAGAAAAATAAAGTAAATTTTGAAAAGATGCCTCAATTTACACTCAGATCATCACTTCTCTTACTGAAAGTAGGCAGTATTTTTTATCATGATCATTTGAAATTGTCTTGGATCATTGTATTGATTAGAGGATCTAAATCTTTCACAGTTGATCATCATTACAAAATTGGTGTTACTGTGCACAATGATCTCCTGGTTCTTCTCACTTCACTTTATATTAGTTCAAATCAGTCTTACCATATTTTTTGGAAACTACCCCTTATCATTTCCCAGAGCACAATAGTATTCCATCTCAATCACACACCACAGCTTCTTTAGCCATTCTCCATATGAGGGCAGAAAAAGAGCTTCTATAAATATTCATGTGCATATAGATCTTTTCCTTTTTTTCTCTATATCTTTGGGACATAAGTCTAGTTGTGATATTGCTGGTTCAAAGAGTATACACAGTTTTATAACCCTTTGATCCTAGCTCTAAATTGTTCTCCCAAATGGTTGGATAAAGATGAACTATTTTAATATGGATTCAAATAGAATGATGAACTGGTCAAGTAAATTAGATCAAGTAAGTTAAAAACAGATTCATAGAGTCTCAAAATTAAAAAAAAAAAACAACCACCAAAGACCTCAAAAACCTTCAAGTATAACTTGGGCTTGAATAAGAATATTCTCTACAGAATTTTAAACAAATAGTTAAAGACCTCAGTGATTATCTCCATCTGCTTGTGGGTACTTCAAACTGTTAGAAACACTTTTTTCCTTATGTAGCAGTCTCCTTAGAATGGTTGGACAGCAACTCCACCAGTGGTGTATTTAGTATCTATTTTTCCACATCTCCAGCATTGACGTATTCTTTTTCTGTCATGTTAGCAAATCTGATAGGTGTGAGGTCATACCTGGAATAATATATTATGGCAGAATATGTATAAATATTATAGAATATGTGTCAATCAGTCAAACAACAAGCATCTAGTAAGTACCCACTATATACAAAGCACTGTGCTAGATTCTAAGGACAAAAACACAGGAGATGAAACAATCTTTGCTCTTCAATGTGTTTTACATCACTGGTGTCAAATTCAAGTAGAAATGAAGGCCACTAAACCCTACTTAAGAATCTCTGCAGGCCATATTTTGATTTAGAAAACCACATTAACATTATCAATGTTTTAGGGTAGTTTTGTTTATTTCTTTAAATACTTCCTAATTGCATTTTAATTTGGTTCAGGTGGCACTCAGTCTTCTGTTCAACACCACTGCTTTACAATATGTAATACATAATATTATATAACAAAACCCAGAGTGCATATTCAGAAGGTCCTGAACAAGGCAAGTCAAGTGGAAATAATTTATCCTTTAATAAAAAAGAGCAACTTGGCACAATGGGTAGAGTGTTGGCTTTAAACTAGAAGAACCTGGTCCCAGGCCATGTTTCTGACTGGTTAAATCACTTAACACCTCAGTGTCCCCAGGCAGCTCTCTAAAATTGTACAGGTCTCACAATAAGACTATTTAATAATTACTAAATAAATACTATTTACAGTACTATTTAAACTACAAATGAATTGCCAACCACGTCAGTGGAGAGTTTCCATCTTAAGAGTTCCATATAATGACAAAATCAAAGGATTGGAGCATGCCTGCTCCCCCTAAGCATAGAGAACTGTGCTGGAGCCCTAATGAATTGGCTCATGTCAGTGGATTGGAACATTTTTCAGTGTATTTGCATCTCAGAGGAAATCAGTAAACACTGCATCACAGAGCTAAAATAAGCTTTAACAATCAAATTGTTTTGTTATTGGTCTAGATTTAGGAAAGTGAAGGAGAAAATGTTAAAAATGTAAATAACTTAAAAGTGTGTCTTGTATTTTTTCCTCGAGAACCAGCTGTTAAAGTTTTACTAGCACACAGTAAGTATACTCTAATGTCACTTTGGGGAAGTCACGTAATCTCTTTTGGCCCTTGTAAAAAGAGGGCTTGGAGTAGAGAACTGCTTCCGTCCCTTTCCAGTTCTAAACACAGACCTTTATATTCTTAGTCTGTGTACGTAAACTCAATTTAAAGAGCTCTGTGTGATGCCGCCAGACGCCGCCAGAGGGCGGTGTAGGCGGAAGCCTCACCATCTCTCCCTGGCCTTCTTACCTTCTTTACTGTACGCCACTGAGTCTTGCCCTACAACTTCCCCCGGAAGTAGTGGTTGTTGACAGTATTTCTTGTCCCTGCCTTGAGTTGGATGGTTGGAAATCGGTACGTGGGGTCGCAGAGACTCGCCTCGAGGGAGGCCTCAGGTGCGGCCAGAAGATGGATATCTTGAAAGCGGAGATCTCTCGGAAGCGGCAGCTGGTGGAGGACAAGAAACTGCTGGGGGTGAGATGCGTTCAGGCTGGAGGATGTGGAAAGTGGAGCGGAAGGGGGAAAGGAAAGCCTGGGCTGGGGGGAGTGGGGATCGTGGAGAAGAGCTTTGGCGACCTTCCTCCTTCCCCTGCTCTTCCTCTGAATTTCTTGAGTGGAAGATAACGGAGGGATCCTAGGAAAACTAATATCCCCCCCCCCCCCCACCCCATAAGAGCAAAGCTTTAGAGATGGAAAGTGCCTTAGAGACCGGCTTCAGTCCGTTTTGCGAGTGAAGAAATCGAGACCCAGAATACAAGTACTTATTATTATAATAAATAGCATTTATATAACTCTTATTATGTATCAGGTTTATGCAACTAGCAAGTGGCCGAGACAGAACTTGAACTCGAGTATTTCAGACTCCAAGCCCTACTCTGTTGTATCGCCTAGCTTCTTATTTGAAACAGACTAGTACATTACAAAGACTTAAGTTGCAAGACAATATTTGACTTTGCAAAATATTGATACCAAGGATTTTTTTTAATGGGTTGGAGCGCGAGAGGGAGAGGAGATTTCTAGTTAAATTTTTTTTAAGTGGGAGGAGTGTTACAGATGTGAAAAGTTGAATGGATTTTCAGAGGACATCGTTGTAATAATTTTACTTAATTATCTTTGTTACTAGTAACCACTCTCATGAAGAGGAAGTGATCTGTAAATGTTTGTAATGTAACAGAACTTTAAAAAAAAAATTAGCCCGTGTTTTCTCACCCCTTCCTCTCCTTGAAAGTAGTTTACAATCAGATTTTGGTTGCAGATATACTTAGGTGCATCACGAATACCTGTTGCTTTATTAGAGGACAATTAAAATTCAAAGTAAAAGTGTCCCTAAGTCTCTAAAACCGATGTAGAGTTGGAGTTGGATGATTCAACCAATTCCTTTTACAGATATGAAACTTCATACTGTTAATATCTTACAGATTTTCCTGAAGATTTAAAGTAGAGTTAACGCATCTCTGTAAAGTGTTTTCCAAACTTTAAAGTGCTATAAAAATACCTTCTACTTGCCACAACTACGTAATACCAAGACCAAAGCTGCGTCTTTCCCAACCCAACAGTCTTTCCACATTTTTAATATTGTTGGAACTGAGTACTGATTGTGGACACTCTCAGGTGGATCAAGTAATCTTTTTCTGATTTACTTATGTAGCTTTGGATAACAACTTCTTTTCCAAACCCTAAGCCAAAAAATGGCACCTGTATTTGTCATCTTGCCTTCTTCACCATCCAAGCACTTCTCAGCCCAGTGAAATTGCTTTCTGACTTTTCCTCATCTTCATCCTTCATGCAGTGAAAAGAGCATAACACCAGATTCATATCTTGTTTTTGATGCTCAATATGTGTAATTAAGGCAAGTCACAACTTCCCTGGGTTTCAGTTTTTCATCTGTAAAATGAGGGAGTTGTACTAGATGGGTCTACCAGCACTTGATCATTGATTGATATATTATCTGTCTAGAACAACCTGCTTCTTTTAACACTGTTGATTCTCCTCTACTCCTACATTGTCTCCTGTATAGCTCTTTCGGGATGTTTCCATTCTAATTTTAATTGACCTCCAGCCCATCTGCCTGTACCCTCTCCTTTCCCTTCACACTCTTTCTTGCTGATCTGATGAACTTCTATTATATAAAACCCTCAGTTTCCAAATGTTTTCACAGCATCTTTCATAACTCTCCCTTCACTTCTCTTTACTCTTGTGGGCACTTTTCCAGTTCAGACTTTCATTACCTTTCAACTGAACTTTTGTAATAACCTCATTATTGGTTCCAATCCATCCTCAACACAGCCACCAAAATAATATTTTTAAAACCAAGATCTGACTATGTTATTGTCCTGTTCAAAAGTTTGAGTGGTTTTCTGTTGATACTTCAATAAAATTCCCCATCCCCACCCCAAGTCATTTAAAAGTTTTTCACATTTCTTTCACTAGACTTATTTTATATACTTCCCTTCACATACTCTGTATGGACTGGGACTGTTCCCATAGAGATGGACTGAGTCTGTGATTGCATTATATAGGGAACTTTCAGATAAGGAAACTTCCTTTGCAGCTTCAACTCTTAGAAAGTATTTTCCAGGTTCTAGCCAAACTCAATTATATCTCCCTAAACATAACGTTTCATCTTTTGCTTTTTTTCCCCCCTTGCTATGGTTTGTCTTGTATCCATGGATTACATTAGAGTTTTGTTCATCTAAGTCTCTTAAAATTTTTAGTGCCCTTCAAGATTCTACTTGAGCACTGCTTCCTACTTTTTGCCCCTCCATTTTTTAAATATTCTTTCCCTCCTCAAATTGTCTTGTAATTATCTATCTATGTGCATGTTGTATTCCTCCTATAAAATAAATATAAACACCTTGGGTACAGAGACTGTTGTTCTTTTTGACTTTGTATTACTATAGTGTTTATAATGTATTATAGTGTAATAGTGTAAGTACACTATAGTGCAGCATAGTATATATAATATAGTATATTATTACAAACACTAGACACTTTGATGGATGCTTTTTGTTGTTGAGAAAGGACCTATTATATTGGTTTCTCCCATTATACAAATAAAAATTTATGTGTTCATCACTGCCAAAAAGGCTAAGAATATTTTAGACAGCAGAGATTAGCAAGAGTGAGCTTGATGAGGCAGATAGATAACACTCTCTAGGTGGATCATACCCCAGTTCTGGAGACAGGAGGTCTTAGTTTCAAATATGGCCTCAGATATTTCCCCGCTGTATGATTCTGGGCAAGATACTTAATCCCAATTGCCTAGCCCTTGCCAATTTCTGACTTAGAATTGATTACAGAAGGTAAGGGTTTAAAAAAAAAGGAAGGAAGGAAAAAGAAGGAATAGCGATCTTGTTGCACCTCTGGCATAGAGAGCATTATCATATTGCATATAGCATTCAGAAGATTTTTTAATTTTGATTTTATATTTTTACAAGTAATTAAGTAGAATTGTGTTTCTAAAGTTTACAGATATCTGGGAATGTCAATATTTTGGAGGGCTTTTTATGTTTCATAATGATTTTAATTTCCAAAAATTAGAAAAATGACATGACATTAATAAATCAAATAAAAGTTAATAATAATAATATATTCCATATATGGAAAATTGGAAAGTACTAGTAAGATAGATAATATTGAAATTAAGGCTTATACAATGACTTTCTCTTATCTCCCAGCATCCTTAAAAAATGGTATTTGGGGAATTTGTATTCTCAGGTATTATCTTTAAAGCTATACAGAGTACTCTATTCTTTCATACTATTTGTGAGTCTTTAATTGAATGTTCTATTGTTATACTGAAGCCTTTGAACATTTAGTAGAAAGTACCATTAATCAATGATTCAACAAAAGTACCTCCTGTGTACTGAGTACTATGCTAGGTGCTAGGAGAGATCTTTATTATCTCTCTTAGCACCTAGCAATAGCACACAGTACACTGTACTCAGTACCGTGCTCCTCTAATTTACCTGTAATGTTACCCTTCATTTCTAAACCCTGTACCCATTCTAAGCTTATCTTGGTATAAGATGTCAGATGTTAGTTTATACCTAGTTTCTGTCATTGCTTTCAAGTTTTCCCAGCAATTTTTATAAGTTCTTGTCCCGAAAGCTTGGATTTTTGAGTTGATCAAACACTAGATTACTGTGGTCATTTACTTCTATCAATTGTGTACCCACTGTGTCTACTCCAGTAATTAACCACTATCTTTCTTATATAATACCAGACTGTTTTGATGACTACTGCCTTGTAGTATAGTTTGAGATTTGATACTGCTAGGTTGCCTTCATTTACTTCTTTTTGCCATTGATTCCCTTGATATTCTTGACCTTTTATTCTTTTTTTTTTTTTTTAACCCTTACCTTCTGTCTTGGAGCCAATACTCTGTATTGGTTCCAAGGCAGAAGAGTGGTAAGGGCTAGGCAATGGGGGTCAAGTGACTTGCCCAGGGTCACACAGCTAGGAAGTGGCTGAGGTCAGATTTGAATCTAGGACCTCCCATCTCTAGGCCTGATTCTCAACCCACTGAGCTACCCAGCTGCCCCCTTGACCTTTTATTCTTACAGATGATTTTTGTTATTATTTTTACTAGTTCTACAAAATAATTCTTTGGGAGTTTGATTAGTATGATGTTTAATAAGTAAATTACTTTAAATAGTATTGTCATTTTTATTAAATTGACTTGGCCTAACCATGAGGAATTATTATACTTCTCCAAATTAAAAATATTCTTAAAAATTACATTTCCAGTCTACAGAATCCAAAGATGAATCAGGCAACACCTAAATCTCCGTTTAGAGATTGAACAAATAAAACAAGTGTTTTGATTCTAGTGGGAGAAAGAAAGGTCACACACTCTCTTTCAGAGACACATAAAAGTTTTCATGTACATTGACACACAGTCGATTTAATAACTCCAATCTTTGCACTATTTAATGTGTTTTCTTTAGTTGAGTTGTTTGGGAACTTTTTAGTGACTCTGTTTAAGTAGTTAAGATGGATGAGGATAGAGAAAGGTGAAGATAATTGATAGGTGTTGTTAGGAATTAGGTAATTGATAGGAAAAAGAATCATAAAAGATACAACTACAACTTTCTTGTTTTAATACTTAATAACTTAAGGCGTTATAATAGAGATTAAGGTACCTAGGGAAGTGCTATAGAATTTCAGCCTACTTAGGCAAGACAACAAGCATTTCTTTCTTTCTTTTTTAAAATTAAAAATCCTTACCTTCCATCTTTGAATTAATACTGTGTATTGGTTCTAAGGTAGAAGCATGGTAAGGGCTAGGCAATGGGAGTTAAGTGACTTGCCCAGGGTCATACAGCTGGGAAGTGTCTGAGGTCAGATTTGAACCTGGGCCTCCCATCTCTAGGCCTGGCTCTCAATCTACTGACCCACCCAGCTATTCCCAAACAAGTATTTCTTAAGGGCTTACTACATGCCTGGCACTATGCTAGTCATACAGAACATTGTTTCTCTGTAAACAGAAAGATATGCAAATAGTTAGAGGTGGAATTTTACATGTAATCACCAATTCCCAAATTATAGTATGTTTTAATCCTTAAGTATTTGTTTGGAGGACTGCCTTTATTGAGGCAAGTAGGAGTAAATGTTATTTGTACAAAGGCTTTGACCTTATTGGTGTACAGTTTTAGGATAATGAGACCTAGTATATGGAGGAACAAAGGAATGAAGAAAAGTAGAAAAAAGAAACAAAGGGAAAACACTGGGTATACTATGTGTCTTTGATATATAGCACTAATTTAAAAGCATTAAATGTTATAAGTATCTTTATTGACACTCCAAGCAAGAGAATTATTAGCTATTTCCTGTTCTCTTTTCTTTAGTCTTTATTTGCTTTTGTCAGACTTCTGTGGTGCTTTTTATTATTTTGTTGTTTAGCAGTTAATTGCCTTATTACTTAACATGCCTGTCAATAATAACATCAAATTTCTATTATGGCTTACAATTTCATAGAATTTTACATACATTATTTTTTGTGTTCCTCAGAATAACCCTGTGAGATTTCTTAATTTTTTTTTAGTAAATCTATGATTACATACACGTGTATACTACCTTCAACATTGTAGATCAGAACCCTTCCATGCCTTCCTGTCACCTTGATTTCTTTTTATATCTTCCCATAACTCTCCACTGATGTGCTTATTCATTATTTTGGGGCCTTTCTCTATGTTACAGGTTCTTAACATTTTTTTGCCTTGGACCTCTTTGACAGTTTGAATCCTATAAATCACTCCTCAGAATAATATTTTTAAGTTCATAAAGTAAAACATATAGGCTTACAAAGGAAATCAGTTATATTAAAATATTATCAAAGTCCTGAAAAAACCCTACAAATTAATAGACTCCAGGTTAAGCACTCTTGCTCAAAGTCATTTAATGTTATCTCTCTCGATGCAACATAAAGACCATTCATTAGTTATTCTTCACTCTTATATCATTGGTCTATCTCCCTTTCAGGTCAAACATCATTTAGGATGTTTTTTTATAACAGGTCTGGTTTGCTAGTTGTCATTGGGAATCTACTATAGATTAGTTATGCCTACGGTCTTTGTTGTTTATTTGGTTACTCAATTTTGATCCTCCAAAGCTTGTGTTTTGCAGCTATTTGACATTACTAGAAGAATATAGTATTTAAAAAGTTATGATTTTGTTTTATCAAGAAGCTTCAGGTTGTTAACAACAATGGGCAATGTCATGAAAGCAATACTGTTCATTATCTTTGTCTTTTCTTTGGAATATAGTTCGTTTGTTTATCTACTGAGTGTTTCAAGATAATTTTTTACTAATGGACCAGTAGTTCATTTAATTGCATATAATATTGTGAACAATAGAAATTTTTCACTTGCTTTTCATTCTGTGGATTATTAGGCACTTTTGGGTGCCTAATCTCATTTAGGAGGTACTATGGTGTTCTGAAACCTGATGTAGTCAAAAGGTCATCTGTAAATAGTATCTAGAGGGGCTCATCCCTCCTAAATTCCTTCTATTTGAACTATTTGTTGGATATCCTCCATCACCGAAATAAACACTTTTGGTGAACTTATCTGTCCATGTATTGCAGTTAGTAGATTGGCATATAAAGTTGTTTTCGTTATTTATTTCTCCAAGAAATCTTGTGTCATCTTTTTGTATAATTGGACAAAACATTGGAGGAAAGCCTTTGGCTCTGTCAAATTGAATGGTTTTTTAAAAATAGTTTACAAGCAATAAAATTGCATTTTCAGCCAGTTTTGCGACTAACAATGTGGTCCATTGTAGAATGTCACTTGTTCAAACCTAACTTTCTCTCTCATTTTTTAAAAATCAGAAATACCCTCCATATTGTCAAGGCTACCATTCATTGAGGTAGATAGGTGATACAGTGGAGGACTGGGCCTGGAGTTAGGAAGATCTGAGTTCTATTATGGCCTTAGACATTTAATAGCTGTGGGACCCTAGGCAAGCCATTTTAACCTTTGTTTGCCCCAGTTTCCTCAACTGTAAAATGGAGATAATAACAGCACCTACCTTGCAGATATATTGTGAGCATCAGCTGAGATGGTACTAGAGAAGCATTTAGCATAGTACCTGGCCAATGGTAGGTGATATATAAATGCTTATTCCCCTTTGTTTTTCTTCCACATGTTTGTTGGTCAGTCTCAGAAAGATACCTTAGAAATAGAGAAGTAACTTGCTAGTGATTTCTGTGCTCTTAATTGCCTTTTTTTCAGTAGTAATACCATCTCTGATTTTTCCAATCATTTGGTATTTTCTTAATATATATATATTTAGTCTTTGTTCCTTAAAGCCCTCAGAACTGTGCATAACCCTCTCTGTATATTTGTTTTGGTCTAGTTTTCTTTATTTTTTCTTACACCATTTTTACTTCCTTGTATAAAACATTGGAGTCTGAGATACTGGAGCACAAATGTATTGTCATTTACAGTAGAAATTTTGAAAAGTTTTGAATTTTTTTGTCAGTTAATTGTCCTTCTAGTTTTTGCTTTTAATACTCAAGATATTGTGGCATACTTGGGTCACATGCTAACCTTTCTCCAAACAAATTTTTTACATTGTTGCTTCATGATGTCTTATTCATTTGTTTGTTCAACAAGCATTTAAGAAGCACCTAATATGTACCAGGCACTGAGACAAGAGCAGCTAGACATAGATAAAAATTTAATGATCCTTGCCTTTAAGAGCTTAGAAACTACTGGGGAAACAATATGTGTGTATATAATGATATTTGGGAAGACTACTAGCAGTTGGGGGAATCAAGAGAGTTTCAGGTAGGAGGTGGCACTTGAACTAACTTTGGAAGAAACTGGGGCTTCTAAAGGTAGAGGTGAGGAAGGAAGGGCAAGCCAAGATGGGTCAGCTTGTAGAAAGCCGTAGAATTGGGAGATAGGATTTCATATAGGGAACAGCCAGTTTGCCTAGAATGTGTAGTGTTTGAGTGAATGAGGGAATAAATGAAAAAAGTGTTTATTAAGTACAAACTAAATGCAAAGCATTGTGCTAAAGTACTGGAGATATAAATAGGAACATAAGACAGCCTTCAAGGCTTTTTCTTACCCCCTTTCTAATGGGGGAAGGTTTCAGCTACAAGTCTAATGGAAAGGTCCCATGATCATGATGTTTCCAGCATGGTGACAAGGCATATGGCAAAGCACCAATGATATGCATCCCCTTTATTGTCTTTTTCATTCATAAGACATTAAGATGCTGATTGATTTGACAAAGTCAGGGACATAATGGGTGGTATTTACTTTCTTTTCTGAATCTTCAGTAATGTTGTACCCATTAAAGCAGCTGCCAGACTACATCTCCATGGGGTTTTCTTCTCAGGATAGTGGCTTTTAGGGTGAGGCTGGAAGCAGGACCGGTGGTCTGAGGGGTGCTGCCCAGGGCTCGTAGGTCCTTATCTAATACCTGAAGCTGTAGATATGGTCAGACAGAAGCAAATTCTACTACATTGAAGAAATAATGTGGGTTAAAATAATTTCAAGGGAATGAAATGACTTTGAAATAATTATAGGTAGAATCTCAGGAGGAAAAAAAAAAGGATTAGCCATAAAGTCTTCTAGAGTGGGTACAAAGAATGAAGAATTGAAATGAGAACCAAAAAAAGAAATTAAAACACTCAGAAAGGGAATAAGTCATTTAGAGCAAAAATGAACAGCTTTTCCAAGTAGTTGAGACTTGAAAAATACAAAGGTATATAAAAATAGAGGGTGAAATGGAAAGTGGGGTAAGGTAACCCTAAAGTTCCATATTTCAGTCCTTGGCCTTGGGGAGCTAGGGTATTGCACCTCCAGGTTTCTCTGACCCCACAACTATTCTCTATAGTTAACTAACAGACCTAAGATTTAACAGGAAGGCAGGCGATAAGATGCAGAGGTAAGGAGGCAGGGAAGGCAAGAGAGCTGGTCCCCCTCCTCCAGGAGTCCACAGCCCCCTTTTGGGGTTTAAGATATCTTCATCTCTTTTACCATCCTTCTCAGTAAAGTTTTGAGAATGAATTTTTACTCTAAACTATTGTTGTTGGTTGTCATATCTTTCCATTTGGCAAGGAGGTCAAGTGTTTGCTGGTTGAGTTTCTAGGCTTCAGGCTTTAAAAATTTTTCTTATGGCAGTTGTTTCACTTTGATTAAACTTTATGAGGAATAGAGATTGTCCATGCCTATGTCTTGCTTTTTCTAGCTTCTGTATTTTGGTGGTGGTATAAGTACTTAATTTGTATGTTAGGCTAGACCTCTTCTAGTTAAATACTACTTCCTCTTATTTTCATGTGTCTTGGGTTTTATTTTTACTTATTTTTTAATAAGTCCATGTTCTGACTATGCATGAACATTTAATGAAGAAATAATTCTCTCACCAGTAACTATGTATTTCTTCTCATAAAATATACTCCATTTCATTTTTGTAATGTTATTCTATCCTATGTCTAGTGCCCTCCACCTTTCTTCTTGAAGGCGTTCATAGTAGCGAGGAGTAAGACTTGTATCTCACCTGTAAACTTTGGCCCTTTTTTGTTTCTTGATTTTGATTTATACTTTCTTTTTTATTTTTCTCTAATATTCTTCATGCTTACTTTTATATTGAAGTCACTAAGTATTCAATATATATGTATATGCATATATAGGCATATATACCTACATATATATATATATATATATATATATATATATATATATATATATATATATATATATATATGTAAAAGTGGTAAGGGCTAGGCAGTGGGGGTCAAGTGACTTGCCCAGGGTCACACAGCTGGGAAGTGTCTGAGGCCAGATTTGAACCTAGGACCTCTCTCATCTCTAGGCCTGGCTCTCAATCCATTGAGTTACCCAACTGCCCCCATCTTTCTTTTTTGCAACAGATATTGGTGTAATTGTCATCTTTACTTTTCCCCCCTACTGATCATTATGATCACTAAAGAAAAAAAAAAGATCCAAGGACTCTATGAAATGGTTTGTTGGTACCTTTTCAAAGTAAGTACCAAAAATATTATCCCGATAGCAGAATTGGGACTAGAATTTTAGACTTGTGTTTCTAGCTCACCACTCTTTTCATTGCCCCAGTGAAATCTACTAGTAGAGAAATACTTGCTTTGACATCACATCTCTATAAATAAAGTTAGTAACAATATCCTCTATTTTTAGAGAGAAAATAAACAAACGCAAAGCAGGTTAGTGTGAAGATGGGAATCAGTACACTGAAATTCCTACTCATACCAACTTTTAGCTTTATTTTAAGTAAAGATTGGCCTGACATTTTTGAAATAATAGCCTGTTTCCTATCATATTTGCCTTCTACTACCTAGAATTTGTTACTATAAAAATGGAGATTTTGAACCCTAGACTTCAATCCCCAGAAATCCTTGGTATTTCCCAGAATTCCCTATAATCTTACCTGAATCTCCACTTATCACAATTGGTATTTAACTGGCAGTAACGCCTACCAAGCTCTCTTCTCTTCCATTGCAATGATATAGCAAGTAAGCTAAGCTCGGGGATTTTGAATGGGCTAATCAGCCATGGGCATGTGCTTTTTATTTCATATCCTTGATTTCTAATAATCCTTAATTAACCTCATAAAATATAATATTTTAGTATTAGATATATAATTTAATTTTTACAGTTAATGGCAACCACAAGATTGGAGGAGAACTTCTCAATTTTTTTTTAAAGATAGCCTAAATAATTTTTTTTAAGCTATGTTTCTCCTGCCAATGCTTTTCAGCTCCCCTTGCAAAGCTGATTCTGATTCAGCTCGCTCCAGCCATCTGCTCTGGACCTGCTTGACCCAGATCACTCTCCCGCCCAGGTTCCAACCCCTGCCAGACCTGGCCCCAGCTGATTTCTGGCAACTCAGATTGCCCCAGGCCCAGCCTCAGGACCCAGGCTGCTGGTAGCTGCCCCAGTGTCTTTGGAATCACAAACCAGGTGTTAAAAACTGGGGTGTTCTTTCCTTAGCCTACAATGATCCTCCACATGGCAGGGGACCTCAGTGGGGGGAATGAGGAGAAGGAAGAGATTTTTCCAAACAGGAAGTTGATTATAAGCATGGCGTATTTCAAAGGATATTTTTTGAGTGCATTGATCCGTTTGCTTATTTTACCTGAGATTCAGGGGAGAAATTCATCTCCCTGCAACTCTTTGCCGTTTGGGCCTGCCCAATTTGAGATTCCTAAAACCTATGTTCTTCCTCGCTATGGGGAATTCCACAGTACTGACAAAAGGAATCTCAATGGATAAAAAAAAAATGAAACAAAAAAATGCACTTTAAGGAGGCTGGAGATTATATTTTTAAGACTTTTCAGACTCCAGTGTTTTATAAGAATTTCTGTATTTTATGGCATTTTGCTGATTTGTTTAAGGTTTAATTTTGTTGGTTTTAAGTTCATATATTAATGTATTCAATACTATTCTGTTACACTGAATTATTTTAATGTACTGGATTTTAACTACTATTATATTCTGTTGCTTTTCCCCTATACAAATACTATTGAATAAGCCCATATTTTAAAAAAAAAACCTTTTTTCTATTTTGAATTTGTAAATTGTCACATAGAGGATGAATGGACTACATCAAAACTGGTTACAATTGTATAACAACCTTTGGAAAATTTAATGAGCTAAATGTCTCAGATTGATTTTAAGGGGTCTTTAGACATGATTTTTAGATTTTTTTTCCAACAACTGATCATTTTGCCTGCCTCTAACAGGAGGTAAGGTCCATTTTAGTAGCTGAAGTGAAATACAATTATAATCCCCACCTCCCACATTTATAAAAATGTGAATGGATGGGACATCACAGTCTCATACCAAAGGAGCTAGGAAGTTAATCCCCGGGCATGGTACCCCTGGATGGCTCCTAAAAAGGAGCATCTCTCATTTATAACTCTTCAGCTCACTTTCCCCAACATCAACAGTAAAGAGGTTTGGTTTTTTCCTAGACTCCTGCCACATTTTTATAATGATATCTAGATTTCTTGATGTTCTAGACCCAAATAAATTTTACTTTGTTTAAAAATATGTTTGCCAAGGTTGAAAGATTTGCTACGTCTGTAAAAATTGTGACAAATATCCATCAGTTCATAGGGTTTTTTTTGTCATACAGCAACTTATATGAAATATGATAGTGGGTTTGTTTGCTATTGTAATTAACTGGGATATTGTGAATTTCGGGCATATTGATACCTACATATTTGTACTACTGTTCTTTATAAAAAAAAAAAAACTGTTACTTTGTGAAATTCATTTGCTTGTACTCACAGTGGATCATGGCCAGGTATAAAGAGGAAATGGATCTCATTTTTGGTGAGAAACCTTGTATTTTACATTTTCTTAGCTGATACAGTGTATCAATGATTATAAGCTATATTTTTTATTTTTAAAACTTTTATTATATTTTTCTTGCATGTGCAATATACTATTTCAGTTTTTTGTTTTTTCTCTCCTTTTTATATATGAAGCACATGTCACCAGTATTGAGATTTTCTTTAACTTTTTTGATTTAGCAGTAATACAAGTTTAAAATATATTTGCTATAATGTTATTGCATGCCCCAAAAGCTTGAAACTATAAAAAATGATGCCATTAATTGTTTTAAATAAATTTATGGGACTTTGCTTAACGATTCTGTCTGATTCCAGGACAAGAGAATACAAAAAGAACCATTGCATAGTGCCAAAGAAGCACAAAGCTAAATTGCATAGTATCAATTGAGCACAAGGTCAAAGAGACCAACCAATCCTGATGGGGTTGATGAAAATTTTGAGCCATGAAAAGAGGAGTTGAACATGTTTGGGGTTTGAGGTTGCGGCTGTTTAACAGACCTGTTAAAGGCAGGTCTTCCTTATTCCACATTCTACCAAGTATCTCAAATTTGACTCCTACCTGGCTCCTAAAATCTAGGCCCTATCTTGTCTTTCATAGTGTGGCAAACTTTCTATAGTCCTGGCTACTGACTGGGTAAATGCATCATTGCTTAAATCATTTTAATTGGGCCCTGATTCAAGGACCTGTTATAGACTTATTTTTCCTTTACTTAGAATTTTTATACATAAGACTTTGATAGTCTATATTTCATCCAGAATTTTTTTAATTTTGATTTTTTTGATGTTTTTGATTTCTCTTCCAATTGATTCATGTATCCCAGAATTCAGCCATGCATCCCTAAGTGATCCCTCTGTTTTTCAATAACCCCCTTCAGGGGGGAATGTATAAATATTATTATCATTTTAAATTGCAAAGTTTAAATTCCTTTTGAGAGTAATTTTAGGTTAAGAAACATGCTAACTCTCAAATCCAGAAAGTGAACTGTTTGGAGAAGACACCATGAAGATGCCTCCACAGACAACAAGCTGCACTAGAAGATTGTAAACCTTAAAATTTCTTAGACTTGTGAATGTTGGAAATTTCACCATTGGGAAATTTCATACTTGGAAAAATGTGAACCCCATTGGCATGAGAGGTTCCTTCTCCCCCCTTCTTAAGATTACTTTAGGACAGAAACCTTTTGCTGAACAATGGAGAGGGCTTTGACCTATGCTTAAGCATGGGAGGTTCTTTGAGTCATGATTGATTTTAGAATCGATACAATAGAGATACTTGGAATGATAGAACCAGGTCTTGGAAATTACAATCTACACCCTACTCAGTCCTAACAGGATTTAGGAAGGGCTGCAGCATAGATCAAAATTTAATTATTCCAATCTCCACCCTACTCAGGGTAACAGGATTTAGGAAGGGCTGTAGCAAAGGATCAAGATTTAATTATTTGAGAATATGACCTTCAACAGACATGTGCAAAGCCACAGACCTCTGGGCGGTCCTGGGTTAAGCTAGAGCCACCATTGGCACAGGGAAGACATGGACAGTGATTGGTAGATGTGAGAACTGAGGGGAGGGAACTTGGATGGTTTCCTTAAAGATAGAGGGGTCTGAGGACTGAGGGGGGTTGGTTGGAGAGGTTTTTTGCTCTGAGAGGTGGTGCTTTGAGAAGTTTGCTCTGAAGGAAGCTGGAGGGGGAGGCCCCTGAGACTGTTTCTCCATTTTGGTCATGTGAGTGATAGGGACTGATCTCTTTTCTTTGCCTCAGCTATCTAAGGGCTTGGGCCTTTTGGCCCAGCCTAAACAGAAGGGGTATTTAAGCCCTATTCCCTTCTCTTTCCTTTCTCTCTCTCTGTCTCTCTTTCTCTCTCTGTCTCTGTCTCTGTATCTCTCTCTCTCTCTCTCTCTCTCTCTCTCTCTCTCTCTCTCTCTCTGTCTCTGTCTCTCTTTCTCTCTCTGTCTCTCTCTCTCTGTCTCTCTCTGTCTCTGTTTCTCTCTCTCTCTCTCTCTCTCTCTCTCTCTCTCTCTCTCTCTCTCTGTCTCTCTCTCTCTAATACCTTTCTTCCTCCTGTTTGTAATTAAACTCCATAAAAGGTTGACTGCTGACTTGAGTTTTCATTAAGGAATTACATAGCTAAATTCCTTGGCGACCTTAAATTAATATATATCAGTCTTTTAAAGTGATTTCCTTCCAACAAGATCCAGAGTGAACTTTGGGATGTGGTGATTTGAACTGTGTGGGGTTTAAATGCATTTGTTTTGTATGTATACTTTTATGCCAAAGGGGACTGTCCCCTAACTGGCTTTTTGTCAATGTGCCTAGCAATTATTGGTTTTGTTCTCTTTTCCTCTTATCCTAAAATTATTGTAATTTCCTGGCTGGTATGTTTACAAGACCCATCAGAGAGACTAGTCTTCCTCGGGCCTCAGGGTGAATGTAAAAATGGATATTTTGAATCGTAGACTTCAATCCCCAGAAGTCCTTGGTATTTCCCAGAATTCCCTATAATCTCACCTGAGTCTCCACATAGGTGAGATCACAATTGGTATTTAACTGGCAGTAACACCTACCATGCTCTCTTCTCTTCCATTGCAATGATGTGCAAGTAAGCTAAGTACGGGGATTTTGAATAGGCTAATCAGCCATGGGCACGTGGTTTTTATTTTGTATCCTTGATTTCTAATAATCCTTAATAAACCTCATAAAATATAATATTTTATTAGTAAAAATATAATTTAATTTTTACATTACTAAGAAGTACTGCCTGGAATGGACCTTTTATATGATTATAATTTCTCCTCTCTAAGCTTTTAATTGATCTACTTCAGTATTCCATCAGCCATCTATTTAAATATTCTGCTGTCACTTGTTTGTACATATGTTGAAGAAAGTATTTCTTTGCTAGTAGATTGAATTTTATGACCTTATGGTTGATAATGCCTGTTGTAAACATAGCTTTATGGGTCAGACATATAACTGCTCAATTAGAATGGAATGTTTGAAGAAGATTTTAAGCGTCACACTATAAGAAATGATTCTATATATCCCATAAGATCATAAATGTATATGAAATTTATATTGTGCCTTATACATCTGAAGAGAAAAATTCTAACTACCTTTAGTACTTTTGATTAGCATTTTAAAGAACAGTTTTGTTTCCCACACAATAGCATAATACTGTGGAAGAGAATAATGATTTTGTAGTCAAAGACCTGTTTTCAAATTTTAATTCTACTACTTATAGTACCTGTGTATTACCTGAGGAAAGTTACTTAACCTTTATTGGTCTCAGTTTCCTAATTTTTAAAATAAGGGATTTAGACTACATTTCTTTATGGTTCTTTCCTGCTTTAAAAATTGATCTTATAATCCTGTTTTTATTTTAGTTCCATTGTGAGAAGTCCCATCAAATGACAGAATTATTCTCTTCTGGATTTTTTGGAAAAGGTTTAGTGTATTTCTAGTGCTTATGCTTATGATGCTTGCTTTTGGATTTTGATAGGTCCTTTTTATGTTATTAAAAAAAACCACCTCTTTTCCTGTACTTTGTAGGGTTTTAATATAAAAGAGTGTTTTCTTTGGTCAAAGATTTTTTTCTGCATCTTTTGAAATACTCATATTAATTTAGATATTTTGGTTTTTAATATGATTAATTATGTTGATTGTTTCCCAAATATTGAACCATCCTTGCAATCCTAATATAAATTGCATTTGATCATAATGATTTCTTGGATAAATAGCTGTAGACTCTTTGATAAGATTTTATCAAACTTTTCAAAGAACCCAGCTTTAGTTTTAATTTCAGGGTTGGGGGGTTTATTTCTAATTTATTTCTTTCCCCTCTAATTTTTTATATCTCCTCTTTTGTATTTATTTTAGGTTTGTTCAGTTGTTGGGCTTTAAAATTTTTTACTGTATTAATTTTTATTTTTTATTAAATTTATTAATCCTCTCTTTTTATTTTTTATTAAATTTATTAATCCTCTCTTTTACATAATTATCAATTATTTCTAAGATTTATTCATTAGTCCACTCATTATTTAAGATTTCATTGTTAAGTTTACATTTTGTGGTCTCTAAACCAATTTCTATTTTTATTGTATTATCATTTGTAAAATGTGTACTATTTCTGTGTTTTTACATTTCTTTGCATTATTTCTGTGCTTTAGTATATGATCAATTTTTGTAAAAGTCCCATGTGGTACTGAGAAACAATGTAGATTCTTTGGCTATCCCATTTAGACAATGTCATAAGTTTTTAAATTATAGACTCTCCATCAGTGAACTTATGCAGAATGAAATAAGTAGAACCAGGAAAACACTGCACACAGAAAGTAAAACATTGTGGAACAATCCAATATAATGCACTTTGCTACTAGTAGCAATGCAACAAACCAGAACACTCCTTAAGGACTTATGGGAAAGAATGCTAACCACATAGAAAGAACTATGGGAGTAGAAATGCAAAAGAAGAACATATGACATCACTTATCACATGTACATATTCTGGGTATATGATTTGGGGTTTGGGCTTTAAAAAAATCACTCTATAGCAAAAATGAATAATATAGAAATTAGTATCAAGTGATAACATTTGTACAACCCAGTGGAATTGCTTGTTGACTCTGGGAGGGGGTAGGTAAGAGGAGAAGGAAATTAAATGAATCATGTAAACATGGAAAAATATTTAAAAATAAAAATTAAAAAATAAAATCACTTTAGATAGACATAAATAAACATATAATTAAACAATAGGCTTTCCAACAGTTCATATTTTCCCTTTTGTTTATCTTGCTGTTAGATTTATTCAAAATTGATAAGAGAGATACTAAAGTCTCTTGAATTGTGCTACTTGAATATTTCCCTTAGGAATTTGGATGCCAAGGTTTTTGGATTTTTTTTTTTTTACTTATACTGATTTGTTGTCTATGGGTCATGCCAATATAATACAGTTTCCTTGTTTATCCCTCTTTATTTTACAAACATTTTTTTTGTCAGATTGTGTAATTGCAACTTTTACTTTTTTATGGTTTCACTTGGTGAATAGAAATTTTTTTTTCTCCATTGCCTCAGTTCTATTTTGCATATGTTTGTGTTTTTTAAAGTATGTTTCTTGTAAGCAATAGATTGTAGGGCTTTGTTTTCTTATTGAATCTATCACTTTTTTTGTTGTATTAGGTTATTTAGTCTATTCAGATTTAAAATTATGAGTTAGATTTATATTTTTCTCCATCTAATTTTTTAAAGTTATCCCCCCACACACACACACACACCTTCTTCTATAGACTCAGTATTATGTTCTTTGCTCTTGTCACTGCTGATCCTCTACTCTTGTTTGTTACTTCTTTCCATTTGGGGTTTTTATAGTCTTTTTCTTATGCTTTTATGTGGTTATATAATTCTTCTCTCCCTTTTTTCCTCTCAGTTGAGTAGATTTGCCTTTCCTCTCTTACCCTTCAACGAGTTTTATTCATTTGTTGTTTTGTTTTTATTTCTCAGCAGTCCTTTTCAAATTCAAAAGAATTTCTCTCATACTCTTATCTTTCTTCTGATTTTTTTCTCTTTTCTCTCTGATTCATGTGTCCTTTTGGTCTTTGCCTTTTCTTTGTGTATTCTTCATTCAATCAAAACTTCCAAGGTACTCATTTTGCCTAGAGGAGAGAGCTTGTCCCATGGATTCCCTTTTTCTATTGTGTCTCAATCCAAATTATGAGGACACTGCCCTCTGGTAAGACCCTCCCCTATAGGCCCCTGATTATGCAAACTATTACTGATCTATGCTGTCTCTTGGATACCTTTCCCCTCCCATTTGTCACACAATCTCTTCCATGGGTACATTTTCTCCCACTTCTCCAGGTGTCAGTTGCCCCCAGTAGTTTTAACCCCTCCCCTTCCCCCATGTAGGACTACTAGGCTTTTAAAGCACCAAATTTCTGGGGCTATAAGTCCTCATCTTCCTTCAAAGACCTTCTCTCTTTACTCATAGCAGCATTCATTATTGGAATCCCAACACTAAAACAATATAGTCAATGATTATATATAACTTAAGGCCTAGGAAGGTAGTCACTAACTACTAGATTTGGAGCTAGAACATTCCTCAGATTTGATCTCTGGTTCTGCCACTTACTCATGCAGTACCTCTGGATCTCAGTTTCCTCATTTTTAAATGAGCACTTTGGATTAGATGATCTCTAAATGTCCTTCTAGCTAAAAATCTAGGATCCTGTCAACAGATATCCCATAGGAAGAGCTGTGACTAGAAACAGGCCCTACTTATAGTTGCTATAGAAAAAAAATAAAGGTAAGTTTGAGGGTAGTATGAAAAGAATTGCTTGTTGTCCATTTCTTTTTTCAACCACATCAGATTTGAAGCATATTTCATAACATCAAATTCTATTACAGCACCATTCTAGCAATCTGCAACAAAAACTATTCCCTAGGTACAATCTATAAGCCATATTTATTTTCAGAATCAATAGTATTCCAAATGGCAAAAAATAATTTGGATGATCCCTTGGAGATTATTGTATTGGATTTTAACATGTACAATATATACATACCATATGTTATCTGTGGCCTTGTGAGTTAGCAGGGAATAGTAATTTAACTATCCCATTATGTTTGATCAATCATGAATCATTTTTTCAAAGGTTGTCTTTTAAATAAAGCAATATAAAATTAAATAAAAGAAGATAAAATCTGTGTTCCATTCTCTTGACTTTATTTCCTAAAGAACACATACAAAAATACTATTACTTTTTCACACATCAGTACTTTGAAAATTGGCAGAATCTACTTACTTGCTAGACATTGATGGAATAAAGCATTGGGGACAATTTTTAGACCTTTGGGATTGGCACTGGGACAGGAAATGTTGCCCAAGAGTTATATTAACCTATTTACTTCTTTCTATTAGGAAAGTAAAAGATATTTCAAACGTAGTGAACTTGCCAAGAAAGAAGAGGAGGCATACTTTGAAAGATGTGGCTACAAGGTATGAATAATCTTTTTGCCCAGACCTCTGGTTTCATCATGAAGGGAGAACTCCCAATGAGGAATCTTCCTCAACCAGTATATATCAGAATATGTTATACAACTTATAACCTGAGAGTTATTATAAATTGTATTTTTATGAGTATTTAAACGTTTAGATTTTGTTAAAATGACAATAAATTGTTGTTCTCTGTTTAATTTGTCATTGTTATACATTAGCCTGTAAATGAGAAGCCAACTGGAGAGGTATGAATTTTTGATGTATATTTTTTTTAAGCATTTTTAAATGCAGGAAGAACATGCATGATATTTGGCTTTGGAATTTGTGTTATGGTTTGGCTTTTTGTGAATAGCATGAAATGGCTTGAGATCAAAGCTTGAATTTTTTTTTTTAAATTTTTGCCTTTTTTCTGTGGACATGAGTACTGGATCTGATACTGGGCCATGTTAATCTCCTCTATCTCAAATATCACTGCTATCCCCAAATGAATCAAAAGCAAAAC
Organism: Monodelphis domestica; assembly: GCF_027887165.1. Lineage (NCBI taxonomy): Eukaryota > Metazoa > Chordata > Mammalia > Didelphimorphia > Didelphidae > Monodelphis > Monodelphis domestica. Next base: position 150,017,136 of record NC_077231.1, read on the forward strand.
ATAACATAACATACTAAAAAAAAGTTGAAATTTGATAGATGTGTCATTTATTCTGCTTTTAGGCAGATGTTTTATAGTATTAATAACTTTATTTGGCCATGAAGATCCAGTGCATGAAAAATGGTGCCACATAGCATTTATGTGCCTTTGTTCAATAAGACAACACATTTCAAGCACTAATCTTAAATTCTCTGCACTTTTGAAACAAATGAAGTATTGGGAAGACCTTGTTGATATTTCTTAGAAGCATGAAAGAAATTGTCTTTGAATTTATCTTGTTGATAGGGTTAACTTTTGGAGAGGTTGGGGTGAGTTATGGTAAAAGTGTGCTACAAGACTTTCTATAATCAAGGCAGTTTTTTTTCTAAAGTTAAAGAATCTTTTGGAAGAATTTCACTTAGTCTTCTCCCAGGTTTCAGTTTTAGTTATTAAAGTGTATTTGCCTTTATGCGTGTAATATAGGGAGAAAGACTTCTGGAAAGCAAGTTCTTTTTTAGCATTTTGAAGGCAGCACGAAGAATGCACACAGCTCATATGTACATTCAGCTTTTCTGGTAGTGTTTGGAAAGAGGATTGATATTTAACGAGAAAATAGTTAGGGTTCTAATAGCATCAAACAGCAAGTACTATTTGATTTCTGATTTTTTTTATATGTGTTGATTTCCTTTGTTCGTTGTGTAGAAAATTAAGTAGCAAATATTGAATTACTTTTTTTGCCAATTCCATTTGCTCTGATTTAGACGATTCAAGAAAGCATTAACTGTGTGTTTAGTCCATTTTCCCATGCCCTTCCAAATTCCCCATGGCCCTTTTGAGCTTAATGAAGTAGGGGGAAATATTTTTAAAATATAAGATGCTTTTGCTTAGATAATCTTAGTGATGTGTAAGTGATTTCCTTGCTTGTGAAGAGAGAGCACTGAAGCAAGATAATTACTGGAAGGATATTGCTTGTAACTTTGAGCTCAGTTGACAGAGTGTCTCAGATCTTTTCCCCAGAGCTATTAACTGTCATTTTAGAATAAAAAATAAGATTTTTTTCCTTTGCAGTTTGTGAATACTTTTTTGAACCTGGGGAATATTCATCTCTATTCCTAACTAGGAAGCAGAGGTCTGACTTTATAAAGAGCTTTTTCTTTTTTTCTTTTTTCAAGTAGTAGAAATGTGTTCCTTGAATAGTAGTTACTTTTGTTCTATAAATAGTATTCCTTTCTTATTGATAGAATAATAAATTTAGAGCTGAAATGGATATGTTAAAATCCAACACCTTATTTTACACATGATGAGATTGAGAATCTGGTATACTAATTTGCTCAAGATCTACTAGGTAGTAATTAACAGGGCTAGGACTTGAACTAAAATTGTCTCTGATTCCAAAACCAGCACTCTATACACCACCCCTAGATTCATGGCATCTCACTTTATTAACCAATATACTCTGATTTATACCTTTACTCCACTTCAGTTATAGCCAGGAATAGTCAAATCCTTGATTAATCAACATTCATAATTGTCCAACACTCTCAAATTCCATTTTTTGATCATACCCTACTAATCCATCCATCTCTGTCTTCTGCCTTATTCCTCCTAAACTTATTTTTCATCATCACTCTGACTTGTTACTGCACTTCTCCCTACTCTTCCAACCAATACTGTAATATTGAAAAATTAATATTATGCCAAATGTAATATTTGAAAATATATTAGTTAAAAAAAGATTATTGTGGTCGCCATTTATAAAATAAGCCTTAAGTCACAAGGATGATAGTAGCTTTTAACAATATAATTTTAATATAGATATAGTCTAGTAAGAAATAAGGAGCGAAGGAAATGAAAAAATATTTCCTAGCCTACCACTCTAATCTTACCTCACTCTTGTGAGGAGAGTGTCTTCTGCCCTAGCCACCAATGCTGGATCGCAGAAAGACCTCCAGCCAAAGACCTCCAGAGAAGCCCCTCATCCTCATCCTCTTTGGTCTTAATTTTTATAGTCCTATAGACATCTCAAGAACCAATCAGAGTCTCTCTGTTTGGAGCATTCCAGTCAAGCTAATGAACTGGTTCAGACAAGCAGAAAGTTCATGACCTAGGGAGGAAGGGATTTCCTTTACACTACCCAAACCTTACCATCCTTTATTATCTTCCTAGTCTTGATCCTATAGTTGAAACTGTTTAACTGGTCACTTTTTTAAGTGAACGTGAAAAAAATAAAATAATTGCTCATGTCAACAAAACCCGGGGGCGTAATGCAGCACATTGGCCATCTCAGGATCCCGAATGGGACTATAACAATCCACATTAACAACTTCCTAGCGGATACCTCTACCTATATATATCTTTAGTATCTCAGACCTAACCCTAACAGCTACAAAAAAAAAAAATCTCCCCTAAGCTTACCCCTCCTCCAAACTTCATTTGAACTCATCACTTTCCTTCTAGTAACTTGAGTTTGCACTTTGAGAGGTCCTTGAGTCTTCTTTCTCTCTTCACCACCTCCCATATCTAATTAGTTGCTGTCTTGTTGATTCTGCCTTGATAGTATCTCTTGTGACACTCCTCCCCATATCTTCACTCACATAGCCACTTAATTCAGTACTTCATTGCCTTTTACTTGAATTATTATACCTTCTCAATTTGTATTTCTACCACCAGTTTTTTCTGTCTCCAACCCATCTTCCACATAGTTGCTAAAATAATTTTTGTCAATCACTTCTCCACTCAAAAACTTTGTCAGCTCCTTATTTCTTCTAAGATAAAATATGAACTTCACCTTGTGATTTAAAAATCTTCACAAATTGACTCTACTTTAATTTTCCTCATCTATGATAAGAGTTCAGTTTTCCAGAACTGAACTTTGGAAAAGAAACTCAAAAAAAGGAAGAGTATCTACCCATCTGTCATGAATAAATTGGCTATTTAACATTTCTTTTAACATTCTCCATAATTGATAACTGCAAGAATGTTTACTTGAAACATCTACAAACTCTTGGGCATTTATCTAGCTATGCAACAGTGGTCTCTGTGTATTGGTGCTGTTGGAAGTAATTTTTTAAAGAATAAAAAAATTTTTCAACTTTGTGGCTTTTACTGGCCACTTCTTTTTATAGAATATTTTACTTTCCTTATTCTTTAGGCTAGAACAAGGTAAAAATGTATCGGATAGGATGGTGACATTTGCTGAATTGTACATCTGTAGCAATAGAAATAGGACAATTGATCACTTTACAAGGGCAGTTCATTTATTCTTTAAAATTTTTTGACTGGAACAAATCTTACTAAGTTTTATTATGCAAAAAATCACTTCTGCATAAAGAAAGTCCAAATTTTTTAGGTTTTTTCATTTTTTTTTAACATTTGGAGATTATTGTTACATGCCATTTTCTTTTTGTATCATGAATGCCTTCTATGCGTGTGCAATCTTTCCAGCTTCACTTAGCTTGATAAATGTGATATCTTTTATTATGAAATACTTAGAAGCATGTTCATTTCTTGATTCCTTCTTCAGAAGAGCATCTTAAAAAAAGAAGTTTTTTTTTTTCAGTGAGATTTATATTTAATTTCAAGACCAATTAAACTGTAGAATTTTTTGCAAACTGAGTTTCTTTTGCTTAGGTACAGCCAAAAGAGGAGGATCAGAAACCATTAGCTTCATCCAATCCAGTATTAGAACTGGAACTGGCAGAAGAAAAATTGCCCATGACTCTTTCAAGGCAAGAGGTAAGATTAGATGTTAATCTGTAACAAAATATGATGTGTTTTAATGTTTCTTTTCTGTGTTTCTATTTATCTTTAGCTTCACCTAGCAGGTTACATATATTTAATTCAGTATTGGTTGTCTGATGTTCCATGCTCCTAGTAGGAGTTTTTGTATTTTTTCTTTGATTTTGACTGCTTAAAGGGATGACCCGCCAGCCGCAGTGTGCTGACCGGGTGTTTGTAGGGTAGGCAATGTTTGGGACACCTTTTCTAGTCCCTCCCTTGATTAGGGTGAACAGTGCTGTCCTAGAGAGAGCTGTTCAGTCGCCCAGGATGCTGCCCTACAGGACCGAGCGACCACTGGTCCGTGGGCTGCCTATGTGCAGGATCGTGACTACAACTGCCAGTGGTCACTGCCACTCCCCCATCGCCGCAGGTCTTGAAGAGGGTGGACGGGGTTAGGATAGATGAGTGTGCACAAAGATACTTGTGCGTGAAGGAGATTTAAGTGGAAAAGTCGATGCACAGAGACAGTCCCACTCTCTCGGTGTTGGAAGCCTGGGTCCATTGGCACGAAAAGTCGTTACACCTGGAGACTTCCTCAACTGCATTGGATGGCTGTGTTGTCTTTTGTGCTCCAACACGCCCTAAGCACTCCACAGTGCTTTGCTGCATCGCCATCTCAGCTGTTGAACCTTCTTATTGGTTTCTTCTGCTTGTTCCGCTGAAGCAGTCTTCACATGCTGGGTGAGCAAAGCCCTGGTTCACCAGGGATCGACGACCCGATGGCTACCCTCACAAGGTTTGGCCGGCCTGTCGAAGCCCGTTGCCTGGGGTGTGGCCGCTGCCACATGCTAGCAGCTACTGGGAGCCACAAGTGAGAGTTGGGTGTCAGGTGGGGGTCAGAGGCTGGAGAGCTGCCCTAGGAGGGCACGACAAGCCCTCCATACCAGAGATACTACCCCTCCCTGAACACCCCAAATAGAAATCTCATGCACCTAAGAAAAACATTGAGGCTTAAATTCAATAGTTAGCTTGCAGGATGATGAATTTTTCAGCTGCATCAACTCTTGAAGACCTACTAAGTCATAGTTGGATTATAGTTTGTGTTGGTAAAGGGAAAGGAAGTACAATCATCAAAATCATAGATCTTTTAAGAATTTAAGATTAATTAAATTAATTGGTTTTCCTTCTTGATACCAGTTGTCTGAATCCTTTCATATAAAACATGATTTTAATTTCATTCTCAATTGAATAAGACATTCCAATTTATGTGTAAGTTGCTTGAATCCAAACATTTACAAAATTATATTCAAATGATAATAGTTCCCATTTGTAAAACACTTTCAGTTTATAAAGCACTTTGTTACAATAACCCTATGGGGATGATAAGTGTAAGTATTAGTCCCATTTAACAGCTGAAGAAACTCAAGTTCAGAAGAGGATTAAGTGATTTATCCTAGAATCTGAGAGCTGTTAGGAATTGAGACTATTATTTAAATTCAAGATTTGTCTCTGGGGCCAATACAATGTTCTTTCCACTATACTAAATTAACATTTTGTAGTTATGTGTTCCCTCCTCAGTCTTTTAACCCCTAAACCTTTACTTATCTACTCTTATGATATTCTTTTATGAATTCTTATTTTGTGTATTTTTGTATTATTTCTCAAACTATATACAGGCATATATGCATCTGTGTGGTTCCTTTTCTCACATTTGATAGAACTCAGTTCTGACTACCTTCTTTATGTCCTTATCCCATACATTCTGACCCTAGTACTATTCCCTTTTTAAATCTGACACTCTTTTATCAACAATTATAGTTCTGTTTTTTTGGATAAACCATCATATTTGTAGGAACTTAGTGATCTTGTTTCCACATTTTTTTTAATTGAAGGGATACTTTTACATAAACATCAAGTTACTGAAGTTCTTTCCCCTTATAGATGTCATTAAGGGCTAAAACATTGCTTTTAACCACTGGAAATTCACAAATCAAACTGCTGGATATTTGAAAGAATATAGAGGAAAATATAATACCTACACTTAGGAAATGCAGCTCAAAGATTTGTTATTGAGCTGCCTGTGAGTGGAGCTAATGCAGGCTGGGAGCATTAGGCACCCAAATTTTGGAGTATTGGTATGATGTATCATGTTATAATATATAATATTTATATCCTAATTAGTGAAAGAAGCACTGAATAAGTAACCAAGAACTCATGCACTATAATTCATATTCTGTACTTCCTTGTCTAACTTTGCTATTAGTATTAAAATTTCTTTCTAAATGAAATCAGAACAATTGCAACATTCTAAAGCTGAAAGGAATCTGGAAGTTTGCAGGTAGTCTTATTTATTTTTAAAGTAAACTTTATTTTTTCAGTCATGTCTTTATTTTTCTTCCCACAACTGAAAGAAAAAGCAAACTCTTGTAACAAATATGCATAGTCTTGCAAAACATTCTTTTATTGACCTCACTATTGTAGTCAAGAGAAATGGTCAAAAAGCAGAGAAAATATGAAAGGTAATGGAAATGAACCCAAGAGAAGCAGATGGAAGCATCAGGAGCCAGCAGGGGAAGAATTCCATGGAATTCCAAAGAAGATTCAAAAGGAGAAAGCTATTTGGCCAGGAGGAGGTCTGGTTACTTCTCTTCTGACTCTCACCAGAGACTCTGTCCAGATCTAGAGAGCAGAATTGGGTTTCCATATACCTTTTCCTACCTGAATTGTGCTGAAGATGTTACTGCTTTGTTTTGAAGATCATCTTATACTATCATTTCATTCTTGAAAAAACATTTTGATCTCCCATCAAATATAGATATAGGAGGTATTGGGGTAGTAGGGTCTACCCAATCCCTGTGTGCTACCTTTCCCCCTTTTTATCCCTTTGCAATAGAAATAAAATAGCCAATTAGTATACCATAGCCTGTCTCTGAAATTTGTAATAGGAGGGAAGATTTAAAAGTCATACAGAAGAAAGTTGGGAGGGGTTTGACTCACTCAGGGTCAGGTACAGACTCCATAGCTTAGTAGAGGAAGGAGGAAGTGCTACACTTAAATCAAATCCCCCTCCAGCAGCTGGTTTCCTGTTCCTAGTATTAGGAAGGACCCCTCTCAATCCCATCATTACAAGTTGGCACCCCTAGAAAACCTGAATCGACCCCAGGCTTTTGAAAAGACTAAATAGAGGTGTGCTTAAAAAAATAAAAACAGAGACAACATGATGCTTCAATTGTTATTTTGGGCATCTGTAATCACTGTCATAGCGATGTATTGGATATACTGTATTATATATAATAATACAGTGACTGAAGTTATATGGGATACTATGAACTATATATATAGCTAATTCAATGTCATTTGTAACAATGATACCATTTTCCAACAATGTAATGTGGCAAGTGGTCACACAAATCTATGTTATTCTAATGGCCACGATTCAGACCCTGTTCTGTTTGAGAAATGTTTTGAGACTAATAACACCCAAGAAAACAGCTCAAATATTAGTTCTGGATGACAAATTAGAACAGATGGTTAAAAAAAAAAACGTGCTCTGAATATCTAGCAAGCAAGGAAAAAGGAACCAATAAGGAAGAGAATGAAATACAGGCAGGAATGGTGGAAGATACAGAAAATACTGGAAAAGATATAAAGAAAGATACAAATAAAACTAATGAGACAAGGGCAAAGGACAAAGTTACTACTAAGGCTGAGGAAAAAGACAAACATGTTACAGATGAGGTCACAGGGGCTCATAAAATCCTATCCTGTTCCCAGTATTGGGAAGGATCCCTCTCTCAATTCCACCATTACATTATGAAGGGATGGTTGCTTATTTCATCATGAATCCTCAGGAATTATAACTGATCATTGTGCTAATCACAGTTTCTATATCTTTCTGTTACTTGTCTACAATGTTGTTTTTATTGTACAAATTGTTCTCCTGGTTCTTATAGCTTTCCTTTGTATCAATTCATACAGATCATCTGAGATTTTCTGAAAATATCTTTCATACTTTTCATAGCAGAATTACATAATTATATTTATGCCATAATTTGCTCTGCTATTGCCCAGTTGATGGGCATCTCTTTAGTTTCCAGTTCCTTGTCACTACAAAAAAGAATCGTTATGAATATTTTTATACAAATAGAAACCTTTTCCTTTTTATTGAATCTTGATGGGGCATTGTCCACTATGTAGGGGTATCAATAGTAAATGGTGCCAGTGGGCTAGTTCAGTTGCTTTTTGGGAATAGTTTCAAATTGCTTTATAGAATGTCTAGACCTATTTTTATCTCCTCAGAAAAGCCTCTGTTCTTGGAAAACTTTTCATACAATCTGGATATTTTGAATATTGAAAGTGGCAATTTATTAAAAATGCTATTTATAAATTTTTAATGAAACTATGTTATGTCTGGATAATTGTGAGTAATATTTTGTTCCATGATAATGGTCTAGTTCAGTATAATTTATTGGTAGGATCTGCAGAATATTTTTAGTGTCTGTATTTATAGTGTAGGAAGGTTTGTCTGTTCCTCAGAGATTGTGAATTGAATAATCAGATTATGCATTCCTACATATCTGATAGGTGCTACATTTTTACAATTTGCAAAAAATGCATTATTTTTGTATTTGTATTTGTAGCAATATTGTTGTAATTGTTATTTTTTGGACTGGATCTATTATTTCATCCATATAGGAACTTCTTGGTGAGGAAACTTCTTCCACCAAGGCAAATTAGAAAATAATCCATAATTTAAAATCTTTAAAGAGTTACCTGGACATTTAGAAGTAAACCAATTTGCCTAGGATTGCATGTGTTAGAGGCAGGACTTGAAATGAGGTTTTCTTGACTATAAGACCTATTCTCTATTTTACTATACCATAGCCTAGCATTTTTTTAAAAATTATTTTCTTTTTAGATAAGTTTTGCTTAAGAGATTTATCCTCTTGTCTTAAAAACTTAAATGATGTTTAAAAGTTGAAGTGGTTTTTTTCCCCCTTTGCCTTTTTTTAGGTCATCAGGCGGTTGAGAGAAAGAGGAGAGCCAGTTAGATTGTTTGGAGAAACTGATTATGATGCATTTCAACGTTTAAGAAAAATAGAGATTCTCACACCGGAGGTTAACAAGGTAAGTTGGCAGGTGTGAACCAAAGGAAAAAAAAAACCAAAGTGTTCTATATATAAATAATGGGTTGTATTGACAGAATATAATAATGTGTACAGTGCATAAAACTGTACTGTCACATATACATTATATAAGACTGCCAGGTCATTGCTAGCAAATCTGATCATGACAATGGTTTTGAGACTAAAATCAGATTATTTCCCTGGTCCTATCTCTACTCTGATGGCAGTTCTAGAGCATCACAGTGAAGGTTTGCTTTTTTTTTTTCATCTCTATCATCATCTCAGATGCATCTAATCCTTTGTTAGCAGAACTGGTTGCCTATTATTTACTTACCACTATTCTACTTTTGTGAAAGAATAGTGAAATTGAATTGGATGGCTTCACATATTTTTCACTATAACTCCAATTTTAGGGGATAAATTTAGTGCTTGGGTAGGGCAATGTATATTGTCTCCAAATAGAAGATTTTTTATAGTGTATCTTGTTCAACATCTTAGCCCATGCAGGGATCCCCCCCAAAGCATCTTAGTAGTTAATCATGCAGCCTTTGCTAGAGTACTTTTATGACAGAAAACTGATTAAACAGAGGAGTTTTCTATTTTTATTTTTTTTGACTATTTTCATCATTAAAAAATTATTCCTTGAATTGAGCAAAAATTTCCTTTCCTCTAACTTAATCTTGGGCAGCCAGGTGGGAGAGTTGATAAATCACCTATCCTGCAATTTGGAAGACTTGTCTTTCTGAGTTCAAATGTAATCAAGCACTTTCTAGATGTATGACCCAAGGCAAGACATTTAATCCTGTTCGCCTTAGTTTCTCATTGTACTATGATGTAGAAAAGGAAATGGCAAACCACTTTACTGTTGCCAAAAAAACCCTAAATGGGATCACAAAGTCCATGAAGAAAACACCACTATTGGACATAACTGAAGTAACTCAACAGCAAAAATAACTTAGTCATTTGTCCTAGTTCTCTCTTAGCTACATATAATAAATCAAGTCTTTATTCCAAATACCAAGTTTTTATGTGTTTAAAGACAGCTCCTTTTTCTTGCAAGCTGACCCCCCTTGAAGCACATGCATAAACATATACTCTTTTCTGGGCTAAATAACCCCAAGTACTTTTAACCATTTCTCATATGACGTAATTTAAAGACATTACCATTTTTGTTATTCTCTTTTAATTTACCATCAATACTTTTAAGATATTATAGCTTAGAGCCAAACATAGTGGTACTCTGACTAGTACAGTCTACTATGAGTGTTTATTTATGAACATCTTCTTTCCAGGTTATCAGTTCATTGAATATAATAATACTCCTTTGCCATGATTATTCAGGCAGTTAAAAATACACTTACTGTATTATTGTCATAGTTTCTCACACAAATATGCTAAAATTTACCATAGTTCAGCAGATCAAGAGTTGGATACTCAGAGAAGAGCCCTATGACATCTAAGAAGATGGTTCTACATGTTTGTTTGTTTTTTTTAAATCTGTACCTTCCATCTTAGAATCAATACTGGGTATTGGTTCTAAGGCAGAAGAATGGTAAGGGCTAGGAAATGGGGGTTAAGTGACTTGCCCAGGGTCACACATGTAGGAAGTTGCTGAGGCCAGATTTGAACCCAGGACCTCCTTTTCTGGGCCTGACTCCCAGTCCACTAAGCCACCCAGCTGCCCCAGGTTCTACATGTTTTATGAGAGAAGAGAAAAGAATTTATCTGGAAAGAAGATGGGGAACTTGGGAAAATTGAGGAGAGGACAAATGCTATCCATTATCTCAGATATGGTTCTTGGTTGAGAGAGGTCTCTTTGTAGGGTCAAGATAGGTAAAATTTAAAGTAGGAAATGTATAAGAAGGCTCAATCAAGACTTCAAATCTCTATTCCTTGGGAAATTTCTAGTACTAATTATGAAGATGACCTTGAAATGATGGTTTAGATTTTAGCTTTTTGTGATAATTTTCCAAGTCCAGCCATCAAGTTGACATAAGCATAAATCTCCGACATAAAGTGTGTATTTGGATTGTACAGCTATTTCTTTGAGTCCTGATAAGTTTGGAAAAGTTAACTCTGAGGACTTTTTAACAAGTTTGATTCTTATTTGAATCACTTTCTTCATTTTAGTTTATTCAAACTTTTGAATCTTTTCCTTTATGTTCATTTGAAAAACACATAGAATTTGTACTTTCTAGTGAGGTTTAATTAACTTAATTAAAAAACTTATTAACCTCATGTTAACTAATTAAAAATTAAAGATGAAACTTCCTTGTTGAAATTGACATTTTCTTTTTCTTTATTTGTAGGGTTTAAGGAATGATTTGAAGGCAGCTTTGGATAAGATTGATCAACAGTACCTTAATGAAATTGTTGGTGGTCAAGAACCAGGAGAAGAGGACACACAGAATGATCTGAAAGTCCATGAAGAAAACACCACTATTGAAGAATTAGAGGTAATCTGTGTAAAAAATAGATGAAATTTAATTGCTCTGCTGTGATTATACATTCACAAGGCATATGTCTTAATTTTTAACTCAGTGATTTTGATGTTCTAGAAATATAAAATTAAGAATTCTTGTTATTCCTTTAATAATTATTGCGGTGCTGAAAAGGTCTAAGAGACATGTCATTGTTGAAATGGCTCTCTTTAATAAGCATTTTTCTTGTGATCTACACATAGCATCAAAATTTGAAGTTATATGTGTCTTAAAATCAGGATGTATTTTAAGCATGTTTTGTTTTAGAATTTTTTAGTAGAAAACAAGTCTTTTCTACTTAATCTTGAAATTCTATCAGATTGTAAACTGAAACACTATTAAACAGATTTAGGAATGTAAAGCAAACTTCCATATTTTTTCTTATATTTTTGGCTCTGTGTATCCTGTGTGTGTATATATGTGTGTATATACATATATATGTACCATGCATTTTTGCTATTGTTCACTACTGAAAATTAGGAACACTTTTTCTTTTCTTAGGCATTGGGAGAATCCTTAGGAAAGGGGGATGATCATAAAGACATGGACATCATAACAAAATTCCTTAAGGTAAAATTCTTTTGTGCTAACAGAATGATGATACTTTGGTGGCCTGAAAACTCTCCTTTTATTCTTAGACCGTTGGGTTCTTAAGATCTGGGACGAAAATAGTCATGTATAAAATTAGTAGCTGACTTTAAATAGTGATCTCAGGTTTACAAAGTGATTTGTTATTTCTTTTTTTTTATTTTTATATCAATCTTTTTATCAATTTATATTTTATATCAATTTTTTATTGATTTTTATCATTCTTTTTAGGTAGATAGTATTATTTCTCTTCTATAGATGAGGAAACTAACGTTGAGAGAGGTTTAGTGACTTGTTCCCAAGGCATCCAGCTGTTAAGTGTTACTACATGCATGATGCAAGGATGCCCTTTTCTAGAAAGCTTAATTGAAGAAATCATATATACACTCCCTACTTTTATGTCATTGAATTTTATTCAAAGATGGATATACTGATGTAGATACTTACAAAATAAAATGGCAACTATATGAGAAAACAAGAATGAAAAATGCTATTGCTATGCAACACTATATATTTTTTTCATAAATTTTTATGCTTTCTTATTCTAGAATAATTATCTTTTTTCCCCTTAAATTGGAAAGTAGATAGGAGAAAGAATTTTGACCAAGAATCAATTCAATTTAGCCAACATTTATTAAGCACTTTCTATGTGCTAGACCTTATGCTAAGAATTGGAATCATGTGGAAGAAAAGGGATTATATGGAGGAAATGATAAGATAGGAGGAAAGTTGAAGATAGATACAGAAGATAAAAAGATATAGAAGAATGTATAAAATATGTATATTTTATACATAACATACGGATAAGAGAGAAAGACACTGGCCTGAAATCAGCAAAATTCATTGTCCTGAGTTCAAATGTGATCTCAGACATTCATTAGATATGTGACCCTGGGCAAGTCACGTTAGCCTGTTTATCTTAGTTCCTCATCTGTAAAATGAGCTAGAGAAGGAAATGGCAAACTACTCTAAGATCTTTGTCAAGAAAACCTCAAATGGAGTCACAAAGAGTCAGATATATCTGAAATGACTTACCAATATTAACAATATACACATATGTATATACATACATACACATACACATATCACTAAATCTTTAGGGTTTGTGTCCATTTCTCTGTTAATCTGTCTTTGCTGAGAAAAGAACTATGCTATTAGCTGAATGTTTCCTAATATTCTCAGCTTATTTCTTTCTTTCCTTAACAATTTTATTCTTACCCTCCCCAAGGAATTTGGAAGTATTTATGTTTGAACCCTAAAAATATTTCTTGTGTTAGAATTTAGATGAAATATATTAACATTAATTATTTTAAATGCAACTGAAAACAGAGCATGTCTTCATCTATTTGTACATTTATATATTTTATGTGTGTGAAAAATCAATAATGTCTATTTCGCTTATCAACTTTTACTTTAACCTGACCTAGAATTTACTCTTGGTGTTAAGTGGTGTTTTTTGCAATGTCATTACAAGAATTTTGTCATGTTACTTCTTGTTCTTAATGTGCCACTGCAAGGATTTTTTCTACTTTAGTTAGTGATTGTTGTTGTGAAGGGTTATTTGACAATGTTGGAGAAAGGGATGGAAAAAGAAGGTTATGGTTGTATATCTTTATTTTTTCTCTTTTTTGCCCTTTCTTGCCTACAATTGTTAGGGTCACATCTTTTCCCCTAATAATCTAAAGTTCAAATGCTCATGCTGTTGTAAACTTTAAGTGATCACATATTAATTGAACACCATTTTCGTGGTGTTGAAAAAAGATACTTTGTAAATGCATTACTTCTTGATGGAAATTTCACAGATTGACTTACCTTCATGAAATAGAAGCCTAAGCAATAAATACATTCTAATAAATCCCCTTTAGATATATTTAAATCAATAATTTTATACTTTTTGTATAAAATTGGTTATTTTAGAAGCTAGGAAATATAACTAAGATTTTTATAATTGCTGAATAATGTAAAACATATAAGGGAAAAAGAATAAATTGAGTGTCAGAAATATTGCAGTTTGATGATCTTCCACTAAAATTCTTTGACGTTTTTGGCACGGGAGTGGTGGTGGCTCATAAAGGCTTATCTAGAGAATCTTCACCTCTTGGCAAGTTCTATCAGGCTTTGTAAGCTTGGAGAACTGACCTAGGAAAGGATAGGCTGTTAATTGTTTGAGAACTAACCTGGTTACGTTTCTATTGTCTTCTTCCTAGGTTGGTTTCATGTGGATAAATATTTTTGAACATCAGGCCTCTCCAAGCCTATCTTCTCCTAGTTAACAGTTATTTAGTTTTTAAATTTTGTGAAGTACTTTACCTGCACTCTCATTTGAATCTCATGTGTAAAACAAAACTGAAAGGATTATTTTATTATTAGCCCCATCACCTCATATCTAGACAGTCTTGTGGTTGGTCTCTCTGTCTCTAAACTCTCCCCACTGGAGTCTGACTTCCATTCATCTTTCAAAGTGAACTTTGTCTTCCTTCTCATAATTCTGTTTGACTTTTTTTTTTTTTTAACTCTTCTGTTAAGTGAATTGCCCAGGGTCATACAGCTAATAAGCATCTGAGGCCAGATTTGAACTCAGGACTTCCTGACTCCAGGCCTGGTCTCAATCCACTGAGCTGCCTCACTACCTTCTTGTTTGATTTTTAAAGCACTTCCTATAATCTGGTCCCTTCCTACTATTTCATTCTTCTTACAAGTTACTCTATGATCCCCTGACCCCAGACTCCTTGTTCTTCCTGGCATGAAATAATCTATCTTTCAAGTCATCGCATTTTCCCTTGGCTGCCCCCAATGCTTAGAATCTCTTTTCCCCTCCCCTCCATTTCCTTCTTGACTTTCTCTGGCTTCCTTTAGGGCCGAAACCAAATTTGACTATTTGCAAGATGCCTTTTCTCATTCCCTCTAACATTCCCTTCAGTTTATTCTCTATAGAGCTCACTTGTACATGGACATTTACACATCATTTCCTCCATTAGATTGTGAGCTCCTTCTGGCACGTAGCCCCATGGGAGGTATAGTAAGCCCTGAATTGGTGCTTGTTGATTGACTCCAACTTTAGATATTGTGACTTGCTCAAGATCACACAGCTAGTGTCAGATATGATCCTAGGTTCAATCTCCTGGACTCCTATAGCATGTCGTCAACTCTCCCAGACAGCTTCTCTTAAATCACAGGAGAAAGTCTTCCTCAGTGGAGAGAATACTCAGTCTATTGACATCACAGGTCCCAGAAGCATACTTCATGGTGGAATTGTCAGTAATAGAGTAGGCACTAAAAATCCTAAGAGAGTAATGATTAATTACTGAGTAATTGATGCTCATCGTTTCTTGCACATTGTATGTCCAATCTTTGACCAGTAGGTGGCAGTGTGGTATAAATCTACCCATTCTCTTTACAGTTTCTCCTTGGAGTTTGGGCTAAGGAACTCAATGCTAGAGAAGATTATGTAAAACGCAGTGTTCAGGGGAAACTGAACAGTGCCACACAAAAGCAAACAGAATCATATCTGAGGCCACTCTTCAGAAAACTACGAAAAAGGGTAAGAGACATCTGCTAACAATGTTTCTGATCACTGATGTTTTGTACAAGTCAGATATTCTCTCTTTAGCATAAATGTCATTTCTTTCTCAGGGCAAAGAATGGATGCCCAAATTAATTTCCTCCTTTTTCTCTTTTTTTTAGACTCTTCCTGCCGATATTAAAGAATCAATAACAGACATTATTAAATTCATGTTGCAGAGAGAATATGTGAAGGTATGAAAGAGAGGTAACACATGTGGATTGAAATTGTGATTAGCAGCATATCTAGATTAGAGATTTCACAGTATTCATTTCACTTAGAATTAGTGGGATCTTTATAAGATCTTGGGAAAGATGTGACAATCAGCTGGTCACATTTAAAAGTCAGCTCTCCCACTTTGCGGCTCACAATGACATTTGGCCCAACTGTCCATGCTGCCCATCACCCACACCTGGGACATCATCTCCCATTTGTTTGCTCTTGCTCAAGTCTACCTACATGCTGAGCCTGCCACACTTCTTCAGGACTCTGCTCAGATGTGAGAGGTGCATTTCAGCTGTTAGTGATTTATTTCTGCTTAAATTATCATACTCTTTTTATTTGTGTGCATGTTGAATCCCATACCTTCACCTTCATAAAAAGGGAAGATTTTCAAAGGACTGGTTTGTTTGTGTTTTTGTATCCCCAGAGCTCAATGCAGTATCTTCCACTTGATAAGTGCTTGTCACTTTGGATTACCAGAAGTAAAGACAGGGGGAAGTTAATTGGTAAAGCATGATATGAACTGACACTTTGAGATCTTAGTTGTGTTGCTCTTCCTTTGAAAAAATCCAAGCAGCTTTTCTGAGAATTTTTGAGTCTATGAACTGTATTCAGATATGCAATATATAGGTTACATTTCACAAATTTGTTTTTAAGTCAATAATTTGAAATTTGGAACATGTTTTACATAGAAACAATGTTCATTATTTCCAGGCTAGTCCACAAAAGTCTACTTAATATTTGAATCACTAGTATAATTGAACTGTGGTACCTAATCATTATTATTCATTATAGCATTGTTTCTATGTGAAATAATTTTCAAATGCTATCTGAGGATAGAATATAATTTCCCCCTCTGTAGTCTCAGAGATCAGAGCACTTTTCCCCTCAATTCAATAAGAACTTATTAAAATAAGAACTATATGTAAGACATTGTCTCTTCCCCATTATCCCACTGACTTGTCTTCCTCCAGGTCTCCAACAGATTAAAAAAAAAAAAGGTTTGGGAGAGGACACTGATGTTGTTGGGCCTGTAGGAGAGAAAATAAAGATTTGTTAATTCACATGAACATATATATATATATATATATATATATATATATATATATATATATATATATATATATGTTGCACGTGCCTTTTTAAAGGCATTTTATTTTTAATTATTTTATGATAAATGTATAGTCTTTCATTTTGTAGCCTTCTCCCAATATTAAATACCCAGAATCTTGCATCTGATTTTTTGGCTAACTTTGTGTTTACTTGAGAGAGAGAGAGAGAGAGAGAGAGAGAGAGAGAGAGAGAGAGAGAGAGAGAGAGAGAGAGAGAGAGAGAGAGAGAGAGAGAGAGAACCTAATTTGAACATTTAAACTAGTTTGTTTTGTAGTCTGCTGAAACATAAGTATTGAAATTTCCATCAATTGACCTCTGTTGTTGAAATTACATATGTGAGTACCTGTGATAAAATGCTGAGTTAGTTATAAAAAACATCCATGTCCTTTTAAAAAACCTAATAAAACTTCTGCCTGGAACAAGTTCAACTGTTTGCATTTAGCATATTTAAAAAGAAAAAAAACCTTTCTTTTTTTATTGCCAACTTAATAATCATTTTTAAAAAAAGCAAGCTTATATATAAAAAAACTTATTGTATGTAGTTTTATATATAGATTTCAATCTATAAATTTAATATAGGCACTCATATATTTATGTTTATGTATATGCATTAATTTGTGTGTTTGTGTAGTACCCATATTAAATTTAGCAATATGGTAATTGCTCAATTTTCCAGTTACTCTTCTGTACTTTTTTGTTTTATTCTGTGTATTTTTAATCTAGCAGATTTTGTACCTTTCAAAAAGATTTGAATTAAACTTGTAGTTTTATTCATTGAGGGAGCTATCCATGAAGATGTGAATTGGCAGTTGCTTGGCAACCAAATGGACTTTCCCAGGGTCATTTTAACCCAGGTCCTCTTGACTCCAAGCCTGGCTCTCTATCTTTTATGCTACACTGCCTTTCACATGTAATTATTAAAGACTCTTTTGAGATTTAGTCAAATAAACTTTTCTAAAGCTGGCAAGGTCAGATATGCTTCTCTGCTTTGTGACTTTATTTTTTTTTCCCTATATCTGACTAGAGTCAGCTTATAAAAAAAAAGCTTATAAAAAGGAAAAAGAAATCCTATGTTACCTTATTGATTGGTCATTTTCTTCAATTATATATTATAGATAGATAGATAATAGATAGATAGATAGATAGATAGATAGATAGATAGATAGATAGATAGATAGATTTGGATAGGATTTTTGGAGTATATGGCTTTTGAGAGGCCAAAATGAAGTTAAATTTTTATTTGAGATCCTCTATATTTATATATCTGTTAGGGACTTTATCCTACATATATAACACCCATGGCTTTCATTGCGAATTCCATGCGGGGAACAACTATTTCTTCAGGTTGGATTATGAAAAACTAATTAGATGCCATATCCATGTATGACCACCTATAGAGGAGATAGTTCTTGAAGAGACCTAAATTAGAATGTCTAGCAGTGCATAAAATTGCTTCTCCTTCCAGATATGAAAAAAACATTAAATTTCCATTGCAAAAAACAATGCAAGGAAGTATTTGTTTTATATAAGTAAACACTGGTCCAATTTTCATTTTTACCATTGATTATGGCCTTGAGCAAGTTCGGCAATCATTCTAAACCAAAAACTAAAGTGTAAATAATATGATCAACAGTATTTTACCTATATACAGATAAGATGCTATAAAACATTTTTTTAAAAATTGTATCTAAAGTGTTATTAAATCATTGAAAAATTAATACTTACACAAAGCGTTTTGCCTTTCTTTCTCATTAAAAACTCAATTCTTTTGTAGGCCAATGATGCTTATCTTCAGATGGCCATTGGAAATGCTCCTTGGCCAATTGGAGTCACTATGGTTGGTATCCATGCCAGAACTGGTCGTGAAAAGATTTTTTCCAAGCACGTTGCACATGTTCTAAATGATGAGACACAAAGAAAATATATTCAGGTAAGCAATTTGTGAGGAAGAAGTTGACAGAGTTTTGTTTTAATGTTGAGATATTCTTTGGAAAAAAATCACATTTTATAAGAAACATGTTTAGACACTAAGTGGCAAATGATGATGGTTGTCCTTAATAAATTTGCAGTTGAATTAATGGCAGACATAGTCATTATCAATTCATCATTTCTTTCAGTAATTTAAAATTTCACATGTTGTATTTTAGTTACATTAATATTGAAATTATTTGTTAGGGTTTATTTTAGGTATACTGTCCAGTAAGTTTGAATAATTGAGTGCTGAAATGTATATTGTGCTATCTCCCTGTTTAGAATGTAAGCTCCTTGAAAGAGGAGATTTATTGTTTTTATTTTACATTCTCACTGCTTAATCATGGCACTTTTCGCAAATTGACTTCAGTCATTCAGTCTTGTCTGACTCTTTGTGATTCCAAGGACCATAGCATGCCAGGCCCTTCTGTCTTCCACTAAGGTGCTTGACATCTTCTAACTTGAGGGGCTCATCTTCTGATGTCATATCTTTTAGCATTTTATTATTGCCCATGAGGTTTTCTTGGCAAAGATACTAGAATGGTTTACCATTTCCTCCTCCAGTCGGAACTCTCCACTATGACCTGTTTATCTTTGGTAACCCTGCACAACATAGCTCCTAGTTTCACTAAGCTATACAAGTTCCTCTGCTATGACCAAGCAATTGTAAATGAAGATATTTGAGAAATGACAAATGGATCTGCAGAAAAGCAAGGAGCTCAGCATTCTGAATGCCATTCAGCAGAGGAGGGGAGACTGTGGTCCAAAGGAACCTTGAAGTGAGCAGTTAAGCAGCTTGAGCTGGCTGAGAATTCATTCCTTCTCTGGCTGTTTGACCAGAAGGTGGAAGATAGACTACTCTCTAGCCATTACCTTATCCATAAGACTGTGAGCTGAAAAGACATTTGGGTTTTAGCCCAGAAGAAACCTGTCAGCATTGCTGTCAATATCTCCCCTTAGGGAAAGATAATTTTGTTTCCTGAATTTGAATATATCTTGAAATCTTTCAATCAACAGGATAACTTAGAAAAATTTGAGACCCAATCCCTTCCCTCACCACCACCCCTTTTACCTCCTCTATCCAAAAGAATAAAAGACCTTTTAGTTGAAGGATTAATTGTGGGAGTTGGTTATTAGAGGAAATCTTCAATTTACCATCTGTGAGAACATTTCCAAGGCAGTTGAGAGGGAACAGGAAGTGGTATAAGGGAGGGGCTCAAACTCAGTCTTTTCCTTGACTTGCTTCCTGGTGTTACATCTCTGATATTTCCCCATTACCATAATTCCCTTAGTATCAATATCTATGACACAATGATCTAGGAAAGACTTGACAAATAGTAAACAGTTAACAATTGCTTTTTCATTCCAATATGAACATATTAATAAACAAAACCTTATTAACTCAAACTAAGTAGGAAGACCAGTCTGAATTATTGAAGAAAGTAAATTAAATGTGTATTTGAAAGAAATGCAATTCTATTTTCAAATTATTATTAACGTAGGCCTAAAAATAGTACCATAATAGAGATCTGCTTTGATAAAGATAAGAATTATTGGTAAGCAATATATATAATTACATTAGGTATATTCTCTACTTAAAATTTTTTTTCAATTAATACTAATAAGCACTAGCATTTACATAGCACTTTAAAGTTTGGAAAAGGACTATAAATATAACATGTTTGTCATCATTACAACTTCGGGAGGCAAGTGTTAATATTTTCCCCATTTTACAGATGAGGATAAGTCACTTGTCTTGGGGTCACACAACTAATAAGTATCTGAAGCCAGATGCAGGTTTTTTTTACTTTTGTTCCATTGCTCTAGCTACTCATAGGTGCAGAAAATAGAAAAAAAAATCTAGTTTCTTTTGCACTATTCCCTTCATTAAAAAAGAAAGAAAAAGAAAATCAACTCCTTGTTAAAAAAACAAAACAGTATAGTAAAGCAAAGCAAATTCCCACAATTTCCATATTCAAAAAAATCTGTCTCATTCTTTATCCAGTGTCCATGAACTTTTTTTAGGGAGGTGGATAAGTATTCCATGTCCTTTTAATTGCTACAGGAGATCTCTAAAGTTGATTTTAGGATATAGGATTTAGAAAAGACTTTTAGAGACCACCAAGTCTTAGTAGATGGAAAAGTTGAGATCCAAAATGATAGGATAATGGAGCCATCAATTGAATCCAGAGTTGCTTTCCTAATTACACAACTGTTTGAAAATTATTTGTTCCCTTAAATGTGAGTATATTTCTTACATAATCTTCTTTATGCCTTTAATTTACTCAGCAAAACTTTTTTAGTGAAAAGTAACAGCTTCTTTCCAATTCCAAATTAGATTTGAATCAGTGAGGCTTTACTGAGCATTATTGTTAATGACTAAATGTAGGTTAGGTGATGTCTAAAATGGGAAAGAGCAATTGACAACTTCATGAATTATTCTTCTGTTTAGACTTCATTTTAAATGCTGGTTGTTCATTTGCTTGTTCTGTTGTGTGTCATGATCATCACTGTATTTCCAAGTACTGAGTTTTCTTTTTTAATTTTCTGAGTAGGAACCATAGAACTTAAAGAATTTAAAGACATGCATATGGAAATAAAGGCACATGTTTAGAGCAGAACAATAATAACTTCAATTTACTACAAAATATTTTACTTAAAAGTATAATTACTTAACTTTGAAAATAGAAACATAAAAAGAATTATTTTCATATTTAAATGTCTTTAAATATTTGGTGATTTATTAGATTTAGTAATTTAATAACCAGTTATGGTGATAATATAATAATAAATATTTGTTTATGCAGTATATTCATACATTGTACCCTTAGCTTAACTATTTTTAAGGATCCATTAGTATTGAACCCATCTCTGCCATAGCTTCTCAAGCTGTATAATTTTTATTCATGATACTTTAAAAAGTATATAGTGTTAAGCACAGCTAGATAACTCAGTGGACTGAAAGCCAGACCTAGAGATGTTAGGTTCTAGGTTTAAATTTGGCCTCAGACAAATCACTTAACTCCCATTACTTAGTCCTTACTACTCTTCTTTTCTCAGAAGGAAAGGGTTAAACAAAAAAGTATTTTGTATTTAAATATTATTATATAATAACATATATAATTGTATAAATTTTTCTTATTTTGAAAGATTAATTAAGAGACCCACCAAGGAAAGCAGCCATGCTTGCCTGAGATTGCTGGCAAGGCCCCAATCTGTCACACAAAGGCACCCCTGCTCTCGGCCAAAGGTCATCCTTAATTCCTGAGTCCCCCCTCACTCTGAAGAGCAAAGGAGTCCTTGTAATATCATGATTGGAAGTACCAAACCTGCCTTTACCCAAGACCAGATTAGCAGTCACTATTTCTCAACTTGCTTATGTCTATAATAGCAACCCTGGTAACATTCATATGTGAAGTCATTTTCATAAGCATTATCCTTTGGGAAACTAATACCCCCCAAGAATGTTGTGGTGTTTAGTATTTCACTCACTATAAAAGTCTTTCTCTTTGTCATAATAAATGAAGAACATAGCCGTCATGGTGCCGTGACTCTTCCACTTGGTCCTTCTCAGGCATGTTGGACACAGTCTTTCCTATCCTCCTTTTTATCCCATTCTCTCTTTTTAGCTGCTAGTTTCCCTAGAAGGCTCACTGGCTACAGTAGCCCTCAGATCCAATCACTCATCACTGTGCCTCCCATGCATGACTGTGACACATGGCATGTAGATAGGGACACCACCACAATTAATAATGTCTTTAAGAAGCTGTGTGGTGTGAAAAACAATCCCTCTTCTCTTTCTTAAAATTAAAAAAAAAAAAGATCTTTTATTCCATTTAATTTTTTCCCTCTTTTTTAATGTCTTCCTCACTATGGCTTCCCAGGGATGTTGCTTATGCCCTAATGCAACTCAGACCAAGATAAATTACTGATTCCAGATAGTATTTTGTAAAATGTCTGATTAAGATGAATATAATTTAAGTGCTAAAGCTTTTTTTCTGAATATTAAGCATTTGTCTTAGACAGAGGGTCAGACTAGGAACAATGAATGAGTAGAAGTAGCAGAAGCAATTTCTGGCTTGAGGTTTAAGAAACCTTTCTAATAGTTAGAGCTGTCCAAACATGGAATGAATAAACACACAAGGGAATGGATTCCTGCCAAACTGGAAGTCTTTAAGCAAAGAATAGAGGACTATGTGTTGGCTTTATTTTAGAGGGGATTCTTGCTTAGATATGGATTGAACTTATATGACCTCTGAGTCTTTTTCTAACTCTTAAGATGCTGTGATTTTTCTTATCTTCTTAAGTGTCATTTCAGTATTTGTATAATAATATTTTATTTAAATGTAAACCTATATAACAATAACAGTTGATTAATTTTATCAAGCCATTCATTGAAATGATTTATTATTACTTTTAAACATCCATAGAACATGTTACATATGCCTAGCACTTATTTATATTAATATAAATTAATTTCAATATATTAAATGCCACATGCCCACAACTTATTAGTTACAATAGCTTTAAAGGAACAATTTGGATTCTTTATAATTAAGAAAGAATTAATGTCCTCTTCTTCATTAGAAAATCATCATTAATACCATATATTTAAAAGATTAGTTTTTGATTGAGAAATAAGAACAAAAAGCATTTGGTTTATGAAATACAGTGTAAAACATCTAATAGGCTTGTTTGGTAACATTAGAGAAATCTTTACAGTTCTTAAAGTCTTTTTATTTTTGTCATGCATTTTTATGTTTTTTTGACCATTGCACAATTCTGTTTTTTAAAGTGTTATTTTCTTTGGTATTTTTTGTGCCTTTTTCCCCCCCAAGCTATTGATTCTTTTCTTGCTTTATTAATTTCTTCACTCAGTTTTTCTTCTGCTTCTCATTTGAGCTTTAAAATCCTTTTTGAGCCCTTCCAGGAATTCTTGTTGGACTTGTATCTAACTCACATTTTTCTTTGAGGCTTTGCTTATACATAATTGTCATCTTCTGAGTTGCTTTGTCTGCCCTGTCACAATAATAGCACTTTATGGTTAGTTCTTTTTTTGTTGTTGTTTGCTTATTTTTTCCAACCCATTTCTTGATTTTTTACTTTGTGTTAATGTTTGACTCTGCTTCTAGGGCTTCCCAAGGTTCAGGTTTTTCATGGTACTATTTTCTGGGGGTTTGAACATTTTGGTGCCTTCAGGGTGGTATGATCTAAGGAGGGAGAGGTATGGTCACTGTTGCCCTGACTTATGCTCTGGTCTTTACCATGGAAGAGACTTTGTTCCCCTGTAAGCTACAAGTTGGTCCTGAAACTATGACCAGGTCTCCTGTTCTGCAGCTCTAATTCATTCTCCTTTCTATGTTGGAATTGAGACCAGAGTTCCTATTCCTTTGTGAGTAACCATAAGCATTCTACTCTGCTCTGAAACTGTTTGGCATCAGTGCTTCCCTATAGCCACAAGTGCTATCACTCTTTTTGTCCCTGAAACTGTGACCAGAATACCTGTTCTCTCATAACCAAAATCCCTAGTGCTCATTTTTGCCTTTGAACTGTGATCAGAGCCCCATTTCTCCTGTGACCACAAGTGTTAGTGCTTCTTTTCTCCCTGGGATTGCAACTTAGAACCGCTTATAAGCTATAGAACAGATTTCTGAACCCAAGACCAGTATAGGGTCTCCAGTAGCATCTTTCTCAATGGTTGTCTGACCCTATTACTGTCTATGGGCTAAGACTTCCCTAAGCTATTGCTGCCATTAATGTATCAGCCTCCAAGACTGGCTGCTAGTGCTATGTCAAGGCCTGTGCTGAACTCTGGACCAACCACCATCCCGATAAATGGAACTTTCTTGCTAAACTCCCGAGTTATTGTAGGCTGGAAAATTGTTTCACCCAACCTTTTGTTGGTTTAGCCACTCTAGAATTCAATTTCAGGAGTTATTTTAAAGTTGTTTAGAGGAGAATTTGAGAGAATCCAAGTGACTTCTTGCTGCTCCTCTTCCATCTTAGATGATTAACTTTTAAATGAAAGTATATTCACCTATAAAAAAACAGCCACAAAAACAAAAAACTTAATGCATCTTCCTGTTTCATGCTAGAAACTGTGGGAAAAGTTTTAGTCTATCCCAACCTTTCAAGCTATCAATTTTTATCTTATGGAAATAACATTTTCCAGTATGCTTTCCACATGTGCATAGTGTTTTTTAAACATTTAATTTTTGTAGTGGGACCTTTTCACTCACAGCTGTGTGGAAATACCTGCATCTGCTCACTTCCCAAGAGATTTTTATATCCATAGCCCTTACATGAATGGTTATTTTGTCAATTAAATACTAGTATGGCTTTTACTCATAAGAATTTGATTTTAGTGATATACTATGCTGAAAGACTTCCCTGAAGCTAATGCTTAGAACATCCATGGCTTTTCCTTAGCACCTACCACAGCTCTTGGCACGTAGTATTTGCTTAATAAATGCTTGATGATTGATTCATTGTGCAGATGATGTTAGGCTAATTAATGTTGGGGTTAAGAATGTGTATTTGAACCTTAGTGTCAGGTTTTTTGTTTTGTTTTGTTTTTAAGTTCAGCAAGTGTAACATAAGCTTAATCATTTTATATACCAGAGAATACCTTCACTTGTGCAGAATTGCTTATATGTAAATATCACAATATAGATTAATTTCCTTAAAGTAATATGAAAGGAGAATCAGTAGTTACATTTAGATCTTTCAGAATAATTCTTAGAATGACGTCACAGACAGGCAAAAAGACCACTCTATCTAGAATCAGGAAAAATATGGGTTTGAGTACAGTATCAATATTAGCTATATCAGCATGTTGTGATTATTAAAAAGTCTTGAGAAATTGGGTTTTTGGTAAGAAAATCTATTTATTGATTAGGCTAGCAATAACCACTAAATTAATTGGTCAGTGAGCTCAGTGATAAAAGACATTCAACATCTTGAGTCATTAAACATAATTTTTGAAGCTCATTATTCAGCCCTCCCCTAGAAATCTCTAATTTGTGAATGCCTAATGAGGAGGTAGGCCAGCATTCTCTCAATCCCTCCCTGATTCCTTCATGATGATAGAAAATCACGTGCTGAATCCTAAGATTCCAATGTCTATATGAAGAAATCAGATTATGCTTGACTAAAGTGACATCTTTCAATTCTTTTCCATGGAAGACCTAAGGAAACTGCCATGTTGCCTAAAGACATCTTGTTAACCTGACAAATTTTTATCATAATCTCAGTCTCAGTCATCTCAATTTGAGAAACTTCTTTGGAATAGGGAATATGAAATCATTCCTTGAATTACCAGAAACAAAGCAATGAGGAAGGATACTGAATCTCAATAATAAAATTACATAGAACATTATTAGAAATAAGTCTTATTAATGGATACATCATTTGACAGTTTTTAAACCTGTAAAATAATGATGATGGGGTGTTAGTAAACTATATTGGGACTTAATTTTTCTATTTGTTGAGATTACTTTGACTTCTTATTGGAATCTTTGATGTATGTGACTCAACTGAGGACGTCTTCATATTGTTAGGATGTGTTGTTAGGTAGTCCTGCCTTTCATCTTCAGTAGTATATTTTGTAATACTGTATTTATTTTGGTATATAGAATAATGAGAAATAGTTTATTATTAATTTTTAAAGCTACCAATATGATTGATAAATATTTGTACTAGAAAACCTTGAAAAATCTTGAAGACTAATTAGGGAGACCTACTTTTGTTTTTTAAAACTTAATTGTTTAAATATAAGATAGAGGTAGCTCAGCTAGATGATAATTTGTATGAAAGATACATGGGGTTATTAGTGAACTGCAAGCTCAATATGCATCAATTATTTGATGTGGCAGGGCCCCATCTTTAATGGTCTGTATGAATTTAGTCTTTAATTGAAGATAGGCTCCAGAACTAGGGAAGTGATAGTACCGTAGTCAAACTGTATTTGGAGTGTTTTGTTCATTTATGAGAGTATATACTTTGGGAAGATTTTTGACATACTGAAATATATCAAGAGAAGAGTAATCAAGATAGTAAAAGGGTTGGACCTCATGTGATATGAAGGTCATTTGAAGGAATTGGAAATTAGAAGGCTTACAAAGCATACATGAATTAGGGTTTCTTTCTGTATATGAGTCCTATGGAAGAGGGGGGATTAGTTTAATTTGAGTTGATCCCACAGGGTAGAAGTAGGAATAGTAGGTGGAAATTGTAAAATGACAGATTTCAGATTAATGTTAAGGATAACTTTCCTAAGTAGAAGGACTAATTCAAAAGGGAAAGGCCTGCATTAGGGAACAGTGAATTCCCTTGAGTACTTTAGGCAGATAAGCTGAATGAGCACTTGTAAGTGGTTTCTTAGAGGTTTTGGACTGTTTTCCAAAAGTTATTCCAATTCCTAGATTCCAGGAAAATGTACTTTCTCTTAAGCTACATTATTATCTAGTGTTAGTTTGATAAAAAAGAAAGATAAGTTGGACTAATCAGATGAAGCTATAGCCTGGTTTCAGTAAAAGCTTATTTTTTCACAATTGCAGAAAAAAGTTGGAGTTGAGTTAATAGATGTAGCTTTCAGAAGACATTTAGAGCTATTTTTCAGGGCATAAATAATTTAGTGAAAGATCCCATTAACCAGTCAATATAATGTTACTAACATTCATGGAGATGAGTTAAATCTTATCTAATTTGGTATGCTTGTATATTTTATAAATGGTTATCATAGTTTAACAGAAGCAATGCCATTCATTTGGTAATGCTTCTAACAAGCAAAAAATTGTTTTAGAAAGATAATGATTTAGAATTTATATATTGTTTAACATTTTAGAATTATGGAGCCATTTTTGCCACTATTTATTTATCATAAGCTCTAATTACTTTGCTTCTTGTGAAAAACTTGTAAGGAAATGTCTGACTAATTTTAGGAAGTTAGACTCATGCTTCATATTTTTATGAATTAAGAGATCCTGTCAAGTCTTATGTGGCAATCAAATCCAGAGTACAGTAAGCCAGTTTTAGATATTGGCCTACATTTAGTTAATAATTCTGTATGTACTGTGCTTTGAAGATGATCCCTTGAAAATCTATACTGTAGAGGCATCTAGATGACTCAATATATAGAATACATAGACCTGGAGTCCGGAGGACTTACGTTTAAATCTGGCCTCAGATACTTCCTAGTTGTGTGACCCTGGGTAAGCCACTAAACTCCATTGTCCAGCCCTTGCCCTTTTGTCTTAGTTATTACTAGAATAGAATTTAAGGGTTTTTAAAAAAGAAAAATCTCAATTGTGTATTATATAACCATGTTGAAAATGGTATAGTAATATTTTGTTGAAGCTAATAATGCCATGAACTGTCATTTTTATAATTTTCAGAGAATTAGGATAATTTTAGCCTAAATACAAGTGGTATATTTTAAATCATTGCTCATTTAGTTAGTTTAAATCCTTCTCACCACATGGAATAAGCCCTTAGAAATCCACTGTTAAATGGAATGAAAATTACATTCAGCAGAATTATATCAATTTACTTTTCATTTGCTCATAATAATTCTTGCCATGTTTTGCTGCTGACTAAAGCTATTTATTTTTCATCAGGAGTGTTCTTTTTCTTAGCCCCACATCTCTCTTCTTACCTATTCCTTCAGGGGATTTAAGATGCCAAATTAATGATATCACATTCATTTCCATGGTTACAGATCACAATTCGGCAAACATGGGATTAGAGTTTCACTTCAGTACAAGCTGGGCTTCTGAGAAGGGAATGTTATTTGTCTTAAAGCAAATACCTGAGCAGCAAAAGGGAAAAGAGAAAATTTGAAGAAAATATTGTTATATGTCAAAATAGCCTTAGTTGTTTCTTCGGGAAAAATCTTTCTTTAGATTAAATAAAACTGCTAAATACAGTGTTTCAAAATTGGCTTAGAAATCATTAGGGTATTTTAAGTAAACAATTTTAAAATTGTGTTTGTCAGATTTTCTGAGTCTGCTAGATCCTAGTAGGAGTTTAATGATTGACTTAGCAGTAATAAAAGCCTTACATTTTTAACTGTTTGCCTGTGTTGTAGAGAAAAATGTAAATTTCCTTTAGTAGATTTATGTGTGTCAGTAAGCTTGAGTTTGAATAATTGATTTTGATGATAAAAACAAAATGTCTGATCCCTAGTGATGGTGTTTTTGGTAACTTTTAAATCAGTGGACTATGAATGAAAAATGCATACATTTTTAGAAAATCTACTTCCTCCATAGAATTCAGTTAGTTTGTACAAATATACATCAAATACCTACTGTGTACGGCAGCTAAGTAGGGCAGTAGATAGAGTGCTGGGCTTAGAATTGAGAAAGATGAATCTTCTGGCCTTAGATATTTATTAGCTGTGTGTCCCTGGGCACATCACTTAACCCTGTTGGCCTCAGTTTCCTCATCTGTCAAATGAGCTGGAGAAGGAACTGGCAAACCACTCCAGGATCTCTGCCAAGAAAACCCCAAACAGGGCCAGGAAGAGTCAGAAATGACAGAAAACAAATGAACAACAGCCTCCTATGTATAAAATATGGGGTTCTCAGATGTTAACTAGCAAATATTTCATTTTGTTTGTAATCATAGCCATGAAGCCCTTTTAGGTTTCAGTAATATGAAATCAGGAATACTAGAAATATATGAAATTTACTTAGACTTTCTTTCTCCCTGGATCTGTCTGGGTACCGTCAATGTAGGCTATACCCCTCTGATGTACACCTTAGCAGACAATTGTTTTGGCAGAAAAAAATTCATTCATTCTTGCATAATGAGTCTGCAAATGGAGCTAAGCTTTGTTGTCCTTGGAGAGCAGACAAAAATCAGTCTGGCTGGGCCCTTGTTTGAAGCCTTTCCAACTTGGGTAAGACTCCAGAGTTTTTGCTTTGTTAGTATAGCCTTTGAGAACTAGTCACCATCACAGTGAGGATTTAAGTAGAACTTGAGCAGAGGGTTTAAACTGTAGAATTGATTTTACTTCAGAACAGCATATTATCACTGTTATATGATGAGACTAAATTTTTTAAAAAGCATTTTGTCTTGTTTTGGGTTTTTACCATTTTCTTTTTGTTCTCTTAGGGTTTGAAAAGATTAATGACCATTTGTCAGAAGCACTTCTCAACAGACCCCTCAAAATGTGTGGAGTACAATGCCCTCTGACAACACTTCTCTTTGGAGCTGTAGAATAATAAGAAGCATAAGACCTGTGGCCTTTTGGGGAACTGCTACCACGAATGAAGAGGAGAGAGAGAATCAAGTTTTAGGAGCAGCTGTTGTTTTTTTACTTAATTTATTTTTTTGTTTATTTAGAGAATTTTTTGGTTCTTACATCAAATATGATAGCAGATTCTTGGTTGTTGCATCATAATTTGATTTTTAATAGTTTCAGAACCAAGCACCAAGGCTTATTATTTCCCCACATTCTACATACATAGACAACAACCATCGAGGGATGCTATTGGACTTTTCCCCTTAGAGGTGTTGGTAAATGATTAGAAGGAAACAATGGAGATTGATTTTGTGATTATTTCTGTAAAATATGATAATATTCAATTTATAATTACATAAGTCTTATAGAAAAAAAAAACTTTTCTTCTTCTTTAGTAACAATCCCTAAAATACAACATCCCTTAGTGGCATTTGAATTCTTCAAATGTGTCTGATTTTTCTGGATTCCATTAGAGGTTTGACTTTTAATTTTGTGACTCGTTTGTTTTTCTTTGGTTTCTGATCTTGTTTTTCAAAATTTTCTGGGGCTTATATCTTAAAGAAGTTCAAATAATCAGGAAATTGATGTTTTAAAAATTAATTTGGTATATCTTACTATGCAAATTTCTAAAGAAATTTAGTAATCTCTGCATGTGAGATTATGAAACAAAAGGTTTCCTGTGGGAAACAGTATCAGCCAAAAAGGGTGATGAAGTTTCAAAAACTCTTATTCTTTGTAGACCATGATCATCTAGGATCTTGCCATACACTGTGAATTAGTCATTTTTTCATGACATTTTGCCACATTGTAGCAAGTAGCAGAGGGCAAATCAGATGGTACCTTTGTTATCCAGAGCATTCACTTAATGATAGTATTTCCTAGTTCCAAATTATCAGATAAATAAGTATTTGCTCTAATTTCTTTCTGCACATAGGAGCCTCCCCTGCCCCCATCCTATTCAGTGCTGTCCAGTGATCATATTGAATATATGTCTCTGAAGGTAGAAGAAAGAAAAGAATTAGGATATTTTAGGGGATTATGCATATAGAATGTCATTATGTAACTAAGTGGGGATAGTCAAGGTACTTTCATGAGTGGATTGTCATACTAGGAAGGTCTATATGCTCTTGCCCATAGTTGGTTCCACATTTGTTTAACTCAGAAGTCAGGAAAAAAGAAGTTTTAGTGGGAATTAGATTAGACTAAGTTCTTAATGAAGATGTATAGATATTCCTGGCCCAGAAGTTCTTAACCTTTTTGGTGTCATGGACTCCTTTGGCAATCTGGTGGGGAAAAAAAAACAAAAACAAACTCAAGATTATTTTTGAATGTATGAAATAAAATTCACAAGACTGCAAAGGAAATCTATGCTGAAATATAGTTACCAAAATACGTTTTTAAAATTCCTGACTCAGGTTAAGGACCTCTGTTCCAAGCCCTTGAAGAGAACTGATAGTAACTTTAAGATATAAATCAATGAATTAAATGTCTTTATGCACATAAAGAACATTGTGTGTCAAACTGGGGAAGATAGCAAGTTTAGAAAAAATATTGTCCCTACCATCTTACTTAGTGAAACAAAGCTCAAATAACAGATACTTATAATACACAATGTTGCCTGAGCACATTTGAAGAAAGGGCTATGTGGGTTTGCCCATCAAAAGTTGGTTTTTAGAAGGAGGAATAACCAAGATTTCTCGAAGAACCTGACACTTGAGTTGAACTTTTAAGGATAGATAGTAATTTAAGTAAAAGGTGGGGGGGGGGGGGCATTCTAGATAGGGATCCAGGTCAGCCAGTAGCACCAGCATGGGAAAGTATTAGACATATTTGGCATATATTTACTTTTCTTTTTTTTTTAGAAAGAAATATATTAGTTCTGCCTTTTTTATTTAAAATTACAAAAATAATTATGTTGTTTTAAAAAGTAATCTGTAGGATTTCCCAAAAGTATCCCTACCAGGCTCAGTGAAGGAGAAATATTCTTCAGAATTGGATCTGAAATGAAAATACTAACCAGGAAGTAGTCTAGAATGTTAATGATCTCAATCTTTGGGGGAAATTTAAGGAAACAAATCTTAGCCAGAAAAAAAAAAGGATAATTGAATATTAGTGACTGAGGATAGTCCATATCTTTCAGGAAGGCAGAAGAGGATCTTGAGAAAACAAACCTAGAATGGCAGCTGCCAATAATAATAAATCTTGGTGATTTGCTGTACAATCTGAACTCTTAGAAGGATTTTGTGGAAGAGGAAATGTGATTTATAACAGCACAACTTGTTTTTATTTTGTAAGTCTCTATGGTAGCTTCTTGATCTTTCTAGCTCTTTAGGTTGACCTTGGTTTTGAAATGAGTAAATGATTTAAGATTCCTGTTATTTCCTGTAGAAGAAAGTGATAATTTATTCTGAAAGTAAACATCCTGGGAATGATTAGGATAGTATTTCAGTGCCTTTAATGAGTAGATTTATGTTCTTGAATTCTTATCACCATAATTTCCCTCCCACAAAAAATCATTTGGTGATAGTAAAAGAAGTGGGACTGAGTTGCTATGAAAGTAGCCTATTAATGGGGGTGCTGCAATTGTAGGGGTTATCCCTAAGGATGTGATGGCCTGTTCCTCCTCACTTCTGAGAGTTCCTTTCCTTCTCACTCTCTGCCCCACTCCCCCAAAATACTTGTCCCAGTTGAATGAATCCCATGGCAGAATAACTTTATCCCATAGAAATTTGTGGAATGGCACCATATTGGGAGTCTTGAAACTGAAAAATACTTTCTCACGGCATATTTCTATAAGAGTTTCCAGCTGTCCAGAGTGTGAGAGCCAACACTAGTCCCCTGAGGGTCACTATGGGAATACTGTTATGGCAACTGTTTTTCATCACAGACTTTCTGCTGCTAGATTTGCTAGATTACAACCACAAGTTAGTACTCTAATGGTTAATAGTAGCTTCAGAATCTTTTTTGAAAAGTAAAATAAATTCGGGTGGTATGGGATGATAAGGGTGAGCACAAGCATGGCTAGGAAAGAGCAGCAGCTGTAGTGTGGACTGACCCTATTCTGCATTTTTGTAATTTATTTTGTTCTTAAAGTTTCACTAAAATATTGGATTATTGATTTATTGATATTGATATGATCAATATTGATAATATTGAAGGGCTGCCAGTTTATTTTGGGTTGTTGTGTTTTTTTTTTCTTATCAAAGACTTTGTGACACTTTATAGGATAGACTTAAGCTAATCATTTGGTTGCTTGTAATGTTTGCTTACTCTAACTGCTGTTTCCTTTTGTTTAGTCTCTTCTCTCTGTCCTTAAGCATCATCTTTGAAACTATGTCAGCCTTTTCTTACCTTCTCTTCACCAAATATCCATGCTTTAGTTAGCCCATGCATTTACCCATATGGAACAACAGAGAAGGTTGCCTTTTCTTGAATGCTGTTGCTAATCTAAAATTCATTCACTGCACTTCCTGCCAAGAAGCTCAAAATCAACTGCACATGGCTGGGACCCCTGACACTTGCCCTTCATAGTACCGGCCTGTTAACTTGCCAGGAATGGGCCCCAGAAGGCTAAGGTCTTTCCAGCTCTATTACATGGTTCTATGGTTCATTTAGAATTGTCTTGCCTCAGCACAGATTTTTTTAAAGATTTAAAGCAGAGAAGAGGGTGATGTGAATCAAGAATGTGTTTTTAGATGCCCATTTTTATTTTATTTGTGTAGGTTTCTGTACTTGCAATGCAGGAAAACTGTAATAGTAGGTGGTATTTATTATCTTTTCCTCTTTGCATTTGAACCAACAAACATTGAAATATAATGTAATTACTGTAGGCCTTAGGCCCAGAAAAGGAAGAAGCTGATCTGTTAATAACCTCTAGATGGGCCATCTATTTCCATTTCTCTATGCCCATGTATGTTTGTCTGGGGGGTGTGTGTGTGTGTGTGTGTGTGTGTGTGTGTGTGTTGGGGGGGGTTGTGTATGTGCACACACTTATTTATGTATATCAGCTTTTCTTTTTCCTTTTCATCTTCCATATCCCCTGTTCTGCAAGGCTCATCTCTGGACTCTCATCTCTCTTTACATCCTCTTCCTCAATGATCTCATCAGCTCCCATGGGTTTAATTAATAGTTTCTTGCAAATGGTTGCCAGAACTTATATACATGGCCTCAGTTTCTCTTCTGTGCTCTAGTCTCACAATCACTGACTGCTGATTAGATATTTTGTACTGCAGTCTCATAAACATCACCAACTTAGCATGTCCAAAACAGAATTCATATTTCTCTTCCCCCTGCCTCATCTCCTCCCTTTCTTATTTCTTTGGAGGGCACCCTGGCACCCCTTCCCTGCTAGGTACCTAGGCTTATAACCTTGAAGTCACAGTCACATGGAAGAGCAGGATGTGTGCCGATTTTACCTTTGTTTCTCTAGCAATCAACACAGCACCAGGCATGTAGTAAATGCTTCATGAAAGCTTATTTTTTATTGGTAGTAAGACCATTTACATGTAACAGATCCTTATGCTACATATGCAGCTATTTGCTAAGTTTGGTCAATTTTTAGTTCCCCCCCCCCCCCATATCTCCTATCTTTTAACCCCCATGACTTCCACGTTAGTTCAAACTCTTGCCACTTCTCTTCTGGACTGCTGCAGTAACAGGTTTCTATCTTGAACCTCCTTTCTCTCTCTTCCATCTTCAACAGTATTCCAAAGTGACATTTCCTTATGCAGAGGTCTGACCATGCCACTCCCTGCTCAGAAAGGTCTTCTCTCTTCTTTCTAGAAATACAGACTTCTCTCTTGCTCTCGTAAAGCCCTTCCCAACTAGTTCCAGTCTAGCCCTTCCCAACTAGCTCCAGTCTACGTTTCCAGGCTTATTACATATTCTTTCCCCCCGATTCTGCATTTGAACTAAGCTAAAGTACTTCTTCTTTGTTCCATGACCAGGATATCCCATTTCCCCTTTGCACAGACTCATTCCCAAGCTTAGAAACTACCTCCTCTTCACCAGAGCTGCTTAGAAAACAGGATTCCTTCAAAGCTTAGCAAACTTTTTAAATTATGCCTTTCCTTCTCCCCACAATTACTATTGTATTATACCAGTGACTTTGTACTATAAATTTTGTATCTACTTAAATATATCTATCTCCCCCTCCCCCCTGTCCCCCGTAAATTGTGAACTAGAGAGGAGGGGTTTTTGTCTTCCTACTTCCAGAATCTAGTGCACATTGGTATGTAGTAAGCATTTAATAAATACTTGGTAATGGGTTACTTTTTCTAATAGTTGTTTAAATGAATAAAAATCAATTGGTTTAGAACTTTAAAAGAAGTTATTTTGCACATGTTTTTCTTTAGATCTTCCCTTTTTTACCAGCATCATGAGTAAGAGGAAGTAGTGTGAAAAGATTTGCACTGTAAATTTTTATTAAAATTCAGTTTTATTAAAATTCCTGTCTCATGTACTTTGATCCCTTTTAAAACCTGTATGTGGCAGAGAGAAAGGGAAAAACTTTGGAGTTCTGGGCTTTCAGTTTCATAAAGAGATGGAAAAACATGTTTGGGTTGTAATTTGCATTGTTGGAAGAAATATTTGAATCTAATTTTATGCATCTATTTAAGTACAGAAGAACTGGGTAAGTATTGGGATGTCCTGAGTGTGCTGATGGGTTTCTGTTAAAATGGAACAAACTGAGCTTTTCTCATCTCCCTGTGAATAATGGTGCCCTGTGATTGTAACCATGGAAAAACCACTAGGCCACATGGGTAACAGGTCTTGCTGTGCTAGGGCAGAAGCAGAGCCGGTAGGTCTACCTTAGACAATTGTCTTTATCATTGGGCCAAGTTAGGGGGCAACTAGCATTTGTTTTTCAGAAACAGTTTTCTAGCTGGAAGTAGCCTTAGAGTTAGTTCCTCTAGTCAAATCTTTTTTTACAGTGTCATATACTGGACATTGCTAGACTTGAACTCTTAGCTCTTTGTGACTGACATTTACTAGCTCTCTGACCTTGGGCATACTCTAGGTCTGTTTTCGTATATGAAAGTAGGGGCAATATTGCACACTACCTACCTGACAAGGTTTATTTAAAAGGAATTTTGAGAACCTTTGATTCAATTAAAAGAAATTTTTTGAGTATCTCCAGTTGCATTAGTCATTAGTCAGGCTGCTGACACAAAGACAGAAGGAAAATCCAACCTTGTCTTCCAGGAGTTTGTTTTCTACTAGGCGGATGTGACATAGCCCCAGATAACTAAATACAATGTCATTTGGAGAGGGAGAAAGCAAAAGCAACTGTGTGTGTGTGTGTGTGTGTGAGAGAGAGAGAGAGAGAGAGAGAGAGAGAGAGATAAAAGAGAGAGAGTGTGTGTGTGTGTGTGTGTGTGTGTGTGTGTGTGTGTGTGTGAGAGAGAGAGAGAGAAAGTGTGTGTGTGTGTGTATGGGGGGGTACAATGTGGAGAGAGATGGGGAAACCTTTATAACTAGCATTCGATCTGAGGCTTGAACAAGTTGTTTGCAACCTAAGAGCCAAATCTGGCTGCTGTTTTTGTCTAGCCCGTGGGCTAAGAATGAGTTTTACATTTTAAAATCAAATTTACTTGAAAAAAAAACAAACAAACGGATTCATATTAATTTAAGAAGGAAAAAAAATACTTATTAGCTCCTGTGCTGTACAAAAACAGTGGGCTGATTTGGCCCTTAGGCAATAGTTTGTGGATCTCTGGTCTTGAAAATCAATGATGAGGAATTTGAGAAGTTAAGAGACTGGAAAAGAAACAGCCATCTGCTAATAGTCCAGTTTATCTGGCAGTGGTCTGGATTTGGAATCAGGCAGACCTAAATTCAAATCCTAGCTCAGACAAACTGTGACCCTGAGCAAATCATGTAACTTTTCTGATCATCAGTTTCTTCATCTGTAAAAGGAAGTTGGGCTTGATGACTTCTAAGGTCTCTGCCAGCTCCAACTTTATAATCCAATAATGAAACATAGGGCATGTAAAGAGGAACTTTCTATAAAACCCTTCTTGTGCCCCCTTCTCATTTCACAACTCCTTGATTTCGTTCCCCATTATTTTCATTCTCTGAGGATGTAGTCCTTCTTGCCAAGGCCATTCCTTTAATAATAATAATAATAATAATTAATACCTAGCAATATAGCATTTTGGGGTTGGCAAAGTATTTTACATATTTTATCTCATTTGATTCTTATAACCATCTTATATCTCTCTCTTTCCCCACCTCTCTGTCTGCCTTTCACCCCCTTCCCACACACATTTATTTGTATACTCCACTAAAATACAAGCTTATTGAAAGTTGGGATTATTTTATCCTTTGTATTTTTATCTCTAGGGCCCAATCAGTGTATAATTGGGCATTTAATAAATACTTTTTATTAATATTTCATTATCTGTTCTTTTGAGTTGTAGTTTATTTTTTATTTCATGCACTTAAATTTATCAAAGCGATTTGTTTTTTCATTGTTCTTATTATATAAATTATTCTCTTGATTCTTACTTCATCCAGCATCAGTTCATGCAAATCATCAGGTTTTTAAAAAACTGGCAATTTCATCAATTCTTATAGTGTAACAATATTCCCTTATATTCCTATGTAGTCATTTGTTTAGCCTTCCTCAGTTGACAGGCACTCCCTTAATTTTCAGTTCTTCATTATAATTAAATGTTCTTCTATAAATACTTTTATAAATATGGGCTTTTTTCCTTTATTAGTTTGGGAAGAGGCCTAGTAGTGGTATCATTGGGTCAAAGAATATGCCCAATTTAGTGACTCTTAGGGCATAATTCCAATTGCTTCCTAGTATGCCTAGATTATAGTTCCATCAAATGCATTAATGTGCCTATTTTTCTGAAGTCCCTCTCGTGTCATTTACCTCTTTTTTTTGCCATTTTTGCCATTTGGATGAGTGTGAAGTAGAACTCCAGGATTGTTTTAATTCGCATTTCTCCAGTAGCAATTTAGAACATTTGTTAGATGGTTGTTGATATCCTCAATTTCTTCCTTTGAAAAATGCTTCATATCCTTTGGTCTTTTATTAATTATAGAATAGTTCTTGTTCTTTTAAATTTTTGATGTATATTTTGGCTATGAAACCTTTATCAGAGAAATTTTCTATAACAGATTCCCCCTACCAGTTAACTTGTTTCCTTTCTAATTTTTAATTCATTACTTATTTGTATAAATACTATGTAATCAAAATTGTTCATTTTATCTTCTGTTCCTCATTTCTGTTTTTAATTTGAGCCAAATATTTTATTTTCAGAGATCAGCCTCTCCTCACTTCCTTCCCTCCACTCCTCATTGAGAAAGTGCACTCATGTACACACACACACACACACACACACACACACTGCTATTACAAACAAGGAAAACAAAATTTCTTCATTGATCATGTCTTTATCTATAAATCAGCATGTAATCTGAATCTAGCAGCTCTCAGGAGGTAGGTAGCATGTTTCCTCATGAGTCCTCAGGATTTCTGGTTTCTTGTTTGATTAGAGTTTTCAAGTTTCCTTTTCTATTTAAAAAATTTGTTTTCGTCATCCAAGATGGGCTTTGTTATCCTTCTATTCCATCCCCATCCCCATTGAGACCTTTAGAGAAACAAAACCCAATAGTATACCTGTACAGTGAATCAAAACAATTTTCCACATTGGCTAGCTAATAATTTGTTTCATTCTGAATTCGGAGTCCTTCACTACTCTATTAGAAGGTGAGTAGCCTGTACTCTATCATTACTACTCGAATCCTGGTTGGTCATTATGCTCATAAGAGTTAAACACAATATATCCATCCCATTTATGTTTCATGACTTAGTCACCATTCCCCAATTTCTGGGCACTCCCCCAATTTCCCAGAGTTTGCTACTTCAGAAAGATGTATAATATCTTTTGTTCTATATATATGTACACACACACACACATATGTGTGTACATCTTTAGAGTTTGTTTTACTTAAAGCTGAATCCTCTGCAAGTTCCTCACATGAATTTGATTCTGAACAAGGGTAAACTGCTGCTGGACTTTGCTCCTATCATCGACCTGGAAAGCACTGTTGGTTCAGAGCAGCAAAATTTATAGGCTCTCCTTTGACCTAATATTCCTGCCTTGGCTAGTCTTCCACATGCTGTACTTAGATGCTGTAAATGAAATCCTGCTCTGATGCTGTGAAACCAATCTTTGGGCCTAAGGTGTGAGCCACACAGCTACTGCTGGCTTCTTTCCTCCTTCCTTGGAACACCACCGGTGGCTTCCCTACCTGATGACACCACTCCCCTGTGCAGAGACTTCTCTTTCTTAAATAGATAGATAGATGGTGACCCAGAACTGGACAGTGAGCAACAAAACAGCTAATTCATACCTCTCTATTTTTTGGTGCCCTGTTATGGATCTTGAGTTGCTCCTTTTGTTTTAATACACATCTCTCAGGGTGTTGGAGTATTCCCATGGGGCATACTTCTGGCGTGAACCTATCCCTAGTGTCAGTCGATATCCCTGTCTGACTCCTTATGCCCGCCTGAACTGAAAAAATGATTCACTGTTACTTTTTCTGGATTTTCCCTTTACAATTCTGTTTGGTGCATTTTTTTTAGATCTGTTTAGAAGAGTTTGTGCAGGGGAGCTCACCACAATGCTTCTATCTCTACACCATCTTGATTCTGCCTTCTGTGATCCTCTTCTATCCTGTTTGGACATGAGCTTTTTCCTTATCTATATATCTGAAAGGTAATTTCTTTCTTGCTTCTACAATCTTATATCAATTTCTAGCTCAGCGATAGATGGTGTGAGATGTTAATCTCTGCCAGAATACTTTCCTATTTCTCCAGTAGTTTTTGACAAAGAGTGAGTCCTTACTCTGTTTGTTTCTTAATTTCTTGAATTCTAGACTACTGTTCATATGCTTGTTTATATGTTGTTTAAAGTACTCCACTGGTTGACCTCCCTGGTTTTTTTTTTTTAATTCTACCAAATCATCTTGTAGCACAATCTGATATTTGGTACTCCCAGATATTTCCCATTTTTTTCATTATTTCCTTTGAGATTCTTGACCTTTTGTTTCTCCAGATGAATTTTGTTATTATTTTTTACTAGCTCTTTGAGATAATCTTTTGGTAGTTGGATTAATATGGCACTGAATAAATAACTTTAATATTGCTATTTGTATTATATTTCCCCAACTTACCCATGAGCAATTGATATTTTTCCATTTCTGTATTTCTGTAAAGAATATCTTATAATAGTATACTTTTTCTTCCTATGTGTGTCTTGGCAATTAGATTCCTAAATATATTTGATAGTTGCTTTTAGTGGAGTATCTTATTTTTTCATGATGAGTTTGTTAATATTATACTTAAATGCTGATTGTGAATTCACTAATAATAATTTTAATATTTATATAGCTTTACTTCCATAACGCTTTTGGTCTTTGGCTCTCACTTCCCTTGGTTATACCCCTCATTTACCCCCCTTTACAATAACTCTATGATGTAAGTGGTATGGATGTTGGGTACCTTTTACAGAGAAGAGCAATAACACTTAAGAAAGTTGTAATTTATGTAAACTAGCTTATAGCAGAATTGGGATTCAAAATTAGTCTTAAGAATAAAAATCCTTTGTTTTTTCTCATGTGATCATGCCTACTTAACACGCACACAAAGATAACGCCTATCCTAATCATCAAAGGACTTCATGCCAAATAATGCTCAAAAAAATCCTCTGAAAAACTATTGTATAAGTGATCTCTTCCATCAAAGACCTACACAAAAAGTTAACCAGAAGCCCCCAGGTTACAGAAAAGGAGGACCCTCTAACAAAGCAAGTCTGAGAACACCAGAAATGGAGCAAGTGTAGCTTGTCAAGGTCTGTGTAAGGAGGTAGCAGGAGTAAAAGACTCCTCTGAGAAAGTGGAGTGGAGGGGGCACCTTAGAAGTTCAAGATAGCAACAATACATGGAGACCAGTGATCAGCCTGGTGCCATGACACAGACCAGGACAGCCCAGCACTAAGGGCTTTGAGATCCCTAATACTTGGTCCTGAGACAGCAGAGAAAATGGTGAAGATGAAGCCCATTGATACCCAATGAGCTTAGGAGAAAGGTACCAAACATAAGAGGGCAGAGATCTGTCAGTACAAGGACCTGGAGGACCCATTATGACACCAAACAGGTCCCATCATCCCACCTAAAAACATAGCAACAAGTGGAGCCTAGACTTGCCACAATTAATGAAGAATAAATCAAAGAAAACTGGCCAGTATGAAAAATTATTGTAAATTTTATTTCTAAAGCAACTATAAGAAGAGATTCAAGGAGGGAGGGGTGGATATTCCACAAGGACTACATAAGTACATAAGTAAGGGTTAAAAAATTAAGGTTG
Source organism: Monodelphis domestica (assembly GCF_027887165.1). NCBI lineage: Eukaryota > Metazoa > Chordata > Mammalia > Didelphimorphia > Didelphidae > Monodelphis > Monodelphis domestica. The sequence continues at coordinate 150,058,528 of NC_077231.1, forward strand.
GACTAAATATGAGAACTGTGGTCGCTGAAATTAATATATCTCAAGTCAAAATGACTTTATAGTTTTATTTACAAAATAGAGGGAAAGAGTAAGGTAGAGAAATGAGAAAGAGGTTAGAGTAAGAAATCTACCTTAACGAGCTAAATATCTGCTCTGGCTCCAGAAGCCCAGCCAGAGGGCCCAGAGGTAAATTAGGTATCACCCACATGGCCTCCGAGGAGGCCTATTTGGTGTTAATCTCTCCAGCATTAGGAAAGGAAGGCCAGCTTTTCCACTTGCCAATCAACAATCAAGAGCCTCTCATTAAATGATCCTCTACCAACCTTCTCAACCTTGAAAGAGCTCTAACCAAACTTCAAAAAACTTCTCACAGAAAACTTCCTGTTGCAACTACTTTTAAAGACCCTTTTTTGTGTCACTTCCTGTGCCTTCCTCCACTTTATGTGGACCAATTTTAGTTTATAAATTTTCTTAGGACTGCTCAGGGGGCAGTCATTCGTTTCTGAGTTGTCACCCACTTTAGCATGTGGGTTATAGACCTCCCCCCATTAAGCATAAAGTGGGGGTGTATATACTTCTGGTGATAAAATCTAAAAGTAGACTGGGGAGAGTTAATCCTGTCTTTACACTTATAAGGAGTTAAAGCAAGAGGTAAAAATGAAATAAAAATCTTGGAAGAAGGAATTGAAAGAAGAATTACTAACTTAGAAGGGAAAATAGTCAACTTTGCCCTAAAAATGAAGTCTTTAAAAAGCAGAAAGCAATGACTCCATGAAACTTTAAGAAATATTTCAACAAAAATCAAAATATTGAAAAATAAAATAATATCTATTTTTTATATAAAATAACTGCCTTGGTAGCTACTTTAACAATCATTAGACAATGAAAACTATTATCTTTTTAAAAAGCTTGTATTTTATATTCCAAGAAAACAAATGAAAATTACTTCATTTTCTTAGAACCAAAGGACAAAATAAAGGAAGAATTCTACCAATCTCCTCTGAAAGATTCTACAAAGGAAAAAGTCTTAGGAATGTCATAGCCAATATCCAGAGCTCTCAAATCAAAGAAAAATTACTGCATGCATCCAGGAAAAATCAGTTAGACTCCTAAGGAATTACAGTTAGAATCATATAAGACATAGCATCTTTTACTATAAATCAGAGATCGTAGAATATAGCATTCCAAAATGCAAAAGATACAGCTTTACAGCCAAAAATAACTTAACCTTGCAAAGCTGAGCATAATCCTATGGGGGAAATATATATCTTTAATAGACTAGAGGACTTCTATGAATTTCTGATGAAAAGATAAGCACTAAATAGAAACTGAAATACAAACACAGGAGACTAGAGGAATATAGAAAGGTACATTTATTTGAGCAATTGGAATTGCAATTGGAACCTTTGGCAAGATCTATATGATGATTTAGTACTGTACTAAGATTCTAATAGGAAGAGAAGAAGCAAGAAACCAAATTTTAAAACAAGGTCTTGAGTTTCTGTTCTGATGATTTTTAAAGGGAAAAAAGAAGGAAGGGTGAAAGGAATACACTAGTGTAGAAAAGAGGAACATAGGGGGAAGACTTGTGTGTACAAAGAAGGGAATACAAACATGGAGAAAAGAGTAGGGGAATTTTGCATTGGATTAACCTCATCCTTTTTGGAAATGGATAAAATAGGCTGAACACATACAGATACACAGATATTTAGGTATTAACATATATTAAATTCAATAGGAAAACAATTATGGATATGGGTGGGTTGGAGTTAAGAATGGAAGGTAATACCAGGGAGGCAATTGTTACAAACAAAACAGATTTTCAGATCTTGAAAAGAACACTGAAAGGAGTGAAAAAAAAAGAAAAGAAAAGAAAAGCAAACAACTAGAATCTAATTAGATTCCTTGAATCAATGTTGTCAAACACATGCTCCACAACCTTGGTATGCAGTCTGAATCAGATTAAAATGTAATTGAGAAATATTTAACAACCTAAAAATACAATAAAACAGATAATGTTAATATGTGGTTTTCTAAATCATTATGCAACCCATTGGGATCCTTTTGTGCAATTTAGTGACTCTTGTTTTTATTTGAGTTTGACCCCAATGCCATGGATTTCCTCTTAAACAATTTGGGAATGGTTAAACAAATTATGGTATATGAACATAAATGGAATTTTATTGAGCCATAAGAAACTATGAAAGGAATGTTTTCAGAGATACCTGGGTAGTATAAACCTACAATATCAGGAAAACAATTTTATATAAGGGTAGACATATTGCAAAGAAAAAAACAGCTGAAAAACTTAATATTAATCAAAGCATTAGCCAATTATGTCTCCAGAGGACCAATGATGATGAATCATTTTATTCCCACCTTGACAGGTGATGGACACAAGTTGCAGACATACATTTTTAGACACAGTCAATATGTACAAAGAAAATGTACAAAAATATACTTTTTTAAACAGAGCAAGCAGTATGAAATGTAGATTCATGCTTCCACCTAGCACCATCTTTTTGTGTACTGCTATGCCATTTTTGGGGATGTCTAAGTTCAGATTTTTAAAAACCCCAACAAACAAAGGCTGTCAGGATTGAAGAAAAGATTTTGCATTAGTGGAGTCAGATGTGTGTAAAGATTTATTTTGCTTTTCCTTGGAGTCCCATTTAGAGATGAAAGGAACAGAAAGATATACCTTTAACTGCCCAATCTTCCAGAAATTCCTTCTGACAAGATATGAGGATCATATACCTAAACTTGTGGGCAATGCCTTCCTTATGCAAAAAGAAGCAGATAAACAAGAATAACCTAGCTTTACATAAAGGCAGGTTTTAACTTGCATTTTGTTTTACATCTATTGTAGAAAAAAAAGCTTCTGGATTTCTTCCCAAAGGAGGAGTATCATGACAACTTAGGCCAAGTGAAATCATTCATCTGAATCTAAGTGCGGTTAACTTTGCAGGGTGATGTTTTTGTTAATTTCAAGGTGATGGCTCCATTTTTCTTCTCTATCAAGGCCAGAGATACTATGGCAAGGAGGAGTGGCAGTTTTTCTGGTACATTCTTTGACTTCCACATAAGAGCAGACCTAAGCATTTTAGCAAGGTGTTATTTTATTCCCCTAGTACAGATCTTTAGGTCTGGAAATTTCTTCTCACTAAGTTGCAGCTGGTGATTAAATTTTCAGCTGGGATAACAGGAGGAAATAATTAGAATCATGGCTGTAAAAGATTTTAGAGATTATTTGATTCAATCCCTTCATTTTACATATGAGGAAACTAAGGTTCAGCAATAAAGTAACTTGCCCCAGTTCACACCGTAGAGCTAAGATTTTAACCCAGATATACTATGTACACTAACTGGCCTCTTCCTCAAAAAGATCCAGTTCACTTCATTGCTGCCATAGAAGTAATAGTAGCCCACTGTTTGGGTTTTGATCCTGAAATGAACTTCAAATAAGATGAAGCGCAATTAAAAAAAAAAAAAAGCCTAGTTAAGAGATGACATCCATAGGGATAGAAATTTATAACTTGATTGAAGAACCCAGTGAAGATCTTGTTGAAATGGTATTCTCAAGGGAACTTACAAATGGATCTCCATTCTTATTATTCTTTATTCCCATCCTCTTCAACTTATTCCTTTCAATGTTCCATTCTAATGTGACCCATCCTTTCTACTATGCTCTCTAGAATGTCTGCTTCAAAGGTAGCAAACTTGATTTTATCTAAAATATTTTCTTTTCCCATTATTTTCATCTATATACTGAGAATGAGCTCCCTCCTGATAATACAATCCACCTTGGCCACCCTCCTTATTCAGCACTCAAACCTTCACTCCTTCACCCTGACTCACTGGTCAAGGTGAAGTAGTTGGAACCTTCTTTGCTACCCATTGCAACTTTCACACTCTCCTACCACTATCTTTCAGTAGCTTTTCCTCATTTGACATTCACTCAATACTCAATACACCTTTAATCACAAGTAGTTGTCTACTGACCTGAAGATCCCTTCTTTCTTAAATGAATTCAGTACCTGATTCAAAATCTATCTCTCCTCCCCAACCCTTACCTGAATACTAGGGGACTTCAATATACATATTGATATCTTAGGTACCCCAGTTTCTATACTTCCTCAACTTATTTATTTCTCATGACTTTCTCCTCCATCTCATTTTTGCTACACACAGATGTTTGATCTTGCTGTTACCCACAATGCACTAGTTCCACGGCCATGAACTCTGTAATTCCCTTATGTGACCACAGTCAATTACCATCTCTCCCTTTGATTTACCCTTTTCTTTGTTTTCATCTAATTCCTAAACTTTTCAGATTTTCCCCTGGCCATCACCCCTGCACTATCTAAACTTTCCTACCTTTCCCATATAAACTGGCTCTTGGCGAGCCAGTTTAGTTCTACCATCATTTTCTCCAAATCACTCACTCTCATATCCTGTTGATGGCCTTTACCTGCCATTTCCCCCTTCTTCCTTCACTACTTCTCTCTTTTTAAACTAAGTTGGAGAAAATAAAAAATCTGTGTTGGCAAAACAAATTTGTGTTATGTATTCTTAGTTGGGTCCTCTCTGCAACAAGTCAATCTTTTTATATATCCCTAATTGACTCACTATGTCATTCACCATCTTTTCTTTTTCTAAACCTTTTCATTCCTCCCTAAATCTCAAATGGCTCTCTTCCTCCTTGTATTTGACTAAAAAATATTGAGACCTTTCTCTGAGAACTTGTCTTATTTTCACTCAGGTCTGTGAGCCCAGCCCAAATGCTTGGTATAAAAAGAGACTCCTTAGAATCCCATGCAGTGCTTTTTCCAGACTAGAACAGCTGGCTCCCTCAAGAGAGATCATCTGTATCTTCCAGAAATGCTCCCTTATCCTTTAGCTCCTCTATGCAGGTAAGCATCCATGTCTACTTTTGCTTTAGTTCATATCACTCTTAACATTTCCTATAAGTTGTACTCAATAAAAAGCAATAACTACTAAAAGAGATGCAGCATTGGGATGACTCTCTCACTTTGGAACATATCCTAAGAGGAAGACAAAAACTGGATCTTCATTCTCATTGTGCCTGATATCCATGGGTTTCCTTAACTTAAGATTCCTTTTTGGACCTTCTTTATTCTATTTCATTTGGTAATTTCATCAGTTAATAAAACTAGACATACCCTTTGATTTGGTAATACCACCACTGAGTCTGTATCCCAAAGAAATCATAAAAAAGGGGAACCGACCTACTTGTACAAAAATGCCTATTTTTGTAGTGGCAAAGAATTAGACACTGAGGGAACGCCCATCAATTGGGGAATGGCTGAACAAATTGTGGTACAAGTTAGTGATGGAATACTGCTGTGCTATAAGGAATGATAAGCAAGATGATTTCAGAAAAAGCTGGAAAGATCTGCAGGAATTGCTGCAGAGTGAAATAAGCAGAACTGGGAGAACATAGTACACAATAACAGCAATATTGTACTATGATTATCTGTGAAAGCTTGGGTCCATCCTGAAAGATTAGGATGGGGAATGCTATCCACCTCCAGGGAAAGAACTCTTGGAGGCATCTTTCACATCACTGTATTTCTGGTTTCATTCTGGGGTTTTGGTTATGATGAATTTGCTCTTACAATAGTGACCAACATGGAAGTGTATTTTGGGTGACAATAAAAAATTTTAAACTCTTAAATCCCATCAGCCATGGTTTCAGTTATAATCTCTGTACTGCTTATCCAGTCCTCACCTCTCTCCTGACCTCTAGACTCAAATTGCCCTTTCTACATCTCGAACTGGTTGTCATATAAACATATTAAACCCAACCGAACTTATTATCTTTCCCCTCAAAAACCTCTCCCATTTGAATTTCCCTATTACTGTTTTTGAGGTTATTTTATTGATATTTATTTTTAACATTTATTTTTGATGGGGCATCCCCTCAGTTTCCAGTTCTTTGCTACACAAAAAGAATGGCTGTATATTTTTCTTGTACAAATAATTTTTTTCCCCTTTTCTTTGATGTCTTAAGAATACAGACCAAGTAGTGCTATTAGCTGGGTTGAAGGGTATGCACAATTTTGAAGACCTTTGGGTATAGTTCCAAATTGTTTTCTAGAACAGTTGGACCAGTTCTCAACTCCACAAACAGTACCCGAGTATTCCTATATTACCCATCCCTTCCAGCATTTGTCATTTTCTTTTTCTGTTATGTTAGCCAGTCTCATAGGTACGAGGTGGTACCTCAGGTTTGTTTTAATTTACATTTTTCTTGTCAATAGTGATGTAGAGCATTTTTTATGTGTATGTTCATAGCTTTATTTTATTTTTCTGAATCCTTTGATTCATATCCTTTGATCATTTATCAATTGGAGAATGGCTCTTATTTTTAGATATTTGGCTCAGTTCCCTATATTTTTGAGAAATAAGGCCTTTATCAGAGAAACTTGCAGTAAATTCCATCCCCACCCCTCCATTTCCTGCTCTTGTTGTAATTTTGGCTACATTGGTTTTGTGTAAAACCTTTTTAATTTTATGCAATCAAAATTATCCATTTAACTTCCCATGATCCTATCTTTTGTTGGAGCATGAAATCTTTCTTTTTCTTGTCTCATTTCTGCTATGGCTAGCATTTCTAATACAATATTAAATAATAGTGCTGGTATTGGACATTCTTGTTTCACTCTTGAATTTTATTGGGAAGGCTTCTTTTTTATCTCCATTATAGATAATGCTTGCTTTTGGTTTTAGATAGATATTACTTATCATTTAAAGAAAGGCTTCATTTGTTTCTATGCTTTCAAGTGTGTTTTTAGGAATGGGTGTTGTATTATGTCAAAAGATTTTTTCTGTATCTATTGATAGTCATGATTTTTGTTTTTTTAAATTATTGTCAATTATTCTTATAGTTTTCCTAATACTGAACTTTTTCCTCTTATAAATCCCATTTGGTCATAGTGTATAATCTTTGTGATATGTTGCTATAATATTGCTAGAATTTTACTTTAAAATTTTCCTCAATATTCATTAGGGAAGTTGGTCTATAATTTTCTTTCTGTTTTTGCTTTCCCTGGTTGAGGTATCAAACTTGTATTTGTGTCATAATAGGTTGATGGGACTCCTGTACCTGTTTTTCCAAATAGTTCATATAGTATTGGGATTGTTTGGTAGAATTCACTTGTAAATTCATCTTTTTCGGAGATGGGACTATTGGATAGCAAACTCTCCTCTCCTCCCTTGATTTGTGATCTGGAAATGGGTAGAGGTGAGTTAGTTACATATCCAGTGCTATCACAAGAGTCCCCTGTAATCTCTCTCTGACCAGTGGCTTGATCCCCTTATCATCTCTGGCTTGAAAGCTCCTGCTACTGCCATCTTCACCACCAAGACCCACCACTGGTGTTGCTACCATGTAGACTTGGATGGCCAATCTCACGCTGTTACAGACCTCTCCTTACAAATTCCAGAATTGTCTTGGACAGGAAAATTTTCTTGCCCCAAACTTTTGTTGGCTCTGCCCCTCCAGAATTCAGTTTGTGGAGTTATTTTAAAGTTGTTTAGAGAGCTTGGCTGTAGTGCTTCCTCTGCTACATCATTTATTACTGCTTAGGGACCCACAATCCTTCCTGTCATCCAGGCTCACAACCTAGGTGTCATCCTCTCACACTTCATACCTAATATGTTGCCAAGTGCCGTCAAGCCTACCTTTATAACATCTCTGGTTTGTGCTTCCTTTCTCTTCTGTGACACTCCAAACACCCCAGGTTTAGATGACACTTTAATGGCCTCTTTGAAGAACTTTAGTATCAATTGTAAGACATGGGAGATACGGGCACAGCACCACCTAGCATGGCGTGCCCGCATCAATGAAGGCACTGTACTTTATGAACAAAGCAGAATTGCAATGGGCCAAAAGAAATGTGAGATGCCCAAATGTAGACTTCTCCATCCCAAGTGTTCATGTGAGCTATTTGTGCCCAACTTGTGGTGCAGCCTCCCAAGCTTGTCTGATCAGCTACATTTGGACATACCGTACCTTGATTCAGACATAGTGATGCAATTTTGGCCCTATTCAAGTAGCAAGGACAACCAATGGACCAGGACCTTTCCCCCTCGTGCTAGAATGATTACTATAGTCTGCTGGTTGTTCTCCCAGATTTGTCTCTCCTCATTCCAATCCATCCTCCTCTGAGTTGTCAAATTAATTTTCCTAAAGAAGAGTTTTGACAATGTTACTCCTCTCCCCCAACCCTTTCATTGTATAAACTCCACTTTCTCCTCCCAGGATCAAATATAAAACCCTTCATTTGTTATTCAAAACCCTTCATTACTTAGCCTTCCCTCCTTCCAATCTTCTTACCCCATATTTTCTCCCCCATTCACTCTGTACTCCAGTGATAACAGCTTCCCTGAACAAGACACTCCTGGATGGACGTGTTCACTGACTATTGTCCATGCCAGGAATTCTCTCCCTCCTCATTTCCATCTCCTGGCCACCTAGTCTTCTTCCAAGTACCAGTAGGATCCTTCTTTCCCAATTCCCCTTATTGCCAGTGACTTCCCTTCATTGATAGCTCCTATTTTCCTGCACATGTCTTATTTGTACATCTTTTTTTTTCATGTTGTTTTCTCCATTGAACTGTCATCTCCTTGAAAGCATGAACTGTCTTTTGCCTCTTGTGTCCCCAGAGCCAGGGCCAGGTGTGTAAGGTTTTGCTTGACAGAATGGTGTGTGATGAGACCATTAGTGTTTCTTATTCTCCTCTATCATGTCATGAGCTTTACGAGGAGATACAAGTGGAAAGTTTAACCTTAAGAACCAAACTGAATTTGCTTTTCCATTTCCCTGAAGAGGGGATGACTGACTCTTCTATACGGATTCCCATGTGATACTAGGCACTAAAAGGGAAATGGGAAAGGGTTCCATAGACAAATGTCATCCTGCCATCCCGTAATCACTGAAGCAAATAGAGGGGCTAAGAAAGGAAAGTAATATGGCATCACGAAAAAGTAGATCAAAAAGGGACAGAGGGATAAGCCCAAGAACCCAGAATCGCCAGAGCTATCGTCTTTATGCAGAACGACTCTCAGATCCAGGTATACAATCCTGCTCTCTCTCTGGAAAATTGGACTGCTTCCTGGGTTCTCTGGCTTTTCCACTGAGCTTTCATAACACCTTTCTCATATGCTCCCTATTCTCTACCCATGTAACCACCAGCCTGGTGTGGGCCCTCGTCCTCTATCCCTTGGACTATGGCAAAAGCCTGCTGGTTGGGTTCTCTGCCTCAGTCTCTCTCCATTCCAATAGCCAGCTGCCAAAAGGATGTTTTATAGCACAGGCCTAACCAGGTCATCATTCCCTCCCCTCTTGCCAATGCCCCCCGTGGTTATGTATAGGATCAAATAGAAAATGTTCTGTTTAGCATACCTTCACAAGCTACCCTCTTCTTACCTTTCAAAACTTACTATACCATTCTGTCCTTTATGCTAAAATCCAGTTATCCTGGCCTTCTTTCTGTTCTTTATACATGATGTTCCCCCAGCCTAGACATGGGCACTGAATGACACGCCCGTACCTGGATGCTCCACCCTTTCCCTTCTACCTCTTGACTTCTCCAGTTTCCTTCAAGACAGCCCAAATAGGATCTTCTCAAGGAGGCATTCCCCACCACCCAAGTCCTGTTCCTATGATATGTGCATTTACCCCTATATAAATCTTGTAGGTGCCCAGTGAATTGGAGATTTTCTCTTCTGTTTAGAATGTGAACATCTTAGCTTATAGCCCCAATGCTTAGTGTAGTGCTCAGCATATGGTAGGTGCTTAATAAATGTTTGTTAGCTGACTAAACACCTCCAAAGCTACATGTTGCACAGCAGGTGCCGACTTCCATTGAATTCCCTGCACAAATGAAATCCCATGTTTAAACCCAAGTCCATGTGTCTCCCCCAATGTGAAATCCCAAGTCTATCTGCTGAAAATAAGTCTAAGGAAAGCGCAAAGATGGAGTGACATCAGTGGCCAAACTTTGATGAACTCTGCAAATGTGTCAAAGTGTCTGGTGTCAAGGAAGGAACGTGCAAAACCTTAAAGAGCAGCCAGGATCATTTCACTTTGAAAATGCTTTAATAAGTGTTGACAACACTGTTTTGCAAAATGTAAAGGTACTATACAAATTCTTAATACAAAAAGAATAAATTAAAAGCAGATTTTTCTTTTTAAATTCTGCAACTTTTTCTACAACATACATCTTTTTAAATTGATTACAGTCAAACAGAATCCAGTAAAATCATTTTACATGCTCTACAGTCAGTTTCAGGAGCAACCTAATCTTCTCCCCATTTTTTAAACTAGAGTCCATTTTACACAACTTGTAATAAAACTATTGACATTAATGTATATGTAAAACTTTACACCTAGTTAACTAAGCAGTAACTGGTCATCTGGTAGCACCTGGATGGAGTTTGCTATGTTTTGAACTAAACTAATACTGAATGAAAACAAATTGGGTTTTTTCTTTAACATTTTCAACACTCAACTGCATATAATAGACTTTTAAAAAATCAACCTGCCTCACAATATAATCTGGTGTATCTGGGAACACCAGTTTTCTGGCTAAACAGGAAATTTCATACATGTATCCAAAGAATGCAATAGTGGCTTTAGATCAGACCAGGGGCTTAATATTTCATTTTATTCTTTTTTAAACAAATAGGTTTTGTAAGAAGTTTGCAAGTGCTTGTATACAATAGCTATAATGTCTCCCATCGTAAGATGTTTAAACATGTTCATCTCAAATGACTAACATTTATGTACATTTGTATGAATTGAATGCAGCTAAACAGTAAAACCTGTTTTACTTAATCTCTCATCTTCACTACCAGACAGGCATGAAATCTGCCTGCTAGTCCCCTTCCTTGTCTTTCTTCCCTTTCTTCATCCAAAAAAAAAAAATCCCCAATTGATGTTTTAGGAATAAATTTTTCCTCTCATCCCTTTTGTGACTAAAATCTGTCTAAATTTTCAATTCTTGACTATATTCACTTTTGAGTGTAAAGTTTAGACTAAGCTTTGTATAAAAGTAGCGTATGTAGTTGTTGTCTCCTTATCCCATTCTTACTTAGTCTTTTGTCCCTTATTGCCCATGCCCAACCAGCTCATAGAGAATTTCTGTTCAGCCTGATTTTGGCCCTGCCTAATTTTTAAGGTGTGTGTGTGTGTGTGTGTGTGTGTATGTGAAACCTAACAGTGTAACAGTAGTTAATGGATGGGGACAAGGAAGAAAAAGAAAAATGTTTATAAAAATAATTACACTTCATAGGTTGATAAAAATATGGGATAACAAAAAACTGACCAGCATTTACACTGGCCTCTATGTCTCCAGTCTGTAATCCAATTTTGTTTTCTTGCCAATTGGTTTTCCTGACCTCATCACTAAGGAGAGGGAAATCACACACACAGTACGTTACAGAAGTGTTTGAGAAATTGCCCAGAGTCTCATCTTTCCTCCCAGGCCTGGGTTCTGACTTTTCTCCCCAACTGCTCCACTAGACTTGCTGCCTGAGCTATATTCAATTGTTCCACAATAAATCATTTTCTTTCTCGTTTTACTATTTTGGTTCTTATCCTCCTGGTCTGGTAGTCTATTGTTATTCTTGGATCACACACACATAAACAAAGGATTATCTATTTTTAATTTCTTTTTTCTTTTTTTTTTTAAAAAAAGGTTTTATTCTAAAGCTAACTTCAGTTTTGCTTTTCCACAAAATACTCCCAATCCCACCCACCCACCCCCTGGCTGTTTAATGCCTTTCCAATAGAAACTCATTATCTGCACAGAACAAGTGGAAAAAAGTCTCCTGCTCCCTCACCTTCCCAACCCCACTTGTGGCAATAAACCCAGCCCAGCACCGATGTGGAAACCTTATTTGTGCAGGCGTAAATAACCCAGTGGAGATTGTGCACTTGTTCGCTAATACAAAAGTACTTTCGAGGCCTTTGAAGATTGATGGCTTTCTAGACAGGTAAAAAGCATTGCTCATAATACATGTAAACTTGCAGCCCCTTTAAATCTTAACCCTTCTTTTTTTCCCCCTTCATCCATTTTGGGCATCTGTAGACAAATCTATGCATTAAGGTTATTGATAAAGTTTTTGGTGGTATTGTCCCTTGGGGAGGTGATTTTTCAAAAAGCTCTGCCACGTCTGCTGGCTAGTAGACACCCTGGTGAAAACCTTAGAGTTTTCGAGCATAGTTGGCTTATTTAAGTTAGCGACGCGTCAAGGAGCTAACTGGGTGCTGAGAGCTTTGAGATCATCGGAGCCCTTTGCTACACAAGTGCTAAATAAACATGAAAAGACCTATGACAAATGCTAATGGAGCTTTACCACTTGGATGGATCACAATGTGCTTTTAATCCTTGGTTTCTCACAAAAAATAAAACGAAACACCCTGTGCATAAAAGAGGATGTGATTTGTATGGGTTGTTTCCATGAAAGACTGCTTGACCACAACCATGAACATAAAGCGACTACCTGTCTTGTCCTCTGCTTGTGCAGCCAGGATCAACAGTACTTAAGCCTCTCGTGCTATCCCTCCCCACATATTTTCCCATATGTCCAGATTACGGCGGACTTTGGGTCAATAACGCTCTCCAAGACTACGGGGTCTTTCCCATCCATCGCACTAGCGTGGTTTTCCAGACTTTATGCTGAAGGGGCAATAGAGGTTAAGGGAGGCAGGCAGGCAGGCAGGCAGGCAGGCAGGGAGAGACGCTCACTTCTGGGAGTGATTGAGAACGTGAAAGGAGCTTACAAAGCAGAATGCCCTCCATCTCTTGGCCTTTCTTTTTCGTTGTTTTGTTATTTTTATTTTAATCTTTGGCAGCATAGAACTGATTGTGATCCTCTGATGCAGCTCTAAAGTGACAGGCTTCCTTTTTCATTCCCCCCAAACTGTTGTGTTAAAAAAAAATACTTCGAGTATAAACTGTGACTACCCACATCCGATATCCTCTTCTGGAAGTGCTTCATTAGCCTAGAGGTGGCAGGATGGACACATTCTTTCTGGGTCACAGAAGAGTCGTACTTCCCTTAGTTCTATCTCCAGGGTTGTCCCTCTGTCACACCCACCCCCAAATATCCGTTAGTGACATGGACCTCGATGTCAACTCTTGATTGTCCCTGGCCTGGGGGAATCTGTGATTGGAGGGCTGGAGGCAGTCACCAGGGATGCTTCTTAAGGATCTGCATGACTCTCTGTGGGCAGGAGAGCCATAGGACACACAGTGGGACCGGAACCTTCCAAAATGTCTCCTCAGTCAGGTTTTGAGGGCGAGGGGATGAGGAGAGGGGAGGAAAAAAGTGCTAAGAGCTGAAGCTGGTGCAGGGTGACCGTGCGTCTGGGTAAGGCAAATGAGAGGCAGTGAGGTGATCTCAGAATGGCATTGAGAAATTGGGGCCCAGCTCATTCACACCAGAGTCCCGGGCTTGGCTTTGTCCTGTCCATACCACTGGACATCGGCTAGTTCTGGATAGAGGGAAGAATCCAGGAAACAGCTATCATTGTAACTCCTGCAAAAAACAAAAAACAAAACAAAAACCCACAGGAGAAGCCATTAGAAACGAGAAGTGATCCTTACAGTCGACATACACATGAGTCCTAAGACACAGCTGAGCAGCGAGACCCTGTTATAGTTGCTTTCACAAACTACATGCTCATTGAGCACTGTAGGGAAGACTCCGTGTGGGAGGATCGAATTTGGAGGCAGAGACCCAGGTTCAGATCCCAGCTCTATGCCTCAGGCGCTTGGTGACCATATCATCAAGTCACTCAAACTCTCTGGGTCTCTGTTCATGGTCTGAAGAACGAGGCTGTCTTCTAATGCTCATTTCTAGCTCTAAATCTCTGGTGCTCTGACACAGATGATATTTGATTTACTATCAAATTGTTGGCTGGAATATGTTAGGGTGTGAAGGAATGAGACAAAATTTGGGGGAAGCACAAGAGGCACAGCTTACACTTTGATCTAGACAAAATTAAGAGCATCTTTCTCCAAAGGACCATTAAAAACACATCAGCTCAGTGAACCTCTACTCTCGCCAGAATGTAGAACATGCTTTGTAGGTTTTGGGTTGTGTCTGGAGATTGGCATTTTAAAGGTAACTATATATTTACTTTTCAGATGGAGGTCACCAATAAGATGGACAGTGGGATAATTCTTATTGTGACCAGTCTCTAGGAGGGATCCAACTCCTACCTGAGGGAACCATCTTTACACCTGTTAGCTTCCCCAGTGCATCGCTGGGAAGACTATAGTCTTCATTGGTGGGATCTCAAATTTCTAACCTGGATCTTTTTTAGGTAATATAAGTCAAGCATTTCTTTCTCTACTTCATTAGGTATAATAATGGGCTGAGATTATAGTTAGTGTATGAAGAAGTAATTCAGGCTATCAGTATAATTAGAACTCCTCCCCCTGAATTGTAAGAATCATCACATTTAGAGTCTGAAAGGATGTTGGAGGCGATATCATGTACCTTCTACTCTAGTCCTCTCCTTTTCTGAGCCCTTGTAGTGAGGAGCCTCCAGGAGGACAGAGTCAGGTCAAAGAGTTGCATAACATTATCTTTCTTACTCCTTCTAACTGATAAATAATATAGATTTATTTCTTGGTCCCTCTCTTTGAATTATGGCGTATGGTAACTGCTAACTGGATGACATGCTGGCTTTTAATCTTAGCACTTATTCTCCGTATTAGCATTTGTATCCTCTATGGAGCCACTGATAAATAGTTTTCTCCCTCATCTATGTGTCTACACTGCTTGGAGGTAGGGATCATAACTTTTGTTTCCTTGTGGCAGATGACATTTTTGGTGATGATAATGTCACTTATTATCTCAATTAGCTGAAGGGGCAGCTATCAGTGAATAGAGAACCAGGCCTAGACATAGGAGGTCCTGGGTTTAAATCTGGCCTCAGACACTTCCTAGTTATGTCACCTTGGGTAAGTCACTTAACCCCCATTGCCCAGCCCATACCACTTTTCTGCCTTGGAACCAATGCTTAGATTTGATTCTAAGACAGAAGGTCAGGGTCTAAAAAGAAAAGAAAAAACACTATGAGAATATAAACTCATCACCAGATGTTTTTCTGCCTGCCACCTTGGCTTGCCCCACTCATCATTAAGGAAGTTCAAAGGGAAACAAGACCAAAGAGAATTTCAGGAATGAACAATCTTCATGGATCCATTTAAGACCAAGAACAACTAGAAATAATATTTTCCTGTTTGATTTGCTGGCCTCTCTAGGAACTAGCTAGTGAGTGAAGGAGCTCTGGGTTTTGTAAATGTTTCCTGTCTAGGCTTTTACAGAAAAACCAAGAAACATCAGGAAATTCAAAGGCTTCTGCCAGAATACCCATGGATTCTAAATGGGCGTCATGTGGCTCCCTTGAAATGCTTGAGTTAGCTAGTACTGCTTAAATGTGGCTTCTGAAGCAAGATGCTACAAAAGCCTTTCATTAGGAGACTGGCCACAGATGTTGCTATCATTAGGGAGTAAATGAATGACACTGTTCTATCCACCCAGCTTTCCCTGTCCTAGAAGAGCTGGCATTTTCACTGGAGTCTGGTATTTTGAAACTTTCGTAAGAGAATAGAACAGTTGGGTATTTTAAAGATTTTCTTAAATTTATTTTCTTTGGTTCTGACATCTCTTCATTTTGAGATAAGAGCAGGACAAACCTTAGTTGGGGAAATTTTATGGCACAGAAGAACCCTCTAAGCAGCCTAAAAATGTTTGAAAAAAATATCTTCTATTAGAAATGTTTTCCAGTTTCTTGTCATGTCATGTCTAATTTAATTACTATGTGTTACTATAGTGTTTTGTAAAAAGTATTGTTAAATGACATGAATGACATGCAAATTCATGAAGCATTCTGTATTGTTGAAGGCTTTCCTGTTTCTACCTGCAAACTAGACTGGATCTCTTCTTCTACACATCCTTAGAATTTTGTTCTTCTTGTGGTAATTATTGAGTACTTATGATACCCGATACAGTATTATTTTGTGTTGCTGGCTTATTTCCCTACTAAATTGTAAGCTTCTTGAGGGTAGAGAGTTTATCTTCTACATTTTTATAGTTCTCAATGCACTGAGCACAGTGCTTTGGAAACATTCAATACATTTTTAAAAATAGAAGAATGGGAATTTTATTTATAGTGTATCTTTGTTCAAAGGAAACTCAAAGTACTCTTAATAATATTAGTCAAAATATATAACTGAGGGCCCCTTATTGTGCAAAGCACACTTAAAGTATGAAGCTTAATTGCATCGTTTTAACAGTGTTAGATTTAGTTGGCTTGACCTAAACTAAATGTTTCAAACATTTCTTAGACTTATAATTTGCTGTATGTGGAGATCCCTTTTGTGGCTCACACTGCCTCCTTGTGGATGAGCAATTAATTCTTCTATGACTAGACTGGGAATCAAGAATTCCCAAGGATGGAAGTAGCCTAGCAACATCAAAGCCTTCCACCCCCATCACTTTAAGCGTATCAAGGAGGATCAATTGTACCTAGTTTAATTTTCCATTTCCTTTTTACTAACATTTTGAGAAAATAGTAAGAAGTGGAACTCCAAGAAAAATCTCATTTAGTCTACCTCTAGAAGGTCAGCAAAGAGTATTTCCTAATGGATGAACATAGTTGTTATTATAATACATGGCATTTGAAGCCAGGATTGTGGCTTAAACTATATTTGCATCCTTTAAGTTAGTAGAGTCAATTGGAGAGAGACACAATACTAATTAAAAGACAGAATCCTTGGAGTTGTATTCTCCATTAATCCACTGATTCGATAAATATGGTAAACATGTACCAAACTATGTACCATAATACCACATATGATGTACAGGTACAGAAATGCCTCATACTCTAAGTGGATGGAACTAAAAATATGAATTAATAATTGGAAGTCATTTTACACAGTGTCTGCTTTGTGCAGAGGAATGTGCCCAATTCCTTCCTCAATATTCTTTTCCTCTTGCGCTCCCAACTACTCCCCAATGGTTTCAATGAATAGCTCTCTTTGGGAGATAAATTCCAAATTTATTTCTCTAGCCCCAACCTCTCATCCTGTTTCAAATTTACAACAGGTCTCCTTGGATATCAGGCTGGCACTTCCAAATTTAGTTTATCCAAAACTGAACTGCTCTTCTCCCCTAAGCTATATTCTTTCCAATTTCCTTCTTGCTATTGTGTTATTGATCTAGTTGGTCAGGCTTTAACTTTTTGATTCTTCCCTCTTCTTTCCCTTTTATACCTAATTAGTAGCAAAATTATATTTATAACTCCTTCAAAAATTTTCTTACATTTTCTTTTCTATTCTTCACTCTCATCATCTTAGTTCAGGTTCTTATTTTCTTATATTAGGGCTATTTTAAAAGTCTAGTCACTAGTATTTCTCTTCCTCCAACTCTCTTTTTATCTCTTTACAGTCTATTGTATATACTGGTGCGAGAGTACTTTTCTGAATGTACAATTCATCATTCTAGTCCTCTACTCAAAAACCTTCAGGGCTTCTCATTGCTTTCCAAATAAAGTACAAACTTTCTAGGCTTCAAGGCTAAGCAATAGGATCCCAACCTGTTATCTATCCAGCCTCTTCTCTTCTCTTCCCTTTACACAAACTTTCTGCACGAGCCAGAGAATGCTATTTGATATAGCTTGCATACAAAATATTCAGCATGGTATAGTGGATAAAGATTTGACTTTGAAGCCAGAAAAGATGTAGGTCTCACCTCTAAGAAATATGAGCTGTATGACCAAATAACTTAACCTCTTAGTGCTCCAAGGAACATTCTAAGACTGTAAATTGTAGAGAAAGTGCTCACCTGCCTTCCCTACTTGGAGTTTTCATATTCCAGTGAGGTTATAGATCTGGTCCCCATTCCTATTCTTATCATAAGTTTATCTTTGAAACCACAGCTTCCCTTTACCCAGAATGTCCTCTTTCATTTTAGCATGTTGAATCCAAACAATCTCAAATACTAGCTTCTCTTTGAAACTTTTGCTGATGCCTCTGCAGGAAGGGATCCTACTTTCCCCTGAATTCAGATGGTACTTTGTCCTCCTTTTATGATGTTTAACATATATTGTTGTCTTATTAGTCATTTAATGTGTCTCATTACTTCTATGCCTGACATATACTGCCTATTTAGATTTTGAGCCTCATCAAGATATAGGATAGGTCCTAAAATTTTTAAATATGGCACAAAATATTGTATGCAGAATGCCTTCAGTAAATCATTTTTCCTTAATGAATGGATTGTATCTTGTGATAGCTCTTTTACTACTGTCATAATCTGACTCCTGTATTATTATTTGCGTTTTCGAAAAGTATGGGTATTTCTTGTTCTTTTACTGTCTTCTCCCCACCCTGTCACTGGATTCCCATTAGTCTGGACTCCAAGTGCTCACGAATTAATGATTATACATTTCTGTATACTAGCTCCTAGCATAGTGCCATATATGATGAACAGAACTTGATCACAGAATACATATTTCTCATACACATCCAATAAATATTTGTGGATTTAATTAATTTACTATTAATTTTTAAAAGCTCACCTTTTTTTTTTCAAAGTCAGATTAGAGGGCAGCTATATTTTATATCTAAATAGCACAACTGATTTTTTAAAGCCTTTTGTCCCATATTGTGAAAAAAGATAGGT
The DNA here is from genome assembly GCF_027887165.1 of Monodelphis domestica. Lineage (NCBI taxonomy): Eukaryota > Metazoa > Chordata > Mammalia > Didelphimorphia > Didelphidae > Monodelphis > Monodelphis domestica. The sequence goes on from NC_077231.1 coordinate 150,077,260, forward strand.
GAGGACTTTAGAATTGGAGGATAATTATGCCTGATTCACAGACAACTCTATATGTATCTAGAAACAGGACACAATCATAATAGCTTCCATACCATGCAAAAGTTTCCTTTTAGCTATTATGGTCTGATCAAGACAAACACATCTGGATCATATCTGAGATTATAAACTAAAGGGAAGTGTGAAAAGAAAAGGACCATAAGAACAAAAGATTCCCTTACTATACCTCTATTCATCAGTACTTTGGTGAGTTGGAGACTCAGACTCATCCATAGTGGGTGAGTTTTCTGTTGCTTCTCTGAACAAAGGAAAGCAAAGGAAGGAAGAGCAAAGAAGTAATGTTAAAGAAAAGAAGTGACACAGACATTGTTAAGAGCTTATTAATCCAATGGGAAGAATAATGAATGGATCATCTTTCCAGTTCAGGATATTAGTGACATACAACCCACTGATTTGTACATATTTTTAAACCATCTAATTCAAAATAACGTTTTCGAGGAGCAAATGACATGATTTACCTTTATTACCATTGTTTATGTGGTTCCCGCATTCTTTTTGCCTTCTGTCCAAAACCATTACCATGCCACAACAGACTATATGATTCTTGGCTGTTATGTACCACAACCTACATAAGGCATCGCACTAACAAGATTGGTTATTTGGGGGACTCAGGTGGTCACTTAGAGTTCTTGATGGCTAGAAGTGGTCAGGGAATCTTTCCAAACCAGCTGTGATGGAAATGTCTTTCTCAAGGAGTATACGAGGAGGAATACCAAAGGATTTCTAAAGTGCTTTTTAAATACTTATAATAGGATAATTATATGTGTGTATATGTGTATATGCAGATTACATATGGATGCGCAATCTCCATGTATATGTACATATATTCTACACATATACTCGCATGCCTATCTGTCCTCAGAACTGGACTTCATCCCAAAAAGTCTAGGTAGTTCAGAGAGATATTTTGGGACATGAATCCACACATCAAAATTAGAGAAATTAGAGAAATCACAGAGGTAAGGACTGTTTGTATTAATAATGTCTTTGATAACTATATGCATTTTGATAACTATATATATTGATAACTATATGCATTTTGATAACTATATGTATTGATGACTATATGCATTTAAATTATATTTAATCTAATAGAACCAATACCTAATTGATCCTCTGACTTCTTGGTTAATCTGTGTGCTCCCTAAGCCTCAAGGGAGGAGTTGCTTAGTCAATTTGTGGAATGTCTTATCAAATCTAATGCTTTCTACAGCCGGCCTTCATGGTCTGTGCTAGAGCCTTCAGGAACCCAAGGGTAATTTCTGCCCAAGCGACAGACCAAGAAATCCCAATAATCATGGTAACATTATAGGTTGGATCCACTGGTTCTCTTAATTCAACTAAAACTTTATTCCTGCTCATTCCTATAAGAGCAACCATGAATAGTGAATAGAGGGCCAAACCCAGAATCAAGATGTCCCATGCCTCAGATCCATAGTGTTTTCATGATCCTGGGAAAGTCACTTAATTTCTCAGGATCCCATACAACTTTCTTTTTTTTAAACCTTTACTTCCCATCTTAGAATCAATACTGCATATTGCTTCCAAGGCAGAAGAACAGTATAGCTAAGCAAAGGTGGTTAAATGACCCACTTGCCCAGGGTTACACAGCTAAGAAGTATATCAGACCAGATTTGAACCCAAGATCTAGGCTTAACTCTCAATGCATTCAGCCACCTAGCTGCTCCCATCCCACACAACTTTCTGAGGTTGTAAGTTGAAGAGCAAGTAGTGATTTATGTTATTGGAGCAATTTTCACAAAACAAACCTGTGCTAGGTCCTGAACCTTCCAAAAGTTTTTGAAGGACAGATGACATGGGCATGCACAACTATAGGCATCCAAACATCCTTATAAGTGAATATAAAAACTGAACTTAACTATAACTTTGCAGAGTCAAATAATGCTCACCAAATTTGGGTTTGCTATATGTCAATCAGCTAGCCAACAAGTATTTATAGGAATCCTATTGGTTTTATTGATTTGACAAGGAAATAACTGAAGATCATTACCAGAGAGCTTACTCTTTTGCTGTAGAGATGAAGACAGCTATACAAAGAGTTCATATTAGAGATCTTTAAGCCTGCCATCAACTGGTGTTGGTAGACCACCACTGTGATATATTTCAGGCACAGTTAAATAAAAAAAAAAAAAGATGCTGTGAAACTTCTATATAAAGATCAGATGAATAAGGGGCTAAATTTTGACCCTCACTTAGAAAGGGTTGTCACCATCACTGTGGTGCTTACAGCAATTCCAAGGGCTCTAACAATTCCATTTCCTCAAGTGTGAGTGAAATAGGAAACATTTCAGCTGCCAGTCATGTCATCAAAAAATCAGGAAAGTGTTTAGGGCGATAGATGACTGATATGAATGTGGTAGAGGTAATAGTACCTGATGGTTTTTCCTTTCTTAGCAAGAAGCATTCTGTGTAAATATATAAGCTATCTTCTCTTTTTCCCCCCAATGCTAAAAATACCTTTGCCCAGTACCTTCCTATCTTAGTCTTAACCCATTCCCTTGTTGCTTCCCCCCACTTTAGAAGGCTGCTATTAACCACTTCTCTTAAAGCTTATTGGTTGCCCTTTGAAAGTACAGCCACTGAAAAGAGGAGAAACAGCCCACATGGTACTCACCCGGATTGCCAAGTTAGGATGTGGTGTGGACTACTTGGGGGAGTAGCTCCAATTTCACTGGAAGGTGTTGAGCTTCTCTGGCTGTGAGGTAAGGCAGCTGTACAGGGAGCCAGAAAAGATGGGAGAGAAAATGAGTGTCAGAGCTTGGACAATGGAAACGTTGCTAGAAACCCCATGGAACTGCCATGAGCTCATCCACATTTATAGATGCAGAACACCAGCAAAATTCCCTCCTCCTTTCTTGAATCTTGTTGCTCTGGAGGTATACCAGTAGCCTTCCCTCTTCAACTAATGCCTTGTACCATCTAGTCATGAGTATGTACTTTTGGAAGATCTGGTAACCAGCTGAGAGGTATGAAGGAAGAAGTTTCAACAGCAGAAGAAATTTCAAAACTCCATGGTCCTTTTAGAGATTGCTAATACAGGAAAGACTGTTGTCTATCACTAGAGAGACCTCTCACAATACAAAAATATTTTTTTTTCCGTGCCCAGCATTGGGATTAAAGTCCACTTTTATGAACAGAGGTCTCAAGGAAGCGGCTTTTAGACCTTTTTCTCTTCACTGATGCAGGCTTATAAAGTACTGCTTATCTTATGGCAAAGGTGATAGAGCTTTAAAATTGATCTATTTAAGTCTGAATAATGGAAATGCATTATTTGGAGCAAGTGCAAAACCAGAAGAAAAAGCTTGGCTGATGGGGTTATTGACTTTCTCCCTCCTCGGTCAAGCTAGTATAACCAAACTAACCTAATTTATTTTTGTTTCTGCTTTGGCAGTGGGTAAGAAATGGGCTGATTCAAGCAAGCCTTCAGGGAGCAAGTCCAACCTGAAATGAATGTCCCAGGCTGCCTAGATCAGCAATCAGAAGCCAGTTGTGCTTCTAGGGTAGAGAGAGGCAGTTTGACTAGCTGTTCATCTTGAAAAGAGCTATCCCCAAAAGGAATGGTATCTGTTACTAGAGACATTAAAAAACAAGCTGGGAATGTCAGAGAAGGGATTCCTGACTTAGGAAGTAGTCCAGACCAGATGACCTCCATAATCCCCTCCAATATATAGCAGTTTGAATTCTTATGATCCCTGGAGCCCCTAAGAAAATGGTAATGAGTAATAACTGGTGTTAGGATCTTATGACCCTGTGGACTCACTATAATAATATTCATGAGAGTGCTTTTAAGGAGAGTCACCTTAAAAACAGGGCATATACTGGCAAATAAGCCAATTCTGGTGGGTCCCAAAATAATTATAAACCTTAAAGAGAATTTGACACACTGGCAAACAAGACCTGGAGGATCTTAAACACTCTATTGTTGGGAGTTCTCAGACAGGAGTTGAACTTATTTTTTTTTTAAATTTTGATGATGATTTCAATATAATTGGCTTTATTATAAGCTTATTTATTTTTCCTATGTATTTAAAATATGTTTTCAGAAATGGGGTCCATGACATTAGAAAAGTTAGGCACTTCATATTTTCTGAGTAACAGAATGTAGAGAATGGCACTAAGCTTCATGTTACTATATTACATAAAGTTTACTCTTCTATCAAAATCCAATCAAAATACAAAAGAAACAAGAGAGCTTTAAAAGAGCAAAGGAAATCCTTATAATTGCCACAGGGTGCTATCTCAGGAAGTGTGTGTGTTTGTGTTTGTGTGTGTGTGTGTGTGTGTGTGTGTGTGTGTTTTAAATTGTATTCGATTCCATTTAGATGAGTACAACTTATCAAAACTGTACCTATGTAGCACAGATGAAAATTCTGGAATTCCAAGTAAACATTTCAAGATGGTTCTTCTGACCACTGCTTAAATGTGACCCTACATACCCAGCTCCTTAGCTAAAAGAGGCTTCTCTTTTTATGGCCATTCCTGAGATGTAAGCACTACCTGCATGGAAGTTTCAAACATGGCTGAATATATTCTCGTGGTGCTCTGGCTTCCCTAAGATCTCTCTACTTGCTCCCCAAAAGATGGTCTAAAAAAAGAACTTGTGGCTTTTCAGAAAAGGCTTCTTGATTGATTTCTAAAAAATCATAAAAGTAGCATTTTAGCTAGGGCTCCTCCAGAAAAAGTAGGCTACTGGACAGGTTTTTCTATTTAAAGAGAATATAAATAATCCCCTTCCTTCATCTGCACAGTTTGCAAACTATTCTTTTTGCTGAGGATGCCATTGTTTGAAGGTTGGACTTTTTTGAATGATAGGATACTCTCATTCTTTGTCTCTTATAGTCTCCCTAAGAGATCAATGGCAATCATCATCAGGCTTGTTTCAGAGGTGGAACAAGCGAAGAATGACTAGAGAGTCCCAGAAAGTTCAAGCTTCTCATAATTAAATTAATGTATTATGTAAATTAACTCATTCTTATTTATTTATTATATAGTCTTAGAATGCTGAAGTGTCATGTAATTAAATTATGTTGATTTATTGTGCAAAATAAATAAAATTATGCAAAATATTTATCAGTCCTACAGTCGGGAATATCTGAATCTTTTTTTTTTTTAACTTGGCAGTGTAATACAGTGGAGAAAATATTGGTCTTAAGAGTCAGAAAGCCCAAGATTTTGATCAGTCTGAGTCCCAGCTAAGTGATTCACCTTTGGGAAATCACTTAAATTCTTTGAGCCCCAGTTTCTTAATCTGTTAAAATGGGAATGATAATAATTATATTGTCTACTTCACAGGGCTGTTGTGAGGCAATAACCTTAGAATTAAAGCTTACACCATAAATCTTAGAATTCTACATACATTAGTTATTATTACTGTTGTTGTTACTAACTATTATGAAAGATATAAATTAAGAAACCAGAAACGGAATGAGGAACCTGGACACTCTAGTCAGTAGACTGGAATTCTTTCTTCCCAGTTATCTGATGTATCATCAATGCCAATAATTTTGAGAAATTGCCTGTTCATCCAGATCCTTAGTTTTTTGACCAGAGAATCTTTCTTCTCAGTTTCTAGCCTTGATTTGGAACTTCTAATCCTTTCTATTGGTCCAACTCCAAATCTGACTCCTTTTTGAAGTGGTGAGCTGGGAAACTGTCTTTATTCCAGGCCACTAATGGGGCACTACATGGGAAATGACCTGCTGTACTTTATAGGTTTGAAATATTAATTTCAAAAGTGAGTTTTGGGATTGTGGCCTCCTTGGGTGGTTCAGTTTGCCAACAAGCCTTTGGGATTACTTTCAGTGCCTCTCTAGGGGAGCCCAGCCCTGTCCTAACTGTTCATTAACTGAGTCACTGCACAATCTCCTCATGAGTCAGATCTGATGATTATCCCTGGCTGGGCTACTTCCTCCTTAGGGCTAACATGAATAGCCTTCTGAAGGCATAGAATACTCTATCTCAATGTGCCATCTGAATTTGGAGTAAATTAAGCTGCCATCTTGCTATGCATGAAACCCAAGCTGCTCATTCTTGACTCTAAGGAGTTGTCTCTTTCCCCTCACCTCCATACAAGTACATTTTCTTTCTCCTGTCCATTTCCTTCCCTCTGGAAAAATGGCACTTTCATCACTCTTTTAAGTGAAAAATTCAGAGTTTCTTCTTAATTTCATGTCTACCCTCTGTTCTTTGAAACCCACCTCACACCCCTTCCTTAAGAAACAGAATTATTTCTTGTCAGTTCCACATCCACAACCTTTTTTGCTCTACGAGTACATGTATATGTGTGCCACTCCCTTCCTTAAGAACAGGAGTCATTATATTAGAGGGTAGCTAGATAGTGCGGCAGATAGAGTACCTAGCTTAAAGTCAAGAAGATTTATCTTCCTGAGTTCAAATTTGGTCTCAGACACATATTAGCTGTGTAACCCTGAACAAGTTATTTAACTTTGTTTGTTTCAGTTTCCTCATCTATAGAATAAGCTAGAGAAGGAAATGGCAAACCATTCCAGTATCTTTGCCATGAAAATTCCAAATCAGGTCATGAAGAGTCAGACACAACTGAAATGATCCAACAACACAGTGTCAGAGGACTTTGTGCTGGAAAAGGATTTAGAAGTCACCTAGTTCAACCCTCTCATTTTTTAGATGGGGAAACAGAGGCTTGGAAAGACTAAGAGGCTTGAGTAGCAGAGTCAAGATTTGATCTCAGATCTTCTGATTCCAAATTCCAAAAGATAGAGTAGGAGAAAAGGGGTGTCATGATAGATTATTCTCTAGGCTTGTTCAGCTCCCATAAAGACATAAAGCTCAGATCAGCTGTTGTCCAGCCTCAATGTTAGCCAGTACATTTTTATATGGTTCTTCAGTTGGGTTCTACTCAGGCTCAGAAGCTGAGAACTAGACCAAAGAGAAAGTGGTTAGGGCAAGTGGTCTTAGATCCTGTACTTTTTTGGATAATTTGATAACTATTTCAGTGTAATTGGTTTCCTTTGTAGAGAAGGGAATGGGTACTTGTTAAATTCCAGCCATTTTATTTGCCAGGCATTGTGCAAAGCACTTTACAGATATTTTCTGATTTGGTCATAACGTGTAACCCTCTATTTTATGAATTGAAAAGAAAAAAAATCTGTTAAGTGTTCCTTAGACTTCACCAGAGCATCACCAGGAACCATGACATAAAAAAAGGTTAGGCAGTCCTGAGTTGGGAGCTCGGTGAATTTCTATTTTCAGCACTATATTTATAAAGAATCGGAGTCCCTTGATGGACCCAACCCAATGAATCCTGAGCCCCGGCCCGCTCTTACCTGACGTGGCTTTGCACATCTGAGGCATTCTCGTTACCCGGCTGTGGGCCACAAAGGTACTCTGAGATGATGTACTATATTGGGAGCCGCTATCTGAGGAGGTGGAGCTGGTGTGCGACAGGCGGCTGTGCTCCTTGTGGGAGGCAGTCGAGCGCTGGTACCACAGTCGCAGCTCATCCGAGACAACCGTCCGGCCGGAGCTTTTCTCATGGTGGCCCTCTCGGCCCAGCGACGGAGTCCGTATGATCTGGGAACGGGAGGGGGTCAGCCGGACCGAGTCCCCCTCGTCCCCGTGCCAGTTCTCTTTGAACATGCCTCCCGCAGTATAGGAGTTGGACGTCTTAAATTGTGCTTTTACGCTGTAGTGTCCCTCCTGGTCATTCTCCAGGCTGCGCACTACCACCGGGGTGGAGCTCCCCTCAATGTACAGCGGGTACTCCTTGATGCGGTACTGAGACGAAGGCTGGCTCTGGCTGTGGAGGTAGACCCCGTGGTGGCCTGTGCCATTCCGGGCCGCCAGGTTGGGCATGCTCCCTGAATTGGAAGAGACCAGGTTCCCGGCCGATTTGTGTCGCTGCCGCTGCCTCTCCCTCGCCTTCGAAGGGGAGTCTTCGGCGAGAGTGGAGTAGTTGGGGTTCATCTGGGCTGGGTAGTAGTGCTCAGAGCTCGAGTGGCTGGTACAAGAGGAGCAGTCGTCCATGGGATCCGAGCCGTTGCTGCTACGAGTCCTTGGGGTGTAGAAGTCAGGGCTACCCGTGTCATTCTCTGACCCCAGGAGCTTGCCCTGTGATTCCAAGCTGGAACTCCGGTGCCTAAAGTGCAGTGCTAAGCTGTGCAGTCTGGTTGGGCTGATGTCAACTGACCTGTGGAAAAGCATCAGAAACGTCGGTCTCGGGCTCTGTTTGGGGAACTGATGGCAAAGCTATAGGGGAGGAGGAATCGTCCAACTAAGGGAGCCATGGATTCCTCTCAGTTATGCACAAATGAGCAAAACAGGGGCTCAGGGTTTAGGCCAATTGCTGGAAAGAGGATAAAATGCAATGTTGTCAAAAAAGAAGTTTAAAACCAGAAGGAATGAATCAGTTCACTCCTCAAGGGTCTGCCTGGGGCTATGACAATAAAGGAAGTTACGAATTTATTCTCATTATCATTCTTGCCGAACCTCCTCCCCCCCGGTGTTTTTGTGGGGCTTTGGAATGGGGTACCCAGAAAATCAATAACTACCACTTACTAAATAGCAAGAGGAAAGAGTTAATCCACATCAAAAAATACTTGATCATCATTCCCTCACCCTGCTGTGTTGAATCAATCAAAAAATATACACTAAGCAACTATTATGTTCCTAGTTCTAAGGGAGAGAGGTAGTATTTTGAAAGTCTAAGATGTCCTGTCTGTCTTCAGGGAGCTTAAAGTCCATCCCTTATTAGAAACACAGTGAATGCACAAGAAACTAAAATCTGACTACTGGAACTCTAAGTGCCTCAGTGCTTTCCTTCCATTACTACATTGCTTGACTATTCATTATTTTTAATTTGAATGCTTGTAATTTGAAATTAGTGATCATGCAAACATGCTTATGACAATTTCAGTCATGTAAACGTCCATTTTGTCATAGAGGAAAGTGCTGGAAGCAAATTTCTCTCTCCATTATGTTGCCTTTTTTTTTAACATCATCTCTCAGTGACCTGCAGGTCAAAGACCACTGAGTAAATTCAGGTATAGACAAGCCCTCAGAAGAAGGAAGTTAAAGAACCCAGGAACCAAGGAGACAGGAATCTGATTCCACAGAAACTGGCCCCCCTGGGCGGTCCAGGCAAATTAAGAAGCTGTGATTGGTTCCTGAGATGTGACTTGTGAGAGTTAGTGGGTGGAGAAAAGAGCTTATAAATGGAGACCAGGTGGTCTTTGGGGTCCTCTGACTGGAGCATGGAGAGCTGAAGGAACCTTTGTCTGAGTTAACCAGAGGCCCATCATAGTGGCCAATAAAGAAAGCTAAGTATCTCTTTACCTCTTTCCTACCTTTCCCTCTCTTTACTACTTCTATTACTTTGATTTAATAAAATTATTAAGTTACTATCAGTTTCATAATTTTAATTATTACAGAAGAATACTAGATGTGGAATCAATAGACCTAGGTTCAAATCTCTACTCCTTCACTTATTAGCTCTGAGACCTTGGGGAAAGTCATGCTACTCTTGGCTTCAGTTTCTTCTTGTATAAAATGAAGGCAGCTGAAATAATCTCCAACTACAATATTCTATGATTCTAGTAAATTAACAGGATTACATAATAAACTAAGGTAACATATATTTAAAGTGCAGTCAAATAAATGCTTTTGAAACACTTTTTTGGGCTTAAAAACAATTGCTATGCTTAGTTTAAAATAATTATTATCTTCTTTTTAAAATTATCTAGTCTTAAAAATTTTTCCTAAGTATCTCTTAGGTAACATTTTGTTGGCCTACTCTAAGTGAATGTATACCCATAAATGCACTAAAATTGTAAGTTATTGTTTAATATAAAAAACCCAACATTTCCTAATTTTGACTTGGTTTCCCTAAAATTATTAAGTCAAAGTCAGGTTTTGCCATAGTTATCATTTTGGGCTTTCAGTACGTTGTAGTAACTTCTTCCTCAGAGGTACCTCAGTATCATTACCCAGTTTTGGAGGAAACTAATCCTGTACTCTAATTTTTCACAGGTTGACTGACTCACCTGAAGCCCATCACTGAGCCAGTAGAACTGGAAACAATACAGTCGAGTCCCTGATTTCCTTGCCTGTGCATGGGCTACATGGGCTACAGTGACCTTCCTATGTAGGAAGTTTACTGTAACAGTTTATGGGGGCCGTGGGTAGAATGCCTGGCTTAAAGTCAGGAAGATTTGAGGTCAAATATGGCCATAGACATTTCCTAATGGTGTGATCCTGGGAAAGGCACTGCCTCTGTTTACCTCAGTTTGCTAATTTATAAAATGGGGATAAATAATAGCACCGGGCTCTTATTGCAAAGACCAAATGAGATGATAACTGTAAAACACCTAGCACAGATTAGTAGGAGCTATATAAATATCAGCAATTATTGTTTTGTTATTAACATGAAATGAAAATGTGTATAGACCCTTTTTTCAGGAAGACCTTATAGCTATAAACAAATATCAGCACCCTCCATTTTAATGGGGTACATGTATATTAACTTGATGGGATTTGTTTTTTGTAAAGGGATTTTTAGGGAAAGAAGATCACATAGGCAGAGATTGCTTCATCCATCAGTCACTTGAAGATACCAACCTTTTAGATAAATTTAGCTCCAACTTGGAGGGGGAACATTGTCTTCGAGGCATACAAGATCCAGCGGCAGACAGATCAGCACACAGAGCCCAGACTTTGTCAGATGTTTTACATCTTACCAAGAAATCTCTGAGTATTCATTTTAGTGTTTGATGAATGATTATCTCAAAGCACAAAAGGGAGGGAGACATGTCTGTACAATTTCAGGCATTCATAGACCTGAGATTGACAGCTAAGTTCCATTAAAGCCTTTCCCATCAGCAAAAAGTTATTCTAATTAAAGAACTAGTACTTCTATTAACCCTTATCATCCCACGTTTCCATATGACCAAAGAAGCTCTTCTTAGCCTCACAATCACTAGAGAACAGGGCAATCTCATCCACCCCTTAGGACTTGACAATGTGTCATCTCAGAGTTGTGGCAAAAAAACAAAAACAAAAACAAAAACTGGTGGTCTCATTTGTATTCTGGAACCCTGACAATGACTGAAATCAAGACTTTAATTAATCAGTCAGCAAGGGTGTTGTCAAGCTTTGCAAAGAAAGCTACGATGCAAGTGTGGAGAAAATACATCAAATGATTCCAATTTATGACTGTGATATTTCCCAATAGATGCAATAGTCAAAGAATATGAAATAGCACTTTTCAAAGGAGGAAATCCAAGCTAATGACAATGACAATGTAAAAATGCCTAGCTAGGTGACCCTGGAAAAGTCACTTAACCCCCATTGCCTAGCCCTTACCACTCTTCTGCCTTGGAAGCAATACTCAGTATTAATTCTAAGACAGAAGGTAAGATGTTAAAAAAAATGTAAAAATGCTCCAATCCCTAAAAAAAGAAATGCAAATTAAAACAGATCCTAGTTTCTACCTCTCATTAGTTGTATTTGCAAAGATGGCAAAAGAGGAAAATGATCAATATTAAGTAAGGGAAAACTACTATACTGTTGGAGAGCTGTGAATTGGTAGAGCCAATTCCAAAAAGTCATTAAATTGTCCTTATCCAGCAATGACATTATTAGTCCTATACCCCAAAGAGATCAGGAAAGAGGAAAAGGAACCATATGTATGTTACAAAAAAGATTTACAGCATCTTTTTTCATACTAACTCCAACTGGAAACAAAGGTTTGCCTGCCTATTGGGCAATGGCCAAAACAATGATGTTATATAAAGGTAGTAGAATGTTATTTCACCATAAGAAATGATAAAATGGACAGTTACAGAGGAAAATGGAAAGATGATGAACCGATGCATGAAAATAACTTATACAATAACAACAATATCATAAAGAAAAACAACTCTGAAAGACTTTAGAACTCTGATGACCACCATACCAAACCACAAGTGCCTAAGACTGCAGATGAAGCACTCACTATCTGACTCTTGCCAGTGAGTGATAGGTTTAAAATGCAGACTGGGATAAACTTTTGGACATGGCCAACATGGGAATTTCTTTTTATGGACTATGTGTATTTGTTATGATGCCTTTAAAATTTTTATTGTTGATGTAGTAGAGGGCAGGGTAGTGGGAAGGAGAGATAATCAAGGCTTATAAAAACCAATCATTTTTTTTTAACCACAAAGAAAGCTACTAAAGAATCAATGTGCTGCAGAAGACTTACCTAGTGGAATGAACATAGTGAGGGCTCCGGACCCGTAGATCTGGTGTAGATGGCATGCTGGACTGGGAGTTCCAGTGAGGGAGGCCTCGGATGGGACTATTTTGTAGAGAATTGCTTCCTCCAGCTTCTGCACAGCTACCTGTGCTGGGAAACCTCTTGTGGCTACTGCAAACCAAAGGAAGTCACACCTGTCATCACCAGCTACAATGACGCCTTTCCCAAGGGTCTGAAAGCTAAACTGATGCTCTTGGAATAGTTAGGATTAGATAGATGAAGTCCTGGGCACTGAAAGACTAGCTGAAGACCCAGGTGGAAACCAGGCTTTTTAAACCTCTAGTTTTTGTTTTTCTTTTGGTTTCCATGTTTACTAGCTTAGATTTTTTTTTTCTGTCCAATCTCAGCTCTGTACCTCAGGTCTTACTTTCCAAAGGGTGTGTTTCAAAGTAATGGGGAAGGGGCAGCTAGGTGGCTTAGTGGGTAGAAGAGAACCAGACCTATCCATGGGAGGACCTGGATTCAAATCTGATCTAACTGTGACCCTCGGCCAGTCACTTAATACCTAATTGCCTAGTCCTTTTCATTCTTCTTCCTCGGAATGGATACTTCATATTGATTCTAAGACCGAAGGAAAGGGTTTAAAAAAAAAGTGATGTGGAAAACTATGGAAAAAAATCATTTTTGCCTTTAAAAAAAAAGAAACCTCAAAAAAAAAAAAGTCATCCAAATAGTGAACTAGTAATTTGCAGCTGAGATTATAGCTGTTGGGCATGGCTGTTCTGTTGGATGGTGGTTTAGTGTTCTGAATAAACTTGGGACTCATGTGGGTGGACTGTGGTCATGTCATCTTAGAAAACTGCTGCTTAAGATTCCCTAATTCATTCCATGAAATCTTGCCCTTCTAAAGCCATCTTCCACCAGCCAGGTTATGAACAACAATATGACTTTGCATGGACCACTCAAACACCCTGACAGGACCAGCTGGATTGGGTCAGACCTTCTGCCATGTTGCAAAGCAACCTTTCCACAGCAGAGGGGGCTATTAACCCAGGGCACGGAAAGGTGGCATCAGCCAACAGGAGAAGGAAATAGTTCTAGTTTTAGTTTATAATTTGTGGACTCTCTCCTCATGTCTCCAGGATAACAGACTCACACACATGATGCTAGAATTGGAAGGGACCTTAAAGATCATCTAGGCCAATCTCTTCATTTTACAGAAGAAGAAGAAAGGTAGGCTGGGTGAGGCTAAATGACTTGCAAATGTCATGATTTAGTGGCTGGTTTGGGACTAGAACTCATGGCTTTCATGTCCAATGGGATTTTTCTTTTAAACCTTTACCTTTAGTCTTGAAATCAGTACTATATATTGGTTCCAAGGCAGAAGAGTGGTAAAGGCTAAGTAACGTGGGTCAAGGGTCTTGCCCAGGGCCACACAGCTGGAGTGTGTCTGAGGTCAGATTTGAACCCAGGACCTCCTGAATCTTTAGGCCTGGCTCTCAATCCACTGAGCAACCCAGCTGTCCCCATCCGATATACTTTCTACTACATTGTTGGTGCCAACACATGACATTTATATAGTGATTTAAGATGAAATTTCACATTACAGTTCTTGATTCACTTCAACCTAAAAACGACCTGGTGAGGTAGGTTTTTCTCCATTTTACAGAGAAGAAAACTGAGGCTCAGAAAAGTTAAATTATTTGTTCATGTTCAAACAGCTACATAGCAAGATAGAAACCCAAGCCTCGCCAGACTCCAAGACTCTTACTTCACACAGGCCTTTTATCCAATTCAAAATAAAGAAATAAAGCAATGAATAAACATCCAAATTTGCTCATTGCATCTTCATCCTCTTGGCTCACCTGGAATGGCTGTGCGAGGAGCGCTTCTTTACCTTCTCATAAGGTTCATCCAAAGAAGACTCACTCCACATTTTGGGCTTGATGGGTGACTTGTCATAGTCATTCCGGTGATAGTGCATCTGCCTTAGTCCCTCCAGGGATTGGGGAGGAGGGGGGCGGTTGTGCGATGGTGGTCGAGGGGGGAGCCCTTTGTGAGGGGACTGTAAAGGGGAAATTGTGCTGGTAACCTGAGAATCTTCTGTAGAAAGAGACAGACATAAATAGCAATGGTCATCTCTTGAATACATTAGTATGCTTCTTTGCAGTTCAACAATCTGGTGCTAGGTTCTTGAACTTTATCACTCCCATCGTCTGCCTCCTCACCCATTCATTCCTCCTCCTCCTCCTGAATTACTAGGGCATCTCCCAGCTCAAAGTCTGGCTAAAATTAAACACTATAAATGAATCATTTTATGCTCAAGACAAAACATGGACACTGTCATATTATAAACAGTCATTCAAGAAACGTTAGTCAGTGTCTGCTCTGCTCTCAAAGTTGGCTAGGTACTGTGGAGAGTTCCAGGAATTTCAAGATCTATTTCTAATATAATCTGCTCAAATCCAGAGTAAAAAAAAATGCTTTAAATGTCTTTTTTTTGCATAGTAATAAATGAAGTAATTTTAGAGGCATTATGTCATAGTGGATATAGTGCTGACCACAAAGACCCAAGTTCAAGTCCTACTCTGACTCATGCTGACTATGTCACACTGAGGAGATCACGTAACTTCTTAATGTGTTAGTTCACTTTCTAAGACTGAATTGCAGAGAGGAAGCTTGCCAACCTTCAGTGGTAGAATACTAGAAACTCTATACCAATGAATTGACACTCTATCCCTATTTTAATCTCACATCATTTCACAAGAAGATATTCAACACATCTGAAATAAATAACTTTTATGTACTCAATGCTAGATTTTTAATCTAACAAAATGATGTGTGTACTGCTGAAATTTGAGTCTGTCCAAGAAACTGTATTCACTTATACAAGAAATTATTATTGCAGAGGCACAGAAAAGTTGGATTTTAAACTGGGCTTTGGAGGAAATACAGAATTTGGACAGGCAAGGCGAATAGGGAGAGAAAAGGTATGGAGGAAAAGATGAATGGTGAACTGGTAAAAGGGAATAATAATAAAAACAGTAGACATTTATCTAGCACCATCAGAAAGTACTTCGTAGCAGAGCTGTCTCTTATACTGGGGAGAGGGTCTACTGTCAACTCATTATACAAATCCCAGAGTCCAAATTATCCTCAAATTCCTGAAATTTTCTAGTACAGCATCTTTAAACAGCTGTAGCTAGAAAGGTGCCAGAGCTTTTTTAAAGTCAGTCTATGAGAGAGCAGATGAATAAATCTGAGATGATGACTATAGGAAAAAGCCCATATATTTCATTTTTCGTAAGTCAATAAAACTATTGGCCATGTGAGACCTGGGAACAAGGATTCTGACACAGAAGGGCTTAGTTAGCAGGATAGCTGATGAAGAAGGGCTTTGAAGTTGGCTCTACTTATTAACAGGATGATTACCCCAGGTCATAACTATTTCTTCTTCCTGTTTTATCATGAGGACCCCATCATAGGACCCCAAATGAGCTGATCAGGAATGATATAAGGGCCCCAAAAAAGTGCCCCTCTCTTATTAGCCTAAGCAGAATTCTGTATGCAGGTGTGATGAAAAGGAGAGTTACCTTCTCTGAAAGGTATGTGGGAAACAACAACAAATGAGGGAATAGTAGATTCTCATACTCAGCATTGGAGCAAACATTTAGTGAGTGGAATGGTAGTAAGAACCATCCATACTACTTATTCTGTTTCTCTCTTCTTTTGGGGATGGGGCAGTGATGAGCACCTAGAGCTGAACTGCCATGAGTTAAGTGTATGATACAACTCCATACAACTCCCTGATCTCATTTAATCTTTCTTAGAATAAATGGTCTATGGTGAGGGGAATGTGAGAAAAGATTGGATGGGAAGGATGAAGTCACTAGATGAAGGGTCTTCTATGACAGTGTGAGGATTTGTGTAGCTTCTTCATCTGGGAAGTTACAGAATATTTAGCAGGAGTGACCTATATTATGGAATGGAAGGACTATGCAGGGAGGACAGAGAGGAAACAAACTTTTGAAAAAAAAATTAAGGAATGAAGGTGGCATTGAGAATAGAGAAAGAAAAAATGCCATGGATACTGTGAAAAAAGAATTAAGAGCACTTTAGGTGACAAACTAGATTTGAGGGGTCAAGGAGAGAGAAGAGACAAATATTACTTCTTGGTACCGATTTTTCAGAACAGAGAATATAACAGTGTCATTGACCAAAATGCTAAATATTCAAAAAAGGAGTAGAGAAAGATAATGAAATTCCTTTAAGATTTGTGGTGAATTTGCAGTGATGGCAGGGCATCATCCATGTTGAGACATACCATAGTTGGCTAGAAATAGAGTACTGATGAAGGGTAACCTTAGGGTATTTTCAATGGAATGGCTAGTGTGACAGACTCCAGAGGGTTATGGAGGCCATGGAGGATGAAAAAAGAAAGAGAAGAAATCTGGCTCTGAAAAGAAGGAGGGAAAAAGAATAGTCATTGAAAGGCTTGGGTGAGGATTTTTTCATGATTAAGACTTATACCTGCTTGGAGGCATAAGAAAAGCCAGTGGAGAAGGAAAAACAACACATTGGAAGGAGGAAGCAAAGTTCATTAGAAGACAAGGGCTGAGACACTGAGTGAAAGGAGAAGAGTCAATTTCTGAAAGAAAGCAGGGATGTGATTTCATCAGAAACTACAGTGAAAGATGAAAAGATAGTCATAAAGATCATTCTATACTGGGATGAAGGAGGTAGGATGTGATGGTCTCAATTTTCTCCATGAGAAGATATTTCTGGTCTTTAGCTTTTGGGTGAAGAAAAGGATTGCTATGATGGTTGAAGAAGGGTAGGGGACTACCTAGGAGAGAAGAGAAAATTTGTAACAGGAGTGAGAAGCTCCTAGCCATATGGGAACCAACAATACAGAATGCCCATATTTCATAAGGGTCATGAAAGATATCATTCTAGAATGTTCTATTTGCTCTGTGGACCTGGAGGTCTACTATATACTGGAGAAATGTAGTGTACCAGAAGAAATCATTTTTGGTACTGGCTTGGGATCCTAAAACAAGATGGAGATCTATTCTTCTAAAAAGTATCATGATGGAAGGAAGTGTCAATTTTTTGAAAAGAGATTATACCACATAGAGATTGCTGTTGCAAGTATTAGTTTAAAATATGAATTAGGTCACTGCTTTTGAGCCACTGTCACTAATAAAGTAATTGTCAGCAAAAGCAAGAAAATGTTGGAAGCAACACATTTCAAATGCCTTAAATTCAAATCCCTCCTCTCACACTTATTCTGTGTAACATATGGGAAGTCCCTTAAACTTTGCTCAGCCTCAGTTTCCTCACCTTTAAGATGAAGGGATATGACTAAATGGCTTCTGAGGCTCCTTCAAGCATGAGATCTAGAATCCTAAATTTAAGTTAGAATACAAATGTGAATTCTGTTTTCTGATAGCAGTGCCAGAAAACAATTCTACTTTATTTTTTGCATAGCTAGAGAAACTGAAGCCTATAGGGGGCATATGAGCTATCTATCCAGTTGGCATTAATTAGGATTTCAGACATTCAAGCCAATTCTGTGCCCATAATCCTGCCAGTTCTCCTCCCATACTTATTCTTGTCCTCACCACCCATGTAGTAAAATTGGTAATAAAGTATTATAATTTGGTTTTCTAATAGCAAGATCAAGAAGACTAGTTAAATAACCTGCCAGGCATTGCCCACATCAGTAACAATTATTATTACTGTAATTATTGTTACTACCACTTCTTATGTAACCTTTTTAGGTTTTCCCATCTCAGCAGGCACTTATCACTGCCAGCTTGACATTTTCCCAAAAGAGGAAAAAAATCAATTGCTTCTTATGTTTTTATGTAATCCCTGACTTTGCCTCCAAAGTTTGAATTAAGACCCACAAGAATCTTCTCAAAAAGGATTCCATGTTGGTCATTCTTTTTTCTTCTATGTTAATAGAATTAAATTCCATTTTTCTAGGAGTTTTTATTTTTTTCAATTCCATGCATGTCTTAGCTTTCCATTAAAAAACTTTCCCAAATTGAAGGATCATCAAAATGGGCAAACACTGCCATAAACAACAGAGAATCAAACAGGAAAAGAGGGCTATAAGTGAAGCCAAAGCATATGTAGCTTGCTTTTTTTTTTTAAAGAGCATATATTTAAATGTGCTACTTTCAAAGATATTTTCTAGCAATTCTTAAAAACGGTTAATCTGTTTCTCTTCCAGAATCAATAGGAAATTTCAAAAAAGTTTTGAAGGCAAAACCCAGAACCCAAAGGGACTTCCCCCTGCCCCTAGCTAGAGGCACTCTAAGAGAAGAGGTTCCCCTACCATATCCCCAGAAAATAAAAGGCATTCCAAAGGAAAAGTCAGGCAAAACTGGGACACTCTATATAGTTCAAAAAGGGCACTTTGTTATGGAAAGAAAAAAGTGAAACCCTGTAACGTATCATCTATCTCACACAACACACTCTGCTTGGTTCAGTGGAGTGACTATGAAACCAATAGACATTTCTTTTAGTTGGTCCTAATTTTTTAAAACTTTATCCTCACAGAATTCTTTTTTAGATTTAGAAGACTACTTAAACCATCCAGGACCAGAAAAGAATTTCCATTCTGAGCTACCTGACAAATGGCAACCCTGCCTTTGCTTAAAGAATTCCAGATTGGAAATCAATTATGTCCTGAAGGAGTCCAGCCTATCTTGAGATACCTCTATTTGTTAGGAAAGTTTCCCTGACAATAAGCCCACTTTGCTTTTTTGTAGTTCCACAAATTGCTCCTGGTTTTGCTCTTTAAGGCCAGGAAAGACTAAACTATCACCCCATTTCAACATGACAGCCCTTGCCATACACAAACACAGCAATTACTCATGCTCCTGAGTCTTCTCTTCTGCAATTCCTTCAAATGCGCCTTAGAAAACAGACTCAACATCCTGGTTGTCCTCCTCCAAAATCTGTCCAGCTTAGCAGCCTCCTTTCTAACCTGTGGTATCCTTATCAAACCTAGTACTCTAGAAGAAGCCTAACCAGGACAGAGTATAGGAGGAATATCACCTGTTCATTTCTAGAAGCCATGGCTCTCAAAGCAGCCTGAGATCACATTCCATTTTTGGTTGCTCCATCACATGGCTTACTTTTGGTCCATTGACACATTCAGTTCTTTTGATAAAATACTTTCTACCATCTTATGAAGTTGGTTTCTTGAACTCCAGAATAAACTTTACATTTGCTCCTATATAATCCTCTTTCTTCTGTCCTTTAAATGCTGCACCTCACAAAGTCATTGGAAGAAAAACCATTTGTTTGTGAAAAAGTATGCTATCTTGTTGTGGACACAACAGTAATTTCTTTGGTATGAGATTCTGATGTGGAAACTCCCTTTTTATATACTGAGTGACAATTCAACTATAATTTCTGGTCTTAGAGAGTTGTGTAGGGCAGTGAGAAACTCATTGGCTTACCAAAGTCCCCTGGTTGGTGTGGTCAGAGATAGGACTTGAACTCAGATCTTTTAACCTTTGAGGCCTGGCTCTCCACTCAATTTTACTACCTCTCATAAATGTAAATGATTAATTATTAGTTATTACTATTTCAATACAAAAATATACATTGCATGAAATTATGGATATAATGTAGCAGACTATTTTCTACCTTGGGGAAGGAAAGAGAGAGGAAGAAAATCTGAATCATAAAATGTCAGAAAACAATAGTAAAAAAAATTTTCTACATGTAACTAAAAAATTTTTTTTTAAGTAGAAAAGTAAAAAAAGAAAAAAGCAGTTATTGGTATTTGCTTTTATAAACTAGAATAATGGGATGACAGATTTGGAAAACCCCTGTGCCCAAAAATAATCTAAAGAAAATGTTAAGCCTGATCCATGTCCCAAATATGCAAGCTGGAAATTACCCACCATCCTCAAGAACAAGAGCATCAGAGAGGGAGCTGTCTTCACTGGCAATATTTCCATCTGGAAATAAACAAAACAGAACATTCCCCAGTTAGAGCACATTATTTTTTGTTCTGGATCAAAGAAACATTTCCCATGTCAAGATTCACCCATAAGAAAGTATGCTGTTCTCATTCCACTCTGCTCTCTTCCCCTCTTTCTGCCCAATTAGCAGCAACACCCAAGCGACATGGAATACTGCAAGTTATTATAATGCTACTTTATATCATTATAATCTTTTGAATTATCTCCATGACCAGTTAGGGGCAAATCTCTTTAATCCTATTGCATTAGGTGGCAAAGCGGAGTATCATTATGTCAAAGAAGAAAAATCTGGGACATGGAATGGTTTAATGTCAGGTATAAAAAGTATCCCTCTCTTGGCTGGACTCTATTGCTATCATAGCATAAGGACATGTGCAGACTGAACTGAGACAATAGGTAATTTTTTTTTTTACATTTACTATTTAGATGAAAAGCTTGGCCACTTCCACTTTTCCTTATTGTCCAGTAAGTGGCTTCTTAATCGATTGTTTGAGTCTTTATCAGAGCAAATAGAAGCAGGATTAAGGTAGCATCCTTCTCCTAGAGGCTTATTTGGCCAACTGTTGAATGAATCCAGCAAATGTGCCTGAAGGGCAGATAGGAAAAATGATCTCCCACCCACTTTTTTTAAAACCCTTGCTTTCCATCTTACCATCAATGCTACATATTGGTTAGTAGACAGAAGAGCAATAAGGGTTTGGCAATTGAGATTAAGTATTTTTTTAAACTCTTATCTTCCATCTTATACTGTGTAATAGTTCCAAGGTAGAAGAATGGTAAAGACTAAGCAATGGGAGTTAGGTGACTTGCCAAGGGTAACTCAGTTTCAAAGTGTCTGAGGCCAGATTTGTTCCTTCCACTTTTACAGCTGGGGAAACTGAGGGGCAGAGGAGCAAAGACTTTCTCCAAGTTGTTCTGCTAGTTGAGGGTCAAGTTAGGAAACAGTCCTAGGTCTCTTGATTCCTAGGAATAATAATGCAAATGGTACCCAAAGAAGGCCCCTAATACCTCTCCATCGCACATAAACATGACTTCAATGAAGCAGCAAAATTGAAATAACATATTCTCAAGAAAGCTAGGCCCACGTTTTTACCCGACTCTAGATTGGAAGGAGGACTGAAAAGACGAATACAGATGGATTCTTTTAAAGCTGTACTTGCATTGTAGTTATGTCAGATTAGCCATTCCTGGGAAGGCTCCATAAAGCTGGAGCTTCCCCTGTGGCAAATCACCAGAGACATTCCATTCCATCCCTGAATTTCTCATTCTGGTTTGTTGGCCCTGATGGATGATCCATCTCAGAACTGGGAACATGAGCCATAAAGGTTTTCAATGGGGCATAAAGAGGTATGCAAATAAAAGAATTAAATAAGGAAAGAAGAGTTTATTTGTTTTCATTTACACTAGCAAGTTAGTTGTGGCTCCTTTAAAGAGAGTTGTGGGGAAGGAATCAGGAAAGGAGAACCAGAACCTAGCCAAGACCAAAAGGGCAAACTCAGGAAAGATGCTTGCTTCTAATCTTCTAAAGAGGCGGTATTTTAGAAATGTATAAACCATGAAAGAACCTTTTACACTGTCTCTGGAAGAATTGTCTGACTTGTTAAAAAGGATAATAGTAGGGAGGACTTTTTGCTTCACTTAGGAATCTCCTTGTGGTGGGTTTTTGTTTTTTCTTTGGCTAAATAAATATCCATGGGCTTTGGATCATATCAGTAAGTCACTCAAGGCTGTGGGCAGGCCAGTGGTGTTGGCAGGGAGGGGATCAAAGTTCTAGTCCCTCAGGCTTTGGGTAGCAGGGCTTGTGGGGGTACTCAAGGATAGCAAGGAGATCAGGCTGTTGGAGAGCCATAGTGGTGCTACACCTTTAGAGGCAAAAACTGGTGAAGGCAGGGTAAGCCCTGCCTACAGAGCAGTAAAGAAGGCAAAGACCTTGGTGTCACGGTTACCTATTGATCTATCCTCTTCCAAAGTGCCTGGGCTTAACAAAGGCTCTGTTCAGAAGTGGGATGAGAGACCAAAGGGCATGAAAGATTGAGAGCCTCCATGTTTTACCTTCGCACTTGAACTTGGTTTGCTACATCACCTGCCTCTGCCTCATGGATATTGAGGCAGAAAAAAAAAATCACATATCATAGAATGGTAGACAGGTTGGGCTTCTTCACCATAATTTCTCCCAGATTAGTAGTTAGTAGAAATAATTTGATTTATATAGTTCCTTTCATCTGTGGATCTGAGAGTACTCTGCTACTCTGATCTGGTTGCAGGCATTAATAACTCCATTTTATTAAGGGATAAATGAAACCACTGAGTGGTTAATTGACATGCCTGTGGCCATGCAGGAATGAGGGTTTAGAACTCCCCAAAGAACTTGAGTTCCTAGTTTTCTGGGGTTCCAGCTGACCATGTTTCCTAGGTGGTTCAAGCTGACAGACACTCAGGCAAGGAAGGGAGGCTTGGGACTGACCATCTATTATCAGTGAAGCCCGCTGAGTGGGTTTCTTCCCAGACTTGATGCGGTTGTCATTGATTGCATTTTCAATTTCTTGCAGCTTCTTGAGTGCATTAAGGTAAGAGGTTTTCCTTTGTTTCTTCAGCTTCTTGCTGACGTTGGGGTCACTGGCCAGGCGGCGGGCGGCTTCTGTAATCTGGGACTGAATGGCAAACTCCCGCTCTAGGCGCTCCAATTCAGCTTCCTGTGGCAAGGGAAAACACGGGCTCATTATTCACATGACTAAACATGAGGGCTTTGGGATGCCAAAGCAGAAAAACACCCAAATAACCCTGTCGGTTCATCTTATTTGCCATCCTAGGATCACAGATCACACAATTGGAAGGTACTTAAGACACTTTAATCTAAAACCCTCATTTTGCAGATGAGGAAACTGAGTCTCATGAAAGTTTAATGACCCACCCATGAGCACACAAGATGAAATTTGAACCAAAGACCTCTGACTCCAGAGTCAGTCCTCTTTCTACTATATCATTACTAGGCAACAAGGAATAAGACATTTAACATCAATGGTAGCTGGCATGACAACCTCAATAAAGTGGGCACTATTCCTAAATCTGCTGCAACTGAATGTCCTGGGCATATCCACTTAATTTTCTAATTCCCTTTTTCCTTGTTCTCTTCAGGTGGCAAATTAAAGAAGATTAAAAAAAAAAACCCTCCCCATGCCACGTTTGCTCAGTTTCCATTTGAAGGTCTCTTTCTAGGTCTGTAACAAGAAAGCCTGGGTGGAAACTGTGCATTCGGTTGTGATTTCCTTTCTATTAATGGCATTTTTGTTGTCATTGTTCAGTTGTCTTTGGTTCCTTGTGACTCCATTTGGGATTTTCTTGGCAGAGACACTGCAATGGTTTGCCATTTGCTTCTCCACCTCATTATACAGATAAGGAAATGGGGGCAACGATTAAGCATCTGAGGGGAAATTTGAACCCAGGAAGGGAAATTCTCCTGACTCTAGGTCCAGCACTCAGTCTCCACTGAGTCACTTATCTGCCCATTTGGGGCACAGCAATCAGTAGAGCACTGCTAGCATTAAATTCTTTCTGCAACTTTGCCAACAAAGGATCCACCCCATATGAAAAATGTACTATCCCTTTCATTAGATGCTTACCAAAAGGGGCTACCTAAACATTACTCACAATATACATGCCTCCCCTGTCTGCCAAAGTTTTCTTTTCCCCTTCCTTATTACACTCAGTTTCTGTCCCCCATATTTACAGAGTCCCTCTCTCACATGTCCTTGGAAAATTTTTCTTCTTAAACTCTTGTCTTCACTGTTTCAACCCTCTAATCAGACAAACTTTATCCCCTGAATCTCTTATTTGTCTACCCTTGTGGTTTGCCTTTTGTTATCCATTTATGAAGCCACCCAACTTTCTACTTTTGGTCAGGAGAAGTAGGTGGATTAGGGACTTACAATATTTCCTGATTCCTAATGCCAAGAACACATATGCATTTTGGGAGGACAGATTAGAGACAGATGCACAGAAACTGTCTGGTGACAATCTGTAAACTCTTTTGGAAATCCCTGCTGCATGCCAAGTATTGTCTATTTCCTTTTGGGCAAGTGTGTGTAGAATCCTCTAGAGGAAATAATGGGGGCTGTCACTTGTGCAACCCTCAATTGCTATATAGGAACTTCACAAATGTGAGTGTGTTCACAGGGGAAACAGAATCCCTTTGTCCATCTTGTCTATTGCCTCTCTTCCAAGGAAAACTCCCAAAGTTAGTGTTAATTCACATGGAGGAGACCCTGTTCTGCTCAAGGCTTCATTGAGAATTTTGTCCAGAGCCAAGCAAAGAAGGTTGGAAACCACCATGAGAAACCTCTCCAGCCAATCTTAAAATAATGTAATGCCACAAAATGAATACAGGAGTTAAAGAACCAACACAGAGACAGAGGGAAGCAGCTTTCAAGAAGAGAATGAATTAAAAGGAAGACAGAGAACATTCATTGAGTGAACCTTTGTGTTTGCTGCAATGAGCAGACCTTCTTATCCAACAGCTAAATCCAATACACTTGCTTTCCATATAATTCACCTGGTCAGATGCCTGTAGTCGCCATCAAAGGCAAGGCATTGGCTTGATTTTGTTTACTTTAAACGGTATTAAGCTGAAGGGGGAGGGGAAAGTGGTGGGAAAGCAGGAGAGGAAAGGAAGGAGGAAATTAAATTTAGGAGATGACCAATTGTTAAAGCCCACTCCAATTTATTCAGCAGCTAGCCAGATTTGTTCCATCCAGGGGAGAAGAAAATGAAAACTGACACACTCTGATGTCTTGAAACAAATAAGTCACCAGAGACAATGAGTGTTCTGTGAGTCCTGACTCCACCTTACAGCTGCTTCAGGGCTGTTATGATAGCCATGGTTCAGGACACTGACCCAGGGATTTGTGGGAGACAGAGCCCAGAACAAACACTCCCTATTAAAGAAGAAAAACACAAGGCTGAACACTCCCCATTAAAGTAAGAAAAACACAAGGCAAACTCCCTGGATGTACAGTTGACAGCCTGTAGGAAGGAATGGGAGGAAAACTACATTTGAATTAGAAATCTGAAGGAGCCAGACTAGAAAGGTAGTGGGAGGGAGATGGGGGAGGAAATTCTTCCTGTGCTAGAGGATAAGACCTTTGAGGAATGGCAGTCACCATTAAAAAACAAACAAACCCAACACTTTTTAATTTATGAAAAGTAAAATAATCAGAAGAGAGAGAGCATTTAAAAGTGGACAGAGAGCTGGCCTCAGAGTATGGAAGACTTGGGTTTAAATTGGGTATCTTCTCAGTGTCCCAGGAAACTCTTTTTAAAGTTGCAGAACAAAGGCTTAACTACTTTGGGAGAGAGGTTATTTCCTTATCTTTACCAATGAAATCACAGTTACAGAAGAAAGAAGAAGCCATCTTTGCTAACAAATGAGGAAAGAGTATAGGGACATGTTGCTGTCAGAATGAGAAGGGAGGTGAGGGAGCTTATTAAGGAATGTCTCCCTTTTTAAGAACTTTGTTTCCTGATCAACAAGGCCATTTATAAGCAGAATTTATCTTTATATGTTGGACTAAAATGAAGGTTTAACCTTTATCTAACATCCTCTCTTCCTTTAAAATTCAAGGAAGCCTATATTCCTTAGCTGACTCCAAACCACAGCTTTTCATGTAACCCCAATATAAACCCTAGTATTTAGAAGTCACAGTCTTAGAGTAGGGGGGCTTCTCAAAAGCCATCCAATTTAACTTCTAACAGGAATTCCTTCTATGAAATATTAAAGAGTAGCCAGACAAGTCATCTGCCTAAAGATGTTCTTTGATAGAGAATTCACAACCTTATGAAACAGACAATTCCATTTTAGGACAGCTCTGATTGGTGGCACTCCCCTCTTCCATCAGAATTTGCAACTTCTATTCATTTCAACCAAGTTCTTACCTCTGGGACAAAATAACACAAGTTTAACCCATCTTCCCTAGTGACACTCCTTCAAATTTGAAAGCAGCAATCAAGTCTCTGCCCCTTTGATCTCTCCTCTCAAAAATTTTTTTTTCTCCGCATGCCCTATGATCCAGTTATACCACTATCAGGTTTGTATCCCAAAGAGGTAATAAAAAAGGGTTGTACAAAAGTATTCAGTCATGTTCTTTGTGATGCCAAAAAAGTGGAAAATGAGTGGATGCCATTCAATTGGGGAATGGCTGAACAAATTGTGGTATTTGATGGTGCTTTAAGGAATGATGAAATGGAATATTTCTATATGAACTGGAAAGACGTCCATGAACTGATTCTGAGAGAAATTAGCAGAACCAGGAGAACATTGTACAGAGAAACTGTAACATTGTGGGATGATCAAATGTGATCAACTTTGCTACTAATAGCTATGCAATGATCCAGGGAAACCCTGAGGGACTTATGAGAAAGAAGGCCATCTACATTGAGGGAAAAAAACTGGGGGAGTAGAAATGCCAAAGAAAAGCATATGATTTGTCACTTGTTTATATGGGTGTATGGTTTGGGGTTTGGGTTTTAAAAGATTACATTATTACAAAAATGAAATAATATGAAAATAGGTATCAAGTGATAATACATGTATATCCCAGTGCAATTGCTTACCAGTTCTGGGAGGGGGGATGGAAGAGGGGAGAGAGACAACATGAATCAAGTGATCATGGAAAAAATATTTTAAAATTTAAAAATAAATAAATAAAAATAAAATTATTTTAAAAAAATTATCCTTCAGACTAAAGACTCCTAGTTAATCCCTTCAACTATCTTTATAAAGTATGTGTTTTAAAAATTTCCTAACCTTTATGGTCACTTAAGCATGGCCCAACTTCTTTCCTGTTTCAAGAGCTTCAGACACATTAAAATGCCTTCTGGTGAGTCAAGATACTGATCTAAATGGAGGTCAGCAATGGATTTCATATTGGACTTGATTATTTCTTGAAAATACATTCTGGGGAAGCTAGTTGTCATACATAGAGAGCCAGGCCTGGAATTGGGTGGATCTGGGTTAAAATTTGGCTTCAGACACTTCCTAGCTATGGGACCCTGGGCAAGACACTGACCCAGTTAGCCTAGCCCTTGCCTTTCCTTGAATTGTTACTGCAACAGAAAGTAAAGTATTTTTTTTAATTAAAGAAAATACTTTCTTAAATATTAAAAACAAATAAACCAATATATATCCTTCCATATTTTAGTCTGGGTGTAGCTTTCTCTCATTGATTTAGTGATTTTTCATGATGATATCTCATTAGTAAGTGGTGATAGAGTCCATTCAGAAACGAGTTTGGGGATACATTTCTAAGGCAGGATCTTGAAACCTTGGAAGACATTTCCTTTTATGCTCTCTTTCCTTTTAGGGTCAGGTTTTGGATACTGAGGCTAGGAGCAAAAGCTTTAAAAATCTTCACCACATAAATTATTAGTACTACCATTGAACATGGGGGAAGTTGAGGATTTGAGGGTCCAAGCAGTTGAGCTTAGATTTGAAGTTCTGTGATGGTTGGAATCATTTCTTCATTTTCTTGGTAGCTCCCTCAACACACCACCTAAGAGTCTTATGTTCACAATCAATGTGTGGGGAGAGATATACTTTGTTGTCATTTGAGTAACAAAAATGTGTTGCTCAGGACCCCAATTCCTGACTTCAACTGCCTTATTTCAAATACATACTATCCCTGTTGGACTAGGCTTTAATTCACGTTCTTTTTCGTGGGTCTCTTTCTTCAGCAGATCTGGCAGGGAGACCTGCCTTAGAGAAATCACATAAACTATTATTTTATACTCTGTATTATTTACTTGTTATAGACTCATAATGTTAAATAAATCACTCGAAGAGAAATGAAAATGCTTACTAAAGCAGTAAATACCACCAAAGACATGACTAATAATCAAACTGCAGATCATTGCTGAAGAAGAAAATTCTGGCCATAAAAATCATTATTAAGGCTATGGAAACTGTACAGAAAAGCATGAATATCCAGAACAAATAGAGATAATGTTAGATAATCCAAATACCAAAAGGAAAAGACTCACCTCTCCTTTGGGCAGTATTTTCTGTTCATCCAGTTTGAAGGCAGTACCTATTCTTCTCCGAACAATGGGTGGTTCCTCCCCTGGATCCAAGGGATATTCTCTTGGCAGTTTCCCTGTAAGCTCCTATATACATGAAAAAACATTAGTAGAGGCAAGAAACACAGGTATTAGAGATATTCACATACCTATAAGCTTATATACAAATCTACACACGCATAGTCATACATACGTTCTAAGACAAGCACAGACAGACATACTCTTCAATGCATCATCTTAGAGTGATTAACCATAACAGAAATCCTAGTGGGAAAGTTGTATTTTCATTACAGTATATACAATTATTCTGTGCCCAGAACTATGAGTTTCAAAACAAATTTCCATAAAGTAAATCACTTCCTTTATACAATCAAAGGACAACTGTTTCTACTTTGAAAAAAAAAATCCTAATGGACAGAACTGGAAATTTGGAGGGAACAAGGTTCATAAGCCTTGTAGTAGTGGAAGGGTTTTCTGGTCTTTTTAGAGGTCTATGTAATTTCTCCCATATCAGGACTTTTCTTTAACTCCTTCCTCCCGTAACCTGTCTTTTCCAAGACCATGTGGAGGAATTTGGCGTCTTCTCTCATGGCTTGGTTCACAGCATTCAGAATTTACTTCCCCTCTCTTGTTCATGATGAAATGTCTAAAGCAGTTTAAGGGCTATAAGAGCTTTGTTAATGGGTGCTGCTATCTAACACGTGATATATTTGCTGCCTGAAAATAAGTGATGGCTTCATGTTTTATAAATCTTATAAGTTAAGATTCCATAGAAGTTCATTTATAATAAATTATATTTATATCAAATGTTTGCATGTACCTCTGAAGCAGTAAATTAAAAGATAACTTTGGTGTACACAAGAGGATGGATATATAGAGTTAAAGCCCTAAAGAAATCAGCTAAGCTGAAAAGAAACTAGATTGTACACAATAGAAATGGGAACTGGAGATTTGGAACATTTTCTATCAATAAAGAGCTATTACTTCTAGGCTTGGAGTGTTTCCTAGAGCCCTGTGAGATTACGGGACTTGTCCTGGGTTGCACAGAATATGTTAGAGGTGAGCCTTGAACCCAAGGCTGCCAGCTTCCAAGGCTGCTTCTCTATCCAGTATGTTATACTGCCTCATGAAAAAATGAATAGAAATTAGAAATACAATGGACATGAGTAATAGACTTATTTTAATTTCTTTACCGTTTGTGTGTGTCTGTGTCTAAAGTATCTCAAGATTTAGTCTTGAACATGAAAATTCCAAGTGGTCAGTCCAAAGGCACAGGATTGTCTTTCCTGCCCACTACCTGAGACACTCCAATGGCCTTCCCTCCTACTCCATTTTCAGGTAACTATTAAATGAGCTTTTTAATCCTAAAGGATTGTAGAATACAATAGCCTATGATTGACACAGAGTACTTTGCTCCTTCTCTCTTTCCCTTTTTGAGAGGAACCTGTAGCTCTGATATCTCTAATATAGCTATTACATGTGAATAAACATATGCTTATTCTATAGCCTGTTTTGCTATTACCCTAATATCCTGACTATAAATAGCATAATAACTGGAGGCATTATGTGCTACTGAAGAGTTATACCAATTTAGAAATATTTTTCTTTCAGTTTCACTTGAAATATCCAAGGAGAAAAATAAAAATGATTAAAGCTGTCACTAATTCATGACTCTGAAGCACGCATGGTAACAAAAGAAAATACAAATTTAAAAAGAGGAGTCTACTGTTTGGCTTAAAAGCACTTTTTAGAGTCAAGGTCTCTAATCTTCAGAAATTTAATCTGAATTAATAAGTAACTAAAGCAGCATGAAGAATGATTTGATGCTACTGTTGTGGGTAGCTTTCCCAGGCTACCTCAGTTACAATGTATTGAATTTTCTCACTCATTCTCTTTATGGATGCACAGTTTATGCAGGAAGTCATAGCAATTCCTGATATTCCCAGTGAAGTACAAAATATGCATTTTATAGAGAAACAAAAGAATACCACTGGTGAAAGGAAGGCTTTTTGCCAATATAAGTGAAACAATGAATTTAGTAGATAAGTGCAGAGAGTAGGAGGTGGAAGGGAGTGGGGGTGGAGGGATAATCATGACTTCAGTACTCTTACTATGCATCTTTTGCTCTTAGGATATTTTTTTCTTCTTTATTCAATTTCCTAGTGTCAAAGTTATAAGAAGCTGGGAATTTGGCCTGGGGGTTAGGAGACCTGGCTTCAAGTCTAGATATCACTAATTATTAACTAATTTAACCTCATTGAGAGATTTAGTTTGCTTTGCTAGGAAAACTATTACTTGCTCTGGTTCTCTTTGAATTTGTCATGATAAACATGTTTCTAACTTGCTTTAAATTTCATCATCCCTCTAATTGATATTAAAATATATTTGGATCCTTTAACGTCATTGCTATTTTTTATCCCCTTATTGCAGATAAATAATCAATAAATTTAATTCTCAAAATGATATTTTTAGTTCTGTTGAACAAGAATCTCCAATGTAGTTACTGTTTAATATTGTTAGATATCGTATAAATGCCTGTACAGGTGCCTTAGTTCCTTATTTTTATTAGTATAAATTCTCTGATGGCAAATATATGTATCCTTTGAAATTTAAATCCTCCTAAATAGAATAATAGAGGAGAATTTGGCAATCAAAATTCCAAAAAATTGCTTTTACCTATGATTAAAATAAATACAAAATTTTACATAGAAATAAAATTCCTATCTCCCACTGAATCGAGTATAGTGCCTTGCAAATAATAGGTGCAAAAGTCTGTTAAATATAGATACATATATATTCTAAGAGAGAATGCAAGTAGAAGGAAATATTTTGTAAATTGAAATGCCATACAAATGTGAGGTCACAGTGTCATTATTATATGCTGTGAAGAATGAATCAATTCTCTAAGAATTCCTGATTTTTGCTGAGTTTGAAGGCACTGCTGTGTTAGAAAATTTCAAATACAAAAGCAGGCTTTCAAATCCATTGATTAAAGACATGCAGAGAGCCAGTGAGCTTAAAAAATACTTTAAGTAGGTACTTTATCAAAATGCTTCCTGATATTTTCAATATCACCAGGACATCTGTGGCCAGGCTCTGTGCTTTCCAAAGATTTGAAATGGATTTCTGTTAATACGGTCCTGCTTTGTGCAGACTCCAGTTTAAATCAATCCAGACTATAATTAAGCAAAGGAAAAATGTAATATGATCTCGGTCTATGGCCCCTTGTCTCATTCTTCCTGCTGTAAGCCATTATTATTTGGGGGGCAGGGAAACATGTCTCTTTCAACCAAGGCTGAAATCCCATTTGTGCTTTCCCAGTCTGGACTCTTTACCCAATCTCTTAGGAGTGTACACACATTAGAAAAAAACACACATGCACACACATAGAACATTCACATATACCCTCTCTTTCCCCCTCCCCACATGTATCATATACTTTGAACTTCAAAATAACATCTACAGAAATGCTCAGAAATAGTCATGGAAGGGAAAATGAGGCAGATGTGGGCATGCAGAAGCACTGGCAAGGGACTTTAGCAGGCTCTGAATCCTAATGAACTGTGAAATCATGAGTGTGCACAATTGGCTTGAAGAAATACAGCTGTGTTGCTTTAAAAAAAATAGCAGTGGGCAAACTTCATTGAAAGAAAGAAGGAAAGAAGGAAGAAAAGAAAGAAGGAAGAAAGGAAAGAAGACAACACTTCACATGTATAGGCTTTAGGATTTACAAAATGATTTCTTCACAACAACCCTGTGAGGTGGGTAGTACAAGTAATAGCATCCCCATTCTATGGATGAGCAGGGCTGGGGCTCAAGGAAGTTAAGTGATTTGCCCAAGGTCACACAGCTAGTAAGTGGCAGAGCTGGGATTCCAACCCAAGTCTTCTGAATCCAAGTCCGGTGCTCTTTCCAGAAAAAAAGGAAGTAAGGAAGAAAGAAAGGAATGGAGTAAAGAAGAAAGAGAAGAAAGAAGGGATGAAGGAAGGAAAGAAAAGAAGGTATGAAGGAAGGAAAGAAATGAAAGGGAGGAGGGAGGGAGGAAGGAAGGAGGAATGGAGGGAGAAAGAAAAGAAAGCAAAGAAAGAAAAAAGAAAGAAAAGAAAGAATTAACAAAACTCAAGCCTAAGAGACTAAGGGGATTTATGCATTGAGTGAAAACACTGATTTCCCCCTTTTCCCCCTCCCAACCCAACCTTTCAATAGGAAATATGATTTTTAAGGCAACTTTGAAATTTATCCTGTTTTAAGACCAACACAAACCATAACAATATCATATTTAGGCAGTCTCATGACTCTTGGCAGAAGCCATCCATTCACTAGACTCTTTGATGTGATACTAATCAAGATTTAGCATTCAACAAATGCAACAACTTTCAGTGTGGTTCATTAACTTCCGGCAATTTTTTCAATAAAGGCTCTATGAGTGTCTCTGGAGGATTTTCATTCCTGTTTACGTCCTTCCCATTTCTCCCACCCTTTCCCCCTCTGAATGTGATTTTCAATACATGTTCATGCGTAACAGTTTTCCAAGGCTGCAAGATTCCTATTACTTACCGCTTCTCGAAGACATAGTTTCTTTAGCTCTTCCAGTCGTTGGCGGAGCGTCTCCTCCAGAGCTTCCTGCCTAGATTTTAGTGCAGCCAGCATGTCCTTCTTGGCAGACTGAGAGCTATCCGACTCCTGGGAACCTATCAATAAACATTGGTGTTACTAGGCTAGCTGACAATGGGACCCACATCTGGAATCCTCATGAATTTCACTGGAGCCCCAACTGTGACTGTGGGCTAAGCCATAGCAATCAAGAGACTATGAAATGAAACAGGTGTTGCAAGAGTTGCATTTGTGTCTAGTGAGATCTCAGTGCTTAGCTGTATTTACAGCCAGCCAACAGAACAGGTGGAAGACTTAATCATTCTAGCAAGTTTATTTTTCCTCAGAGGTGCCATGCACCAAATAACCTCCTCATCAAATTTCAGTGAAACTTATAGAGCTTAGGAGACATCTGAAAAAGTTTAAGTGACTTATAATAATAAGAGCTAACATTTACATACTGCTTTTATTTATATAGATATAAATACATAACATACATATAAATACATGTATGATATATATATATATATATATATGCATATATGTATGTAGACTAGGCACAGTGCTAAATGCTTTATAGTGATCATCTCATTTAATCCTCACATCAACTTGGTGAGATAGGGACTATTATTATAATTTTACAAATGAGGAAACTGAAGGTGAGAGAAGTCAGGGACTTGCCCAGGGTTACACACCTGGTAAGTGTCCAAATCTAGATTAAAAAAAAAGTATGCTACATCTAGCTGCCCCAGTTATCATTATGCATATTTTAAAATGTTTTCTAAGTTAGCAATAGGAATATAGGAGGTTCAAGGGTTTTGAGTTAGAAAGCTTCACAAGATCACACGATCATAGATTTCAAGCTAGAAGGGACCTTAGTGATGCTCCTTTTCAACTGTTCTTTCTCCAGGTGGGGATGTTGAGGCCAAGAGAGGCTAATGACTTGTCCAAGGTCACAAAGGTGAAAGAGCAGAGGCAAGATTCAAACCTTTCCATAATACCCTGCCTCCTAAAAAGTTGAATAGTGCTCTTTTCCACTCTTTCTAAAAGACCAAGAGGAAAACAAACAAAAAACTAGGAGGATTAAGAAATACATCAAAAAAAATTTTTTTTGACATGAGTGTGTTGGATTGAAGCAAATTGAAACCTGCTAAAGCCAATGAGTAAGCCAGATTTAAGAATCTTTTATGTATTCGAATAATCTTCCTACCATGCAGTGCCAGAAATAGCATGTATTCTGTGTATGTGATGAACAGGAGCACAAATTCAGGAGACCACTGTTTGTGTTCAATCAAGTATAAAGACTGTTTTTAACAGTAAGACAGTTTTCATTCCCAGAATGAATCATTTCTGGCACTGCTTCCACCAATGGCAAATAAAGAATCATAGAACCAAAAAAGGAAAGGATCTTCGTCCTTTTGTGCATGGCAGGACTCAAACTAAACTATAAAAATATGAATCTATCTTTTTGCTGAAAGTCATTGGAAACTCTGCCTCTTCTAATAGCAATGAATTTCAGTGTCTCATTAGCCATAAAGTTGGGTAGTTAATTTCATCACCTAAATATTTCCCACTGCAATTTGCCCATATACGATTCTATTTATGTCCAATTTCAACTGAAATCAGATAGCTTTTCATTGTCATGGTATCTTTTACATATTTCTGGTACATAATGGCCCCTTCATAAATCCTTGATGAATGAATGAATGGTGAAAGCCATATACTTTCTGAAAATGGTAAAGTACTATCATAGTTTTGTTCCCTTTGAGTAAATAATCCCTATTCTATAGCCTTTGCTTGTAAGACTTGTGACTAAAGATTATAACCATTCTTTTTTTTTCTGTTCTGGATTATCGTAAGTTTTCTCTATCATGCTTCAACTGCACATCCCCAAACTGAATACAGTTCTCCTATAGAAACTTGGCCAATGAGTAGAAAATAGTTATCTTGTGGTTGCTCTATGATTATGTGGTTGTATATGATTATGTGTGCTGCTATGAGAGTCTATTGTTGCTTTGGGGGTGTTTGCTTGCCTTTGACCTATGATATCACTCTGAAGATGGATATATCTTGGTGGTGAAGGAAGGAAGACGTTTGTAAAAAGCCAGTCATCTTGTATTAGTACAGGTCTTTCTTCTTCCCTAAGTGAATTATATTATATCTAAAAGTGCTGCACTGTATTTCATCTTGTATATGTCTGTCTAATTTCCCAATTTGCTCAGGTCATTTTGTATCTTAATTTGGTTTTCTAAGGTAATGGTTACCAATAAAAGTTGATGACCCTGGAAATTTTCATGATTATGTTCTCTATGCCTTCATTTAGGAAAATTATAGAAAAGGCAAAATGTTACTAGGCACTCATTTTTTAAATAAATGTCAACCAAGAGACTGAGATGTTCAAACCAAAGGAGATTAAAATAATATAGACTGGAAGGGGAATTCATTTCTTTCTTCACTATAAGACCAGCCTTTTAATGGGGAATGATGATTTCTTAAAGGAAATGTGAACTGAATTTGTATTCAAGATCAACATAAATCATAACAGTATTAAAATCAAGGAAGCCTATAATCTTAGGATGATAATAGACCATTCATTCTGGTCTCTAGTATGGGAAGATTTAAAATTTGGTCATCACCAACTGCCAAAGGCTAATATGGTTAATTAATATTAATTAAATTATTATTACTTTGCAACTCAACAACACCAAAGACTAAGAACATTTGTACCAGAGAAAGACAGTGTGGGTGTAGTGGAAGTCTCATGAAACTCTTGAGTTTCTGGCTATTTTCTATAGTTGATCTCTGAATGCTAGAACTGTAAAGAGGAATTCTAGCACCTGGGGCAAATTCCATTGTACTGGATTTGGGAGGAGGAGGATAGGTGCTGAAGGGTATGTGGGGGTGAGAAAGGGAGAGATCCAATGTACAACTGTGCATCACTGAGACACAATAGAGATAGGTTTGGGAAACTGGGGAAGTTAAAATTAAGTGGCTAGGTTTTTGAAGGTGGAAGAAGTTAGGATGAGGAAGACTATTAAGTAGGTGCTGAACTTGATAGAAAAGAAGGGTAACTAGGTATCCTAGAGGGTAGAGCACCAGGCCTGGAGTTGGGAGAGCCTGGGTTCAAATCTGGCCTCAGAAACTTCCTAGCTTTGTGATGTTAAGCAAATCAATTAATCCCAATTGCCTAGCCTTTGTCCCTTTTCTCTCTTACTATGACAGACAGTAAAAGTTTTTTTTTTAAGTTATTAAAACTTCTCTCATCCTCAGTTTCTTTATCTAGAAAATGTTTAATTTGAAGGCTTTAATTCTTACTTTTAGATAAAAATCTAGCCACTCATCTCCAGGCTAGGCTCTCCATCCACTGAGTTGTTTTCCTGCCCTTTGTATTATTTACTCTTAAGTAAACTCACCTCTATTTCAGCTAAGGAAAAGTATTCGGTCCTATGTCCTATCACTCTTAGTTGTGACTGTTTTCTAGGAAATAAATCAAGATTAAGACCTACCTACTTCATATTGCTTCTCATGCTGTATTCCTTTTGCTTACTGGGCTTAGCCTCACTATTTAAAATAGAGTACCTAGAATTAATGTATAGCCAACTCTTGGTAATTCATGCCAATGGGGACAAGAACAGCATGGAAAAAAACAATGTTCAAATAATGACACAATATCATTTTAACCTATAATTTTAATTTCCTTTGCCACTAATCCCTTATTGATCTTATGTTCTAATTTAGGTTTACCCTCTTTTTTATTACTCTCCCCCATCCTTTGAATCCCTAATTCCTAGTGCAACAACTGATACATGGTAAACGTTGAATAGACACTTGTTATTGACTTTTTTTGACATTAGTGGGAAGGCAATTGAAAGTACTAAGGTATCACAGCTAAGTGACTCACTGAATAGAGAGCCAGACTTGGAGATAGGAAGTACTGGGTTCAGATCTAGCCTCATATACTTCCTAACTGTGTGACCCAAGGTAAGTCATTTAACCCTCACTGCCTAGCCCTTACTGCTCTTTTGTTTTGTAACTATCAATTCTAAGACAAAAGTTAAGGATTAAAAAAAAAAAATCCTAAGGAGTTGAAACTTTCAATTCAATTCAACTAGTATTTCATTGAGCACTGGAGGGATGGAGATTACATGTGTGCATGTGCATACATGTGCACACACATACAACATAAAATAGAAAGAGATATACAAAGTGATGCCATGGGAGCACAGGGGAAAAGAGATTATTTCATGGAAAACTACATAAAGGAAACAGTATTGAAACTAACCATTGAATGATGGGTAGAATTTCAAAAGTAGAGGAGAAGAAAGGGATAGAGGAGAAAAAGTAAGAAGTGTTTTTAGGTGATGAGTAGTTCAGGTCGACTGGAGTTCAGAATGTATTAAGAAGGAGGAATGAAGCTAAAAAGATTCTTTGGGTCCAGATTGTGGAAGATCAGATTAAAGGCTTTGGCTTATCATCAATAAGTTATGGTGTGAGTGTGTGTATGTCTATGTGTGTTATATAATCATGAAAATTCCTGGGGAAAGGGAGAATGATATTACTCAACAAAATATTCTTCTCTGCTAAAAGAAAGATCAGCAACAACAAAAGAACCAAGGAATGGAAATAATCCATCCATCAAGGATTAATAAGTAATCCTGATAGAGAAATTATTGTATGTATGCTATGAGAGATTTTCAAAAAATGCATAAAATATAGCTTCTTTAAGGAGTTGATAATCTCCCTACAGTCATAAAATATATACTTAGAAAGCACAGTACTTTAGACATAAGTCAGTTTTCAATACATCCTTGTTAATTTGATTTGAAGGATACCAAATTAAAAAATTTTAATCTGTGCTTTTAATGATCCTAATAATCAAATTGCTTTGATAGTTTGATCCAAATGATTTCATGGAAAATAAAAATTGGATCATGTTAAAAAAGTTTTTGCTCTCAAATTAGTCAATTTATTTGTAGGCATGGTTAGAAAGTAGTAAAATGACTTACCTAAGGCTAGACAGTCATTATGAATGGTACCCATGACATGCATAGCTGAAGACTGAGAAAAGAACCCAGCTAGTTCACCTATCTTCTAGACAGAACTGCCCCTAAAGCTATTGTTTTGTTGGTCTTCAGCTGGGGAAGTCCAGCCAGTGCAGCTTTCACGCCAGTGAGTGGTCTGATTCACTGGGTCCGGATGTCAAGGGAACACCAGCAAGCACAAATAACAGCTCTCTTCCTGGACCATTGAACAAATAGAAGGATATCCTCATTCAAAGAGGATAGAGAATTTGCTCCTATCTTTCTAAAGTTGCTGAGTTACTCAGCACAGGATATGAGCATTCATCCTGGAGGAGAAGACTGTTGATCATCAGGAATTTCTGCTTTCTATTTGATGAAATGTTGCTGGTTGGAGCAATGATTGCAACATAGAGGAAGAATGCTTCTCTCTATGAATGGAATGGGGAAAAGCCAAACAAACTCAAGAAGAAGAAAGAAATCTGTTGTCTGAAAAGCAAGGAAGGAAATGGCAATCTGTTTACTTGGATTTTTGGTAAACAATCATTAGGAAAGTAGATTCATAGTAGATCAGTGGCATGAGGGAAAGTTTTGGCATGCTTCTTGGTGTAAATACAAAGAAAAATATTTTTAATTTATTTTGTAGAAAAAAAGAAGTGGATACTCATTTCCCATTCAAGATCTGGAATTATTTATTCCTTTCATGAAGGTGAACTCAAAGGCAATACAGATTGAACAAAGAGAAGAGACTACATAGAACATACTTATGGCACTGTTGAAAGTCATTCTTGAGGCACCTTATCTAAGAGGTAAATGGAGCCTTTAATATGAATATCAGTCTACATTAGGCTATTTAAATTCCAAAGTCATGGCAAGAAAACTCTCCATCATGTTCTTTAATTTTGTAGTGTGAAAGTTTATGCAAAAGTGGGGCAGAAAGGGAAGGCATTGGAAAAACAAACATATACATTTTGCTAATGCATGAACTGAGTAATGGAAAGTTTCTTTTCTCTTCTGGTCAATTTGTGGCTCAGGATTATCTGCACTAGAGGATTGGGAGTAGAAATAGTCTAATGGGTCTTTGTCATCTTCATGAAAGGAATAAATAATTATGGATTTTGAATGTGAAATGAATATTCATTTCTTTTTTCCACTGTATCACCTCTCCAACTCATATTTCAACCGTATATATTTCCTCTGCTAGAAACCCTTTGATAGCTCCATATTTATAGCCCTAGTGAATAATATTCAAATGCATTGACCTGGCACTTAAGATCTTCCATGATTTAAAAGGGCACCCCACCATTCAAGCTTTATCTTACAATGTACCTCCTCTTCCCAGATTCTCTCTTTTCCCCAAGTTTTTATACCACTAATGTCTTCTGATTCTCCCATCCTTCTGACCATTCTTTTTGCAGCTCATCAGCAATTTCCCACCCACTCTGCAAGTGGGAACTTTGAGGATCTGTCCTAGGCCCATTTCTCTGCTTTTGATATAACTGTCGGTTTCCATGGGTTCAGTTATCATATCTACTCAGATGACCCTAACTATATATGCAGCCTCAATGTGTCTATCTCTCTTCCTCTCATCTATCAGTCTCTCATCCAAACTCAGAATACCAACTGCCAAACTGGCATCTCTAACTGGAAGGCTTGTAACTCATCTAAAACTCATTATATTCATTCCTCTTTAGGTCCGCAGCTTCAACCTTCTCTCCTTCCTAACTATTTTTCAAAGGACATAAACGTCTTTCCAGTCACTTAGGTTTGTAACCTGAGTTATCTATCTATGATTTCAGTGGCAGGCACATAATAGGCACTTAATAAATAGTCATGATAGAGGGAATGCTGCTTAAATGCTCACTTTAGTATCTCCCTCATATCTAATCAGGTAGCAAACATACTCAATTGTCCCTGAATGATATAGCTTGCATCCTTTTCCTTCCTCTCGATTCACGTGGATATCACCCTAGTCCAGGCTTGCATCACCTCTCATCTGGACTATAATAACTTCCTTACTGGGTTCCTTGCAATAAGTCCCCCCACCCCCACCCTTTTCACATATCTGCCAAGATAATTTTAGGATATAGGACTGACCACATCACTCACTCTGGATCAAGAAGCTCCTGTGTGTCCCTCTTGTCTCTGGGATAATATGAAAATTCTTCTGTTCAGCTTTTCAGGTCCTTCAAAATCAGACTCTTGGCTTAACTTTTCCATATGTTTCCTAATAATCACCAGTGAGTACTTGACATTCTAGCAGAACTGGACTAACTGTTGCTTTTCATACATGATGCTTCATCTTCCATCATTATGATTATCCTACTCTCTTCCAAGACCCAAATGTACTCTTCTCTCATCTCTGCCTAGGCTTCTTACCCACTCCTCCAAACTGTTCAACTGCTACTTTTGAAAAGAAGCATGATTCCTCCAACTGGCAGTGTCTATCCTTGGGAATATTTTATATCTATTTTGTATATATTTAGTATTTATTTTCTGTGTGTATTTTGTCTCCTTCCTTCCACCAAAATAAACTTTTTGAGGTCAGGGACAATTTTGTGTTTACTTTTGTATTCTGGTGCCTAGCACAGTAATAGGTATGTGGTAAGTGCTTAATAAAAGCTTGCTGAATTATTGACATTCCTTTTTATCTAGAATTGTCTTCAATTGTCTTCACATGACTCTTTTTAAAATACAAATGCTCCTGAGAGGATTAATGGGAATCCTAGGCATTTATATGGCTTTACAAAGTACATTACATAATTTTATTATCAAAAAACCTTGAAAATAGTTGACATAGTTGAGGTAGGTATTGTAGTTTGTTGATTGGGGCAAGGCTGGAGGAGTGTTTTGATCAATTGGTTTCCCCTTTAGTCAAACAGATGAAATTAAAGAAGTTAAGGGCCAGGTAACAGAGAATAAGTTGTTACATTAAAGAAAAAAAAAAGGTATAAAAGTTTACCCTTATATTCTACACATCTTTCCAACTGTAAAGATGTGGTCTGCCATGGAGCATCAGTTTGGTGAAATGTTACCTGTTTCCTTCTCATGTTTTCACAAAGAGTACCCTTGATATGTGTGTATCATTCATATGCATATATAATTGAATGTATATCTTAAGATGGGAAAGTAGTCACTACTGTTCTATTGGTTTCCTTTTTTTGGGTAATGGTATCATCTGTGACTTTTTCCTATTTCTTTGATATCTTCTCCATCCTGAGTCATTCTGCAAAATGATCCCTCTGTGCTTTCAAGATTATGTTACTTCAGGTATGGATTTCTTCAATGTGATACATAAAGCTGGACTCACTGCTTTTCCTGATTTCTTAAGGCATCACTTTGGATTTCTCATATAGCACAGGGGGAACTGTAGTTTCAGTTCCAGAAATGGCAGGTCTTCTCTCATTGATGATGAAAGCAGAATCATAATAAAAATGATGATGAATTGATTCCATTTTCCCATCTATTTGTTGTCTTGACAATTTCAACTATGAAAGCTCTTGAGAAGATGTTCATTTGGGTCTTGTGCCAAACTTCTGAAATTCAGCACCTTAGAGTAGACAGGGACCTCAAGTATGATCTAGTCTAAATTAAATCTGGAAAAAATACTGTCTACAATAAATATACCAGAAAAGTGCTCTTCTACTTTTGAAACTCCAAATGACGGAGAATTCACTAAACTCCTAAGGAACACCATTCCACTTTAGGAAAGCTCTGTCTGTTAGGATTTTGTTCAGCTGTTTCAATAAGGATTGACTCTTCCTGACCCATTTTGGGGTTTTTCTTGGCACAGATTCTAGAGTGGTTTGCCCTTTCCTTTTCTGGCTCAATTTATAAATAATGGAAATGAGACAAACAGGATTAAGTGATTTATTTGCCCAGTCATCCAGCTAGTGTCTGAAGCTGGATTTGAATTCAGGTCTTCATGATTCCAAGCCTATAGTATTCTATCCACTGCATCACCTAGCTGTCCTGTTAGAATTACATTAATGTCCTTAATGTCCCTCTTTGCATTTTTCCCCTGATTTTTCCTAGTTTTCTTTCTTCTGGGATTGAGCAGTATAAATCCAATCCCTTGTCTACCCAACAATCCTGAGGATACTTTAATACCCCCCTAGTTTTCTCTTTTTTAGGCTAAGTTCCCTTGCTCCTTTCAATGATCCTTCAACCGATCCTTACATGGTATGACCTTAAAATCTTTTATTATCATGGCGTCTCATTTATCTATGTTCTTCCTTAAATATGGCCCCTCAAACCAAAAACCATATTCAGGATTTAGGTTAAGGTAGAGTTCAGTGAGGCCTTCTTTACACCTGCTTATTTTCTAGTGATTTTTGTTAAAATGTTTCTTTTGGCTGCCATATTTCTTTATATGGGAAGGATATCTAGTGTTTTCCAGCTGAGCTACCTTTTTTAAAAACCAGTGTTGACATCTGGCTACTATTTGTGATGTTGTTTGGTGCTTGCTTTATTTGAATTCTTCAAATTTCTTTTAGAATAAAATATTCATGACATATAGGCTTCTTAGTTACCTATAAGCCCCAATCCTTTCTCATTTCTCAAATATGAAACTTATTCCAAATTAATTTTTTATATTCTCCACTGGACATACTTTTGCATTGGTTACGATAAACATTTTATTAGGTAGGGTAAAAATTAGGTAGGGGGCAGCTGCGTAGCTCAGTGGATTGAGAGCCAGTCCTAGAGACAGGTCCTAGGTTCTGACCTCAGACACTTCCCAGTTGTGTGACCCTGGGCAAGTCACTAAAACCCCATTGCCTAGCCATTACCACTCTTCTGTCTTGGAACCAATATATAGGAGTGATTCCAAGATGGAAGGTAAGAGTTTAAAAAATATATATGGTACTAAATATATATCCAATACCAAGTATAGACCAAACACACACACACACACACACACACACACACACACACACACATGCACGCATGCACACACACACACTCGTTCTCTGTCTCTTTCTCCCTCCCTTTGGAGCATTATCAAGGTCTTCATAGATTTCTTTACCTTTTCAACTTCTCCAAATATCTTTTTGGTGTTTGTGTGTGTGTGCGCTAACATTCATAATGAGTACTGATGAATGAGATGTCTTAATGGCCCATGAAATGGCATTTCTTATTGCCTCCAGGCACAAAACACCTCTGCTATTTTGTCACACCAAGGAGAACATTTCAGTCATCATTCCATTTAGCTACAACTTCCCTTTGGTTTCCTTTCCTTTTTTTTGGGGGGGGGGGGATTATAGTATCAGAGAGGTTCCAAATGCATGTCAATTTGTAGGTTGCATTTTGGGCATTCAGTGTTAAGTTAATGTGCATAGATAGTCTTAAAACTAACAAGCTAAAGTTTCCTAAGTTTACTTTTTTGCACTTGTGTCTGAAGAAGCAGAAGTTGAAGGGAAGAAAGGGAGAGGGCTAAAGTACATTAAAAATTTTTCACCCCTTTATTTAATTAATTCCCATGGTCAGAGAATTCATCATATCATGGCCAACTCACTGTTGCTGAGCCTTTTCAAATTTAGCTGGACAGCAGATAGAGGATTTGATGAGTATTGTACTCAACACATTTAGAAAATGTTAGACTTTATGGTCTGTGCAAATAGCTTTTGAGACCTCAGGGTCATATCTATGATTTCAGAGCAGGACTTTGTGGAAGCCTCATTGTATAATAGTTATTAATAAACTTTCCAACAATGGGAGGAAATACTTACATTAAGAGAATAAGAATGTGCAAACAGTAGAATGATGAATCTATAGTGACCTCAGCCAAAGCTAGAGTTTTATCTGTGCATAACATACTTTCTCCCAGATGTCAAGACCAAAGATACACACTTTTTTAAAACCCTTGCCTTTCAT
Source organism: Monodelphis domestica (assembly GCF_027887165.1). Lineage (NCBI taxonomy): Eukaryota > Metazoa > Chordata > Mammalia > Didelphimorphia > Didelphidae > Monodelphis > Monodelphis domestica. Next base: position 150,121,110 of record NC_077231.1, read on the forward strand.
CTTAGAATCAATACCATATATTGTTGGTTCTAAGACAGAAAGGTGATAAAGGCTAGGCAATCAAACTTAGGTGACTTGCCCAGGGTCACACAGCTAGGAAGTTTCTATTTCTGAGGTCACATTTGAATCCTGGACCTCCTGTGTCTAGGTCTGAATTTCAACTCACTGAGCTATCTAGCTGCTCCCCTCCCAAAATACTCATTCTTCATGTGATGTTCCTGCTGTTCATGACTGGGATGATTCAATCACAATCTTAAAATTGGTGTCTAATTCTTATTTCTAAACATTCTCCCTCTCCCTCTCCCATCCTTTTCTCCCTACTCCCCTCTCCTTCATTCTTTTTGTCTCTAGTTCTTTCTCCCTCTCTGAAACAACTATAGTACTTTATATAGAGTGGGTGACAGAGGTTCACTGACTTGTCTAGGGTCCAAAACCAAAGTAGAGGCAGAAATGAAAAAAAAAAAATCCTCTTAAATACTCTCCCACAATTGTATCCCCAAACAGGAACTAAGGGGGAATGTTGAAAATGAATGGTTTATGCTTCTATATTTTCAATCAAGACACCACCATCAGTAACACTGTCCTAATTCTTTAAAAGTAGATATTATGATAGCAAGTAAAAAATAGATGTAATTCTACTTGCTTACATGCTGGTACTAAAACCCACAAAATCCCCCCAGGAACACTGGCATTTTCTTGGTCATTTTATGGAATTTTCCTTAAATAACTTAAAAGAAAAAAAAAAAACCACACACTTTTTTCACTCCCACACTAGCTATGGTAAATTCCCTGAACAATGTTCAGAACAAACCCTAAATCTTCCCCTTGTGAGGGGATCCAGTATGTGTTCAAGTCTAAAGGGAAATTCAGAGCTTTGTATTCAGGACCTGAGCATATATATATTATGTCTCAAATCTATCCTCATTTTCTGTCCTCACCATTTTAAGCACAGCATATTAGAAGAGAAAATATATCAAATTTTTCACAAAAGGTATACTCATACTTTATTTACTTTGACTACATAGTGATCAGCCAAGGCTCAGTGACTAGTCAGTATTCATGGCTGCTCACCTAAATTTTTTCTATGCCTATGAAACACAGTTACTCAAAACAATAATGAATGAAGAATTATAACCATTTAGTGAGAACAGAGTAACATTACGAAGAAGTGTGATTTCTGCCTTCTTGCCCTCCTCAATTCATTATATTAATCAACTATTCAATAAGTTCAGTAGGAAATACACACTATGAACTTGATTCAAGGCATGTTACTATGGAAATAGAGGGTTTGGGTCTGCATTGGCCAATTCTTGGGCAATTAGCATCAAAGAAAACTGAAGAGGTCCCACTTTGGTCTTTCATTTGCATGTTGGCAATGCTGATCGGAGGATGCCTTTGGAGGCCTGATTGTTTTGGTGTGTATTCACAGAAATGTTCCTCTGATGGTGACATGGTAGAAGTACATTGGAAAGAACATGAGTTGGAAGTAAGAGAACATGAGTCTGAATACCAGCTCCTCTATTTACTACACCTAAACTTTCTGGGCTTTAGTTACTCATCTATAAAATGAGGGGTTGCTACTTCAAAGGTCCCTTCCAACTCCAAATCTATGATCCTTTGAACAATGGCCATGATAGTATATAACTAGTTAGTTATAACATTTATATGAAGACCTTATAAGATGAGACCTGCAAGAATAAATAGTAGATATCTCATTAAGTCTAGGATTCTATTACTATAGCCTTGGAAGAATTCAGAAGAGTCATGTTCCTTCATATGATTTAGCCTCTTTTCCATTTAATTTTTCCTAGTAAGATTCTTCATTTCAATCATAGATCATTAGAGATAGGAGGAACCAAAGATATGTTCTAACTTCCCCTCATCCTTTTATGGATGAGAATCATGTACTAAACTGGATTTCTGTTTATGAAAAGCATTACGAACACGAAAGATGGTATGTGTCAGTCAACAGTTGAGTAGGAGGCTATGGGAGTAAGAATGCCAAGAAAGGGAAGAGGAGGTTGGAAAGAAAGTTATTGAGTTGCAGAATTTTTTAACCATAGGTCATTTATTCCACTATAAGAGAAGAGTGATAAGAAATGGGTTCATAAGAAGTGAGACTATCTATTAACTTCATACATAGAGTCCTATTATCTTCTAGTATCAGGAAAGACCAGGGCTACTGACAGCTAGTGAAAAAAAAAATCATAATCAGCAGCACCCATCTGACTGGTGATAAGATCAATGGTGTCTGAAGTGGTTTCTCATTATTATCATTTAAAGAAGTTTTCATTGTTAGGTGTCTGATGATAAGTTTCCTGTTTGGTGGCTAATCCTCCGGCTTCCCACTGGTCTAACCTCAGAAACTTCTAAAATGCCTATTATCAGTGTATCTGAAATCTCTTATATTAAGAGATACTTTTCAGGCTCAGACATGCAGCAGTGGGATAGGCTTGACATGCTATCCAGTCCAGTTACCTCTGATACTAGTTTGGTGCATGATTCACTCCTTAACCCTTTCTTCAATTCTTAAAAAAAGGTCTTGCTCATTGAGTGCAGTAGAGTTGTAGGGAGATGGAAAAGGGCTGGGGAGAATTAAAATATCTAATCTTAAACCATTAAGTATTTGCAAACTTCTTCCTGTGTCTGAATTAAAAAACAAACAAAAAAAAACCAAACAAACAAGCCAAAACCCAAGAAATTTCTTATATTAAAGGCAAAGGATGAAGAAAACAAAGAGATAACATTATTCCATTATTTCAGTTTTCTGAATAATGTTATTGATTACCACAGTATAGATGAACTACTTTCTATTTAAGAAGGAACATTTTCTTATTAAAAAAAAATAGAAGCTATTTCTGATAATAAACCGCTTCACTTAAGCTTCTAGAGATCGTAGGTTTATATGCCCAGCATAGAGAATACTCTGAACACCATTATAGACATTGCTAAGATTCTGAAGAAAGGCTATATAGGGAAGTTAAGTAGCCCAGTAAATAGAGCACCAGGCCTAAAGTCAGGAGGACCTGGGTTGAAATCTAGCCTCAGATACTTCCTAGCTGTGTGACCCTGGGCAAATCACTTGACTCCCATTGCCTAGTCCTTACTACTTTTCTGCCTTAGAACCAACAATACAAAGTATTGATTCTCTGATAGAAGATAAGGTTTAAAAAAAAAATTAATACCAAAACAAAAGTTATGGTTTAAAAAAAAAGGAAAAGAAAGGCTATAAGACAATGCAGGAGACTTCAGAGATGGAACAGACTACAGTATTATCTGAATTAGGCATTTGGGAACTATTTTCAGCTCTGCTAAATGTCTATACTGTAAAGCAGAGATAAAGAATCTATCATCTCTTGAAGTTTAATAAGACTATGTTCAAGGACAACCAGGTAAAATCTTTTACATGTGTGTAAACTATACAAAATTGCATACTATCTTAGGGAGGTGGAAGAAGAGCAGGGTAGGGAGAGAATTTAGAACTCAAGATTTTGAAAAATGAATGTTAAAAATTGACGTTAGAGGAAATCATGAAAAATAAAATATTATTGAAAAAATAAGTTCAGAAAGCAGTTATAGATCTTGAAATGGACCCGAAAGCATGGTGAAAGGAGCATGACTGTATGTCTATCCAACCAAACTTGACAAATGAACAGCACTGCTAAGAGGGGACTAGATACAGAGAGGGCTCTGTACTGATAGGAATGTGGATGCTAACTTGAGATCTAGTTTCAGCACTGTCTGTTCAATAGACCTGCATATTTTATTTCCAAAAACCAAACACAGCTGTTAGCTTTTGATCTACTCTCTGATTCTCAGCAGAAGATTCCACCCATGGTGACAACTTGAGATAAAAGAACGAGGCTCTCACTGGAAACCTGTGACTTGGATGTGAGTACTTTGGAAGGTGAAGTCAAGGACCTCTACCCCACTCCAGACATTTAGGAACAAAAAGCATTAGGTCTGTAATACTGAAGAAGTAAATGAGGTGAGGACAAGTTTGTGGATGACCAAAAGACCAATTTTGTGAATTAGAAAAGGAATTCAATGATTGTGACAGATTCGTCAGCTAACATTTAATAATACAGTTGTATAGTACTTTACAAGCTTTTTTCTCACAGTAAGCTTGTGAGTTAGGTAGACTAGGTAGTCTAAATACAATTATCGTTGAGATACAGAGGAGTTATTGATAGGCTCAGATTGTTGAGTGGCAGAGCCAACACTCAAAGGAGTTTTCCTAAGTTTTATGTTTGTTCTTCTACAATCCCTACATACTTTCCCATTGGTAAGTGCTTCTAGGAAGAGAAAACTTTGTAAGTAATCCCCTGACTTTTGTGGAGCCATTACAGCCCATTTATGGACTCTAAAATAGCCACCCAGAGAAGTTGGATGCTTCTGAGATATATCACTAGGGCCAACACAGACAGGTTTTTTCATTTCTAGCTCAAGAGGAGACGAGTTTTGGAACAAAACATTCTAAAATAAATGAACGTTAAAAATTTACATATAATTGGGAAAAATAAAATATTGTTGTTTTCTTAAAAAAAAAAAGCCTTACAAAAGCCTAGAAAAGATGGTCAAAGCTTCAGACTCCTTTCTTTGTTCTAACACTCTAGAGGCAGGACTGGATTATTCTAAAGGGCAGTCAAGCATTTGACCTGTGGAGTAACCCTCACTTTTTGGATTTTTCCAGTGGGAAGGTTGGCACATGGCCCTTAGCAATTCTGCTAAGTCTGGCCTAATAGGAATTTGCCTTACATGATTTTCCAACTATTGCCCCAAAGGCATTGCCATCACAGCTAATCCCAGCCTAAAGTCCAGACAGTAAGGAAAAGATATGATTGGTAAGACCCCCATCAATGGTGACCAGTAGATTCTCCTACATCCTTCAAAATATTTCTTTTCTGCCATGACAATGTGATTTACTATCAGTTACGTAGGTTGAGTAATTTGACAGTGCCAATGACTTTACCTAGCATCTGAGTAATTTCATTTATCAGTTTGTCTGTGACCATTTTAGAAACAAGCTCTACTGGAAAGTACTATTATTTCTATTGAAGAAGTAACTAGCCAAAGGTCCAGGGTTAGCCTTTGAAACTCAAGGAGTCTAATGCATTGCCTTAGAACTCTCATGAAACTCTTACAACTCTCTAGTTTTTTGCAACCTAGAGAATTAAAGTGGTCTCTCTTGGTTCCACCACAATACATTTCCTCCATTCATGAAATCACCCCCCCCACACACACACACACTCACTTTCTTTTCTGTTTAAAGATAATGCTACCGACAGTGGATGGGTCCATCAATCAAGAGGCATGACTAATTGATTGATTCTAGGATGTGGGTAAAAAGACTATTGTATTTCAAATCATCCTTCTCTCCCTGAACTATTCGTTGATTGGCAGCTGCAGCTTAATTTTCTTTTGGTAGCACCTGTTGACATTTGTGACAGGGTATCACAGTTTACTCGCAACTTTGTGGTTTTTTTGTTAAGTATCCCATTCTTGACCGCTATACACTGGGATGTTCTGTCAACTATCACTGTTTCCCAGCTCTATGTAGCTCTGCCAGATGGTATGGAGTTGTATTATTTTTTACATTCCCCCCTCCCCAGTAGAACAAACCAAAGTCCTTACCTGATGAAAGGAGACTCCCACTGCTGCCACTGATAATTTTGCCTTTGCTACCCATGTTGGCTAACTTTGAAGTCTTCAGTGTTCCTGTTTCAGTCAGGTCAATAGCAATCTCACTCAGGCTTCTTGCAGCATGGATTTTGGACTAGAATCAGAGGGGGGAAATGTGTTTATGGAGAAGCTCACATTTGGAGAAACATTTACCACTTCCAGACAATATATGAACAATAGGAACTCAACTCTTTGTGATGTTACAATTTGACATTGTGTCTTATTAGCCTAAATATTTAACTATAAATCTAGGGAGTTTGGATCCAACTATTAGATAACATATTACTAAAACTTCTGGCACAGATCCACATGAGGGAGCTGCCACCTAACATGAAGTAGATCATTGTGATCATTTTAATTCTTGGAGACTTAATTGCCTAAGGCCCTAAGAGTTTGGTTAAGTGACTTGCTCAGGGTCTTATTCCCAATATGAAGGAGCTTTTGAAACCAGATCTTCTTGGCTCTAATAGTGAATTAATTCACTAAGCTAATACTGCCAGGACACCACCTAGACTTGGCTCCTTTGTCATAGCAACATGAATAAATGTCATTAGATGGGGTAGCACAAGTTCTCTCTCTCTCTCCCCCCTTTAATATCTTCCCTCTATTGTAAAAATAAATTACCATGAATTCCATTTAACTTTAGTAATTCATTTTGGGATTAAGAAAGAAATTAAATCCCTGGCGACCACCAAATTTAATATTCATTCCAACCAAATAATAAATTTAACAAGTGATTGACGTGTTTCATAACACAAAAGTCATTTTTAGTTGGATCTAAGTTAATTTCAAAGTCTGTATTTGTCATTCACACAGAACCAAAAAGGATTCTTAGTCACATTAGGGGAATGGTAGTTAGATGGTTAGTAGCTATGTCTGTATTATTGGCATGGAATTCTAGTGTGTAACTCATGAATACTTAGGGAACAAATAAATGCTTGCCTTGACTATTCAGAGTCCAAGAAAAAGCAGAAATACAAACTTCTGAAGAAGCTTTTTATATCAAAGAAAGCACACTAAGATTTGTAACTAAATGCACAGTTTATAAATAATTTTATTTGTACTATATTATTATATAGTTAAATATGGGCTGATTGCAATAGGAACAATAAAAAATGTGCTATGTCTATACACTTAGCCTCAAAGGTCACTAAGATATCAACTTTCTGCTTTTGGCAACTAAAATGTCTTGCACTCCCATAAATGTATGAAGTTTATAATTTTCATTTCCTAGCTTGGGAGCAAATTCTGAGTACAGGAATCAAGGCAATGGGCTACATTCAAAGAGTTGCCTGTAACTGCAATCAACATATTTGATAGCCATTCTCCTCAACTGTAGTCATTAACCAGTGTTTATTAGTGTTTATATATAATTTATATACATGTTTTAGGCGGTATCAGACAGCAGATGGAGAGCTGAACTTGAAAGCAGGGAGACCTGGAATCAAGTCCTACCTCTGATACAGACTGGCTATATGACCCTGGGAAAGTCATTCCAACTCTCATTGCTCTAGGTAACTCTAATATGAGAAGTTGCAGAGTAGGGCTGTCCTTCATTGGTAGAATCAGTAAAGTAAGTTTCCTTATATGGAGTTCCTTGTACCAATGACATCACAGGCTGGTTCCACTAATGTAATCCAGCTCAAAGTCACAATGGAGGCTCTAAAGAACCTTACCACCTGAGTAATAATTAATAGTCATCCCCAGCCTGGATAAGTGCCATGGTGTCCTCTCTACAAAAGAGAGCACAGGTGAAGGGTCAAGGAAACATTGTGAAGGCAGAATAAATTAATTTCTTTTTTCTACTCTCACACTGGGGGGTCCCTCTTCCTGCTCATTCTAATGTTACTTTTTCTATTTGACCATCGAGGCACAAGGGTGCTACAGACATGGTCTGGACATCTATCCTATTATCCCAGCTTTGACTGAGCGCCAAAGTAAAGTTTAAATTAGAACTTCAGCTGGTGAATGCCAGGAGAGGTTGACAGGATAAAAGCCCAGGGGATAAAGGAAATGCTGAGACTTGTTGCTTGTTTTCTTCACCTAGGGATGAACCATCTTCCTCCTCATCCTTCTACCCTGTGAATCTTTCCTCTCGTCACGATTCCTTCCTGACCTCAGCAATTTTCCTTGCTCTCAGGATCAGGTCAGCTTTCTCGAGGTGGTGCTTCCTTGTTCTCTAAAATAATCATAGCTGCCAGAGCCCTCTCACAGGATTTGGGTCTGGAGCAGAAAACAGGAAAGACCTTCTATTTCATTTTGACATGGAATATCAACAGCACCCATCTGGATGAGCCCTATCTCTGAAAAAGATCACATTGTGCCTGGAGAAATCTTGCTTCTCTTCTGGCAGTGGCTCTCCTTTTACACAAGCTAGTGGAGATAAAAAGAAAAACCCATATCTAGTATTTAGTTATCCAGGAACTAACAGCACCAAAAAATATGAGCTCCAGATTGACCACCAATTTGCTGAATGACCTTACATTCATGTGGTTAAACCTGAAGCTAATGTGTCCACAAGGAAAACCAGGTTCTATTGCCTCTCACCAACAGTATACATATATGGGTGGATGGCTGTGTGTGTGCGCGCGCATATGTGCACACACACTCTGTGATATACTTTCACTCTGGGCCAGGAGATGTAGAAGAAAATACAACCCTAAATGTGTGAGCCTGAAAAAGGCACCAAGAATCCAGTAATGAAAACTTTGGACCTGGTTTGGTTTGGAATGGAAATATGACAATGACAAAGTTAGGCTGTTTTGAATACAGCAGAACTTGGGGGTGGGGTGTGTGTGTGTTCCTATTGGTAAAGCAAATAGTTTGAGAGTCCTGAGTCTCAGGAAATAGGTCTATCTGTGTGAGGCATCAAGCTCTTGCAGGCAAGACCTAAATTTCTTTTGACTCCTGGTCTTGGACCAACTGAAGAAACCTGTCTTATCTTTAAAAAAAAAAAAGAAAGGACCCTTCAATTATCTGCTATCTCAAGGAAAATTGTTACTAGGTTTCTGGGAAAAGCTTGCTCTTTAAAGGACAGGAAGGGGGATTGTGATTACATTGGAACAGGGAACTCCCATGTGAGGAAGGTCCTTCTATCAAGGCAAGTTGTCACCTTTCTATGTTACTTTTAGATTTGCATTTCAGAATATTGTCATCTGAAGACAGCAACACCTTTCTTGATATAAGGATATAATAGTTTGTCAAACTTGAATAATGTCAACTACCTTGTTCAGCATTTCTGATCTCAGAGGTAAGGTAACTCCGTTACTAATTGCAATGAATATTTCTAAAGTTCAATGATTCTTATTCTCAAAGGGTTTCATAGACATTAAGCAACTTATACTTAGTCAGGGACAGCTGGGTGGCTCAGTGGATTGAGAGCCAAGCCTAGAGATGAGAGGTCTTGGGTTCAAATTTGACCTCAGACACTTCATGGCTATGTGACCCTGGTCAAGTTGTTTAACCCCCATTGCCTAGTCCTTACCATTCTTTTGCCTTGGAACTAATACACAGTATTGATTCTAAGCCAGAAGATAAAGGTTTAGGGTCTTTCCCTCCTCCCACCCCCCAAAAAATGGTCCTTAAATATAAAACTGGGAAAAACTAATTAAGTACAACTCCATGTGTGCACAGATGTGTGTGCATGTGCTTCTGTGTGTATAAGAGAAGGGTGGGATGAGGGAGGAAAGGAAGAAAGACAGAAAGGGGAGGATGGGCATGCAATATACATGTATATTGATATATATACATACATATATATATATATATATATATATATATACAAACTTAACAAAAGGAGAAAAAGGTTCAAATCAGGGAAAGAACATGAACTTTTTGGACCACTTTTTGGGGAACTGTTTGCTCAGATCACTAGATAGTACTTTTGTCTGGAGAAGGTGCTGTTGAAGGACTGGAGAAAAGAATGGGTGAAATGGTACTGTAAGCAGAGTATAATACAATCCCCAATATTAGCCAACATGAGCTGTTCTAAAACATTTCTAAAGTATCCAATTACTTAGATATAACTCATCTAGAAGTATATCTACTCATCAGGAAGAAATTTAGCTCTGAGCATGTGTATATATACATGTTGTTATTCAGTTATTTTAAAGCTATGCCTGACTCTTCATGACCCCACTTGGGGTTTTCTTGGCAAAGATACTAGAGTGGGTTTGCCATTTCCTTTTCCAGTTCATTTTACAGATGAGGAAACTGAGGCCAACAGGGTTAAATAATTTGCCCAGGTTCACCCAGCTATTAAGTGTCTGAGGCCAGATTTGAACTTGGGAAGCTGTCTTCCTGACTCCAGATTAGATACTCTAACCACTGTGTTATCTATCTGGCTCTGTGTGTATGCGCACATGCACACACACACTATCCATTCATTCTATGCATATATATGCATATTATTCATTCCTTGGTTGAAGATTGTTACTCTTCCCCTAAGGGGGCATTTTATCTCTGTTTAAATTGGGGAGCTTTCACTCATTTAACTAACATGACTATGGTAGCAATTTGCATAGCCTTTTCACCATAGTTGTTTCATTTTATTACCTGCTTATTGGATAAGGACAGAGATTTTCACTCCTATTCCGGAGATGGAGAGAGCAAAGTCAACAAGGTAGTAAAAGGCATTTGCCCAGAGTTCTGACTCCCAGATGTTGTACATGATCCCTGACACTCTATATGCCAAAGAATGGACTCATGTATAATAGAAGGGGACCTGGCTTTTGTGAGCAGCCAAGATTTACTTTGGTGAAGCCATTGCATCCATCAGAGGACAAGCATCTCTCAGCCTGACAGGTTGAAGGCGGGAGAGTGAAATTGAGGGATGTTCAGGACCTCTTTGTGGATGCTGAAATTTGGAAGAGTTGCTTAACTGATTGTTAACACAGCATTGATACAATATTACAAAATAATATATAATGATTATACTGTAATGGTTGATACTATTATATGATCTTTCTGTACAAAAATTCTTCTCTCAAGACAAACACAAGGTAGAGTCATTATGTGATCCCTCAGTCAATGCACCAATAACCCATTGAGCCAGGCATGCTGGTATAGTGAGAAGTATATTATTAGGTTGTGGTGTAGTATCCGAGGCTGGGAACCCTGCAGTCTGAGTTCAGATCCCACTTTTAGGATTTCCTGTGTGATCTGGCTCTAGAGTCTTCACCTCTCTGAGACTGGGGTTTCTCATTTTCAGGGGGCCGGGGGGGGGGGGGGGGGGGGGGGACTTGCACTCACCCCTGGGACTTCAGTGGTATGGGGATGAAGCATGCCACCCAGTCAGGATACTTCTACCAATAAGAAATTCTTATGCAACTCACAGCTTTTAGAGGCACTGAATAATGTCTTCCCAGGGTAGGTTTCACAGATAAAATTTGAACTTGGATCATCCTGCCTTTTACCGATATCTTTTTTCATTTCATCATAACTATCACTCTTTCCTTTAGTACAAATTGAGCAAAACAATTTTTGCACTACTCACCTCACAGAGCTACTAGGAGCAAAGTATTTAATAAATCTTAAAGGACTACATCCATATAGATTATTGTTGTTAATTGTTTGCTAGCTATGAAGCCAAATAGGACTTCCCCCCTTTAAAGTCATGACATCAAAATAGGAACCTTTACTTCAAGAAGGAATAGCGTCTGTGTTCTAGACTGAACTACTGAGTCATCTGTCTTTTATATTGATAAACATATATATCTTTTAACAAAGGATCATAGATCTTGGGTTTGAAGGGACCTTAGAAGTCATCTAATCCAGCCCCTTCACTGTCCAGATGAGGAAACTTCAGCCTAGGAAGGTAATAAAAGGACTTACCCAAGATAACACAGGTATAAAGTGCCAATGATAGAATCTGAACCCAGGTTCTTAAACACTACAATCATCAAATCAATATTTAAAGGTCTTGCCTTCAAACTGTGCTTTTATTTCTTAAACTCTTACTTTCTATCTTAGTAACAATCCTAAGACAGGAGAGTAAAGGCTATGCTAACAAGGTTAAGTAACTTGCCCAGGGTCACATAGCTAGGAAGTGTCTGAGGCTTCATTTGAACCCAGGTCCCAACTCCAGGCCTGGTGCTCTATTCACTATGCCACCTAGTTACTCCCAACTGTTCTTATTGGCAGGTTCGACAAAACTTTTAAATCCATTCAACACATGCAATATATAACTAGTTAAGAAACTTGGGCACAATTTCATTTTATTATATCAAATAAAGTCACAAATTCTTGTGCCAATATAAATCATAACCAGAAAATACCATAATCCTAGAGCATTTTAATAGTAAAAGCAAAGTAGAAAATGCCAAATGTCCCTGTCTCACTTTAAGCTAACCAATGCCAAGAAGGAACCAGTGCCAAAAAAGGAGGTAGGAATAAAAAAACTACTAAAAATGTGTGTGTGGAGGTGGGGGGAGGGGGGGGTCTCACAGAGGAAAAAAAAAAGGTAGTTTATTCTGCATGATAGATAGATCCTGGTTGAAAGCTATTCTACACCTTATGCATTAATTTGCTATTCTCCTTATCTTTTCTTTCTCTCCTTTCCCACGCTCTTAGAAAAAGAGAAGAAAAAAAATCTCCAAACAAGGAAAGATAAAGAAAAAGAGAAAATCCCTAAGACCAGCAATTTCTCTGGGTTAATAAAACTCTGAGCTGGTTAAAGTTAGAGCCCTCCCACACCCACCATAGAAACTTCCACCCCAGGAGAGAAAACTCCCCAAGAGATCGGTGGTATCAGCCAGCTGGGCTGCCAAGGTTTGCTCATTAGATATTCCCACCCCCTCCCTGCCATGGCAGTCAGATCCTGAGAAAGGGGCAGAGCCCATCTTGATATGCTTTTATTCCAGAGGGATAATGAGTAGGAGTGGCTCTTGATGGGGGAACATGGGGGTGGGGGGGCTGAAATAGTAGGAAAGAGGGGGTGTTGATATATTTGTGTGTGTGTGAACAAGAGGGATATCACCCACCTATCCATTAGCCAATGAGAACTCCTGAAGTGTCTAAGGGAACCACAGAGATCCTAAAGAAGATGATTATTTACACATTTCTGAGGCTCTGGGACGTATCTTGAAGAAGGTTACCATTACTTTTTTTCTCTTTTTTCAATTGTGTGCGTGAGTGTGTCTATATATTTCATGAAGCTGGCAGCTGGAAAAGCCCGGAGGGTTCAAAACAATTATCCTAAACAGTTAGGTGTTGTCTATCTATTAACTGAGAAAGGTGACTACTTCTCTCCCCTCTAGAAAGAAGAAAACAATTTACCACTAAATAAAATAATAGTTAAAGAGTTTTCCTATTTGCTTGGAGGTGAGTTCCCCAGTGGTTTGAGAGAGAGTCAGGATGCCACAGATGAGTCTTAGCAGACTGCATGAAGAAGGATGAGCAAATGAGATTGTGGGTGGGCCGGAAGCCCCTCTGGCACTTTGGAGGGAATTGGTCTCTTGGCAAATTCTGGTTTTATTCCATCTATCCACAGCCCAGAGAAGCAGAGAATACCATGACTGGCATGAGTTCATGCCAGTAATGAATAAATCAGGCTCCTGTCCAATTTTTAATACCTGAGTTTTATGATCCCTGGGACCCATCCAGCCTCTGACCTCCAGAGACAGTAACATGGTCTATCTAGGAGAAAGCTGCAAAATGAAATCTTTAGTGTAAACAGAGATTTACCTTACTCTGCTTTCTGTCCAGGTAGAACTGGTGTTGGCTAATGGCCATAGCCCATATGGACTTGATTAATGCTGGACATGCATACCACGTATGCACTGCAATGCCACTGTGACCAAACGTCCTCCTAGTCACCGAGGCCCTAGGGAAGCAGAACGAGAAGGTGGAACATGTTTATGCTACTGTTACTTTCAGGGTCAGTAAGTAAATCAGTGATGAGTTTTTATAGTGCTAAGTACAATGCCTGCTGGTTACAAATGTGACTTATCAAAATACACAAGCACAGACACACATATTTTGGAGATGAGCCAACAATGGTCCCTTTTGGGAGTCCTGACTCCTTAGGGTTCAAGCTGCTGCCAAGTCTCTGCCTTGCTGGGTCCTAGATGGGTCCAAGTGGGCCACTGGCCTTTCATGATTGGTACTCGATTGTTGAGAAGACCCAACTTATTGAGGGAATAAAAGCCTCCTATCCAAGAAAATTCGTGAATTAATTGGCAACAAGGTCTCTGGTGACATATAGGTAAATTATTTCCTAATCCTTGTAATCCAGAGCTCCTGACTCAGTCATGCTTTATCTGTCACCTTAGGCTCAATCCTCCATGGGAAATGCTGATTACCAATCTGAATTCTGGCTGTTGAGGTGGAGAGCAGTTAGAGGGAAGTAAGGTTGTTAGAGCTGAAAGGAGCCTTGGAGATCATCTGGACCAATTGTTCTCAAACTGTGGTCTTTATCAAACCCTGTGGGTTTCCAATACCATTTTAGGAGGTCCTCCAGGTCAAAAATACTTTCATGAGGTTAATACATTGTACCCACCTAAACCAAAAATCTTTAGCATCTTTGATGATTTTTAAGAGCATAAAGGCATTCTGAGACCAAAAAGTTTGAGAACTGCTGATCTGGTCTACACCCATTATCTTAAAGATGATATGACTAAAGGCAAAGAGAAAGACAAGATAACAACAAGGGCAATGGATGATAGAGGTTAATGAATGATAGAGTGGAATTCCCCTATCCTGTCCGCCCATTAAATATCAATTATTTCAGCATTGAGTAAAGAAGAAAGAAGATCTAGATTTCCAAAATGACACTGTAAACCACTGGATTTTTCATATAATTAGCTGCAATAAAGAATAAAGGCCAATGTTTTCTGAGAAGGGAAGGAAGTCTCTCTTAATAAATTGAGGCTATCTGGTTACTTTACTGAGGGTCAGGAGGTACATGGTAATGGTAGACTGATTATTATGAAAATGGAATTTTAGCTTTGGAAAGTGGCATACATGAGATAGATAGAGAGACAGAGAGAGAGACAGAGACAGAGAAAAACAGAGACAGAGACACAGAGACATAGAGAGAGAAAGATTAGTTAGAGGAAAATGGAGTTAGGACACTGATATAAGACTTAAGGTTTATCAAGTCTTTTTTTTTTTTCAGGAGAATTAAGGAATATGATTCTCCTAAGATCAGTAAACTAAAAGATCTTAGAGTAACACAAACAGAATATTATCTTTGGTTTTTAGGAAATATTAATAATACATAGCACAGTCAACATTTCCCTTGAGAAAAATTCAAGGTTGCTTCTTGTTTATTTGGGTTATAATTTTAATTTTCTATTCTGCTCCCCTTCCTGAATACTCACTTTTTTTATTTAAAAAGTAAAATCTAGTGTCAATTAATATTACTAATTCCACATGTGTATGATTTGTATTGTTGCTTTGGTTTGAATGAAAGTAAGAGGTAAAAATCAGCATGTGAATGAGCAAAGAGTTGTCGGTTGAAATGGGGCCAGAAAAAGAGGGGAGGGAGGGAACCACATACTACAAAACACAGAGAGATTTAAAAACGAAACTGCCAACCAAGGACTTCTGGCTCCCATAACAGCTATTGGAACTGGGATGAGTTCAACTCTTATTCTTCTCTTTAGCAAAACTGAATCTGGGCAGGGAGTTAGAGGGGGAAAAGTTTGAAAATCAAGACAGTGAAAGTTGTAAAAAGAACAGTAGCTTGTGTAGGGATCAGAATTTTTCTCACAAGGATAGTGGGGGAAAATTAAGACTACCAGGTCCAAGTAGATCCACATTCTTTCCCTACTTCAGGCCCTTCTGAAAAGTATTTTTTTCTTCTGTCCTTCCTAGTTGTTCTAACCTGAATATCTGACAAATCTGGAGGGCCAGAGAACCAGAAGTTAGGCATGGAGGGTCCCTTCCACCCTCCAGCAATTAGACAGGATCTTCTGTGTTCTGTATTGAAAAGATAATCATTATGGGGATGGGTAGTGAGAAGGGAAAGGCTGTGAGTAAATGTGTGACTGATCCAACTCAGAAAACATCAGCTAGAGTGAATTGTTTTCTTGTAAGTTGCAATTTCCCACTGATTGCATTTTAATTAAATGATTATAGCTGACATTTCCTATTCTCATACTCATTTGACTTCCTTCCTCATTCGTAATAGACAAGTTTGAGGAGGTAAGGGTATTGAGAACTCATTATCATCATTACATGTGGTCAATTAGATTAATCTTCTGTACCCGAAATAAAACAATATACCAAGAATTGGAATGACAAATATATTTAACACTGGGGGAACTATCTTCCTTGGATGCTTCTTGTACCTAGTAAAGAACATGGCTAGCTTAAAGTTTGCATCCACTCACTGGAAAGTACTGACAGCAAGATGCTTGCCCCTTACCTTCTCCACCTCTCTCCAGGCCTCTTCTTCCCCAATCCTAATTCATAGACTAAGAATATTCATTCAAGGTCTGTGACCTCCTGCAATCCCACGTCCCTTCCTAGTTGAAGATCTAAATTACATGTATCTTTGAAGATCCACCTCAAATTATTTTTTCCTTAGTGGGGTATATCTTGCTTATCTCTGCCCAAGATAATCTATTTCTTCTCTGAATCTCCTAATAACACCCAGAAGACATTCATCACATACTGCCTTCTACTGTTCTGCCAATGGTTCTAAGATTATCTTTTGGTATTTGTATGTCTCACTTTTTTGAAGGTAGAAATCCAATTTTTTATATTTCTTTGTATAGAAGCATTATAAGTCTAGAATAGGAAAGGAATCTAACTCAACTGCATCACTTTACAGATGAGGAAGCTGAGGTCTAGTAAGTGGCATGATTGTTTCCCTCAGTGCCTTGAACATAGGTTCCTCAATAAAATGACTGATCTATTGTTTTTCATTTAAAGGCTTAAAATGTCTAATATATATGTTTAGAGGATTTCCTTTTCTTTCCTACATCTCTGAGGAGTAGAATGAAAAAAATATGATGGTACTAATTTGACTGCTGGGGGAAATTGAGAAAGGGGCAGTAGACTAAATTTTGTAAAATTAATTTCCATTTTTTACATTTATTTTTCCTATCCTTCATTTAGAGCTCTATGCCTTTACTTTCTCCTTATTGCTCTGGACAAATAACTGAAATTTTCTGCTAATTCCTCCGAGTAGGATATAGGATATTCTCTCTGAAATTTGCTTCTTTCTCTCCCTTTGAGCAATTCTGACTCCTCCCTACTGTGGCAGTATTTATTAAACATAGGACCCATGCACCAACTGTTACTAGTGTCTTCTCCCCATCTACAGAAATTACTGTTACTTGGTTTGCTTCCACTTCTTATGTACCTCTGAGGTGGAACCACCAAAGAGCCTTTGGCTTCTGTCTCCTCCTGTCAGCTGTGAGACATAGGATAAGACTCTTGCTTCTAACTAGAGCAGCTGTTTTATGCAGATTACTGAGTTAAAACACCACTTCTGTCCTGATGAATTATCATATGCTACAGGTACAAATTGTATTGCATGAGCCACATCTTTGTGCTTTGTAGGCAAGGTTTCCCAAGTACAGTGAGAATTCCTTAGAAGTACAGTATTTCATTTGAGGGGCCCTTCATGGGAAAGGGGGGGACAGGAAGCAGATCCTGAAGCCAATGCCTATAAAGCACAGAATGTGCCAGATTTTTAAAATGAAATTTTATTTTTTTAACTGAGAAAATTTTATTTTTTCTCCCTTTCTCATCAGTGGGGGAAAAAGGAAAAATTAAGTCCTTATGACAAATATGTATAGACAAACAAAATAAATTCCTGCATTGCCATATCCAAAAAAGAATCATTCTGGGCCCTGAATCTATCACTTTTCCCCGGAGGTTGTACTTTATCATTGGCCCTGCAGAAGTGTAGTTGTGTACCAGACTTCTTTTCATCAAAGCAAGGAAGGGAAAGGGGTAGTGTTAATGGTATTTAAAATCAACCTTCTTTTCTTGGCAGGAGTCTGATCTTACCAATGTCCCCCTAGAGCTACCTTTTAGTTGTAAATCTGACTCTGGACCTGTCTGAAATGATTTATGTTTAGGTACTAGGCCTGTTTTTAAGATTTCTAACTGCGGTCTGGTGGCTGTGTACAATTCTCAGACTATAAGCAGACAAAGAAAGGCAGAGCACTGGGTTAAAATGGTATTCTAAACTGAGTCTCTCTCTCTTTTTTTTAAACATCTTTCTCAGCATGAACACATTTGTCCTAACCTAGTATCCCCAGGAAAAATATGTGGGAGGTAAAATATGATGTAGAGGTATGCAAAAAAAGTTTTATTTCTTTCCCACCAGAGCATAACTTGCAAACTGTGAAATTTTGAGGCTGGAATGATGCCCTTTGATACTCTATAGCTGGCAGTGTAACTGCTTCATTTCTGTGCTCCTTTTGCCCTGATTGCTTATAATTATGTATATGCTATATCTGTCATTTCTGGAAATTTCTCAGAAGATGCTAAGCTCTGGAAAGTATTTTTTTTTAAAGAAGGAATTAGCTTTCAATTTACTTTAATTGGTTATTTGTTAGGGGAGGACAGGGTGTCAAAACATTCCAGAACTGCAGGCATCAGCACTATAACCACATGAGACATTCACCAAATTGACAAAGTTCAGCCTATTTATTGTCACATTCTGTGCTGGCTTGCAGCTTGGTGTCTACATGATATAACCAGTCATTTCCTAAAAGAAGGAACAAGGACAGTATTACCAGAGAAACACACAAAGCCCTAAACATTCATACTTTATTCTGATGGAGACATGCAAATCGTATCCACTCAAACATGCCAAAGGAAACGTTCAGCTTACCTGCGTGGATCATGAACTTCCACCGAAAATTTCTTCTCTCTGAAGTACAGATTCTCTAACTGTCTCCATTGGAATATCTGAACAGAAAATAACTTTGTTTAAATACAGTGGTAGTTCACAGCTGGAAGTTGGTCCAGTTAACTTCGATTGTGGGCACTTCTCTTATCCAAGGGCAGTCTGTACGTCCTGTTTGATGATCCTCCTTCCCTTGCTTGAAACACAGGGACACATGGATCTTCAGCCTAAAAAGGGCCACTAAGGGTGTGGATTTCCCTGCAGGTTTCTTAAAAGGAAGACCACAAGCTCTTTCCAATCCTTTCCCTTTGTTTAATCCTGCCAGATTGCTCTCAGCTTTGCAGACTTTTTTTCCTCCGGGGGGGGAGGGGGGTGGAGGGGCAGAGAGGTGAGAGGGAGAGGGAGAAAGGGAGAGAGAGAGAGAGAGGAGGAGGAGGAGGAATGAACTCTAGGAGAAGGGAGGAAAGAAGAATCTTTCAGAAGGAAGCAGTAGCCATCTGTGAGTAGTGCTGAACTGAGCTTCCTCCTCTCAGAGTGCTGAAATGGGAAAGCTTTCAAATTCCCCAGTCTCCCATTGGGACTCCACTTCCTGCCCACTAATGTGTAAGCGTCCCTGACTCGAACTGGTGCTTTGGAAACTCCTCTACTCAGAAAGCCTCTCTGTGAAGGGCGGAGGCTGTTATGACCTTAATTCAGGGTAGGCAACATGAGATAACAATATAAGCCTGTCAAGCCCATTCTTTTCTCTACAACACAAAGAGAAGCAAGAAATCTGTTTCTGCAGGAACTTTCTGTGCAAACCAGAGTTTACCTTTAGCCCAGTTGAAGTGGATTGGAGAATGGGAGGGGGAGGTTGAAACAGCTATGAAAATATGCCCTGGCTAAGATTTCTTAGGTTCCCTCTACACCCTCTCTTCAGTGTGGGGTGGATAAATTATCTAAGAAATCTGATTTTAATGTTTGGAAGCAATTAAGACTGCATTCATGTAGTTCTAAGAGTGGGGTATCCTTTCATCTGATGAAAGATAATGTAATTTAATCCCTTGGAAAATTATAAAAAAGTTACATATATGAAGTTAAAGTAAAAATTTTTAATTATTTGTATATATATTATATATAAGATACATATATATGGAGAGAGGGGAGAGACAGAGAGGGTTTCTCATCACCTTCTTAATCTTTTAGCATTATTGTTACTTGTTTTTTATGACCAGCTGTGGGCAAGGGATAGGCAAATGAAGTTAAGTGACTTGCCCAAGGTCACACAGCTAGGAAGTTTCTGAGGTCAAATTTGAAACCAGCTCCTCCTGAAGCCAGGATTGGAACAGTTCTAATTTCTCTTATGGATCCTCCCCACACCCCAACTCCTTTCCCCCTACATCTACTGGTCTGCTATAGCTTGTTCCTCCCCCTTCGCTATATTTCATTCAGCTGCATTGTTGCATCCTCAGCCAAAGGCTTTTCTCCTTGTATCAACTTCTGTTAGACCTCTGACTGTGTTTTCCACCCAGCTTCCATGATATACTATCTAGACCTAAGGAATGTTTGCTTAACAGATGTTACCTTAAGCAAATCTGGAGTAGATTAAAAGATGCTTCCTATAGATGCCATATTTGTTTCAGATGTCTGTTTCGTAAACAATCTCACCCCTTGCAGTCCTCCTGATACATATTTTTTTTTTTAATTTGGTACTCTCCTACTTTTGTAGATTAGGATAAATTTCAACCCTAGACCTTAGGATCATTTCTGTACTTTGGGGAGGTATCCCCAAGTGGGTAGAGGGATGTCAGTCATTTGACAGCACAAATCCTCTTTCAAGGAACAAAATGACCCAAAGCTACAACAGCAGATACCTCCTACAGCTTTGTGTTTTAATTGCCATTGATTGATTGTTGCTTCCCATGTGTCTGTACTCAGATACTCATCTCTAAGCATGGTTTCCACAGGAGGATGTAACTGTGCATCACTATGAAATTTCTCAATAAGATCAGGCAAAGCTTTTCTTCTTCCTCCAAGTGGAAATATATTTGTAGCTATTTTACCTGCAGTTATTACTGCCACCAAGGTAATAAAAAACATACAAGTTATGCTAATGGTCCCCTAACAGTTCTCCAAGCTGCTCCTCCCAATTCTATTTTTAAAAATACCTGGCAGAGGGAGTCAGAATCTTATTCATTTTATTCCTAGCACACCTAAAAAACATCTCAAGGTCAAACACCATTGATATTTGTGACTTGCGATTTTTAACTAAAAGGCAGATGACTTTTCCATTTAAAAAAAAAAAGAGAGAGAGGGAGAGATAGGCTGGGAGATAATGGTTTGGGGGAGAGCAGATTCCATGCCTGTGTGGACCTTTCTTCTTGTACCCTCCCTGGTCAGATACAAGTCCAAATGCTTGAAATAGCTACAGTTGCTTCAGATACTTATTCTCAGTACAAGAGAGCCGTGTAGTTACACTATGTTCCATTGGAAGCCATGTGGTGTGGCTCACCCTGGGTGAGGAGGCTGTTTTCCCACATTTTGAGGGTTCTTCTCCAGCACTCAGCCTGGTGGTGAAGAAATGCATAAGGGAATTCCAACTAGCTGCATCCAAAGCACTTGCTTCTCCTCTCTGTCTTGCCCCTCTTCTCCTCCAACTGATAAAAGACCCCACAGAGCTGAGTAATGTTTGTGGTGAGTTCCCTGGCAACTCCTTCCCCCCTTCATCCTCCATCCCCTTACAAAACAAAACAAAAACCAAGCTTTTCCTCTAAATGCTCCCTACTGCTGCCTGGTGTAGAGAGTTACATGTCTGCCAGCCAGCACAAACAAAACCATCTGGACTCTGCCGAGGGTCTGTCTCCTGTGGCCGCTGCTGCTTCTCACAGGCTCGCTGTCAGTGGTTCTTTCCAGCAGACCCTGGGGGGAGGGGGGCAGGCAGGGGAGAGGACTTTCTGTGCAAGGGAATGACTGCATGGTATCTGTTTTCTTCCCAGGAATGAACTCTGGACTCCTGGCCCCTGGTTCTCTCTTCCAAAGAAGTGGCTCTGTCTTGAATTTTTGGTATATGCTACTGGGGAGCTGACTTGTCCTTCCTGGGTGTTACAAGCCATAGACATGATGTGAAACTTTATTTATTTTGCAAGAGAGAATTGGATTAAATCAGAGCAAAGGCAACTTCCCTACTAGAGGCCGAAATATGGTTAGATATGCTGAAAAGAAAAGGAAATGATGGCAGCCAGAAAGACAAAACCATTAGCCAGGTCAAAGGATGTTTGAAGTTTTTCTTTGAGACTGGGTTTCTATACTGGGGCATGAGACGATAGCAGGAGCTTTGAGGAAATGTGGGCTGCTGCCAACACAATTAAGAGTTTTCTGCTCAGATGTGTATCAATTGAGATAGAGTGAAGGAGGAGAAACACATAGAACAATAAATTCGTGGCATTGCAAAGGAAAGCAATACAATATAATGACTAATCTTGGTCCTGGAGAACAGATGAAAAGCAGAGGTATCAGACTTCTAGCCTAGAGCCTGCAAAACTCTCTAGTGCCATCCACAACCGGATTAAAAAGCAATTGGGAAATGTTTAAAAAATAAATAAAACTAAAATACAACATAGATAATGCTAATTTATGCTTTTCTAAGTCAATGTGTAGCCCATTTGTTTCTATTTGAGTTTGACACCAGTAATGAAATGCATCTCCCTAGTGAAGTGGAATAATCAGAAGACCAGAATTAAAATCCAGTATTAAATACCTGAAGCTATATGACCCTGGCCAAGTCCCTTTACCTTGTTTTCCCTTAATTTTCTCATCTGTAAAATGTGTTGGAGAAGGAAATGGAAAACCACTCCAGTACTTTTGCCAAGAAAACCCCAAAAGGGGTTGCACTGAGTTAGACAGGACTGAAACAAATGAATTAACAAAAGAATAATCTGTAAGCATAGAATATTGTGTTCTCTTGTCAGCGTTCATCACTGTTGGTTGATTTTGCTTAATTGTTTTCTTTTGCTGTAAGGGAGGGCTCACTATGGTAGGATGGCAGTGTACCTAGAAATGACTGATGTAAAAAAGCAAAAAATATCATCATCTCTTTTTGAAGTTGGCAGTATGCTGGATAATTTGGGATTTGGTTACTAGTTATAGAATACATCTAAATTTTGTGTTTTGCTTAATTCTCTTCCTTTTATTTTCTCTGACAAGGAGAATGATCCTTAGACTGTAAAAAAGAATACAAATGGCTAATGGGGAATTAAAATTCAGAGTACATAAGGAGAATGTTCCTAGCTGCCCGTGGTGAGTTCAAGAGATCAGATCCTGATGAACTACATCCAAGAACTGGTGAATGTGATTACTAAGCCATCCTTAGTGATCTTTGAAAGGGTATGGAGAATGGGAATGATGCCATCAGGCTAGAGAAATGCAAACAGTGTTCTGATTTTCAAACAAAGAAAGAAGTGGCTTTTGCTTGTGGCCCATGAGCTTGACTTAAGAGCCTGGAAGAACTGGAGTGCATTCTGGAATGCATTATTAAAGGGATTATTAGTGAGCATCTAAAAAAGGAAGCAGTGATAACGGAGAGCCAGCATGGCTTCATTAGGAATAGGTCATACCAGGCTAAACTCATTTCCTTTTTTGACAGGGTTACTAGATTGGTGGATTAGGGGAATGTTATTTACCTAGGCTTAAGCAAAGCATTTGACAGTCTCTGTACTATCCTTTTACACAAGATTGGGAGATGCTGGTGAAGCAATCATGCAGTAAAAATGGATTCAGATCTGGTGGAGTGACCAGACCCAAAGATTTGTTACTGAAGGCAACTCAGAAGGAGGCCCCTGACTGAGACCTCCAGTAAGCTGATTTTTGTCTCACTCAAGTGGTTTCATACTTTGATCAATAACTTATTCAAGTTTTACAATCATTCATTGTCCTTAATGTTGGGCACTTTATTGTGGCATTGATGCAGTCTCTTAAACAAGGTGTGAAATTCCTTTCACAAAGTTGACTCTATGATAAAGAATAAATTTCTTGCATGAATTCTGGATGCTAGTTGCTATCACCTTGATGCTGATGGCTTGACCACTAGTTTTATGTACTTGTCCCAGACCCTTGGGCTTCATCTTTATAACTGCTGGAGAAGCAGGTGGAATAGCACAAAAGCTGGAAGATCAGATGGAGAGAAGTCAGCTGAGCATACACAAACTTGGTTCCCTTGCAGGAAACCTGCCCTTAGCCTCTCCAGGGAACTACATGTATAAGATCTACATGGCTGTAGAAATGGCAGGGGATTGAAGGAGTGGTCAAACATAAAGGAGTTCCTGGGTCAATCTGAAAGCTATTAGGATGAGTCAACACAAGTGGAACAGTAGTTGTGAAACCACAGAAGAACTCTTGTAGCAAATGGGAGCCAATGAGCAGGAAAGGACAGAGTTGTGAAGGAACAACATGGATCCTGCTCTCCTTTAGCTGTGACTATATGAGCCTTTGAATTCTGAGATTCTCTAGTGGAATAGAACATTTGAGATTTTTCCCTTTGGTGCCCTTTTTCCTCGATGCTCTATCTTATTGGATACTTTAAGGCTTGGGCTGGTAAAATGACAACCAGTAGTTCCTTCTAGAGCCTCTATTTAAAGGATGACCATGACCAAGCCAGCCATGTCTTCATTCCTCTCCTGTTGACACTCCTGACTCTCTCTACCATGCCATAGAAACCTCTTTGCCTTGAAAGTACATCCTTCTTTGACCTGGATTTCTCAGGCTCTGATCCTATTGCCTCTTTCTCTGAATGGCTAGTTCCTTCTAGAACCCTCATCAGAAGGAGGACCTCCATGTTTTTACTCCTATCAAGGCTACTCTCTTGACTCCTTGGAATTCCCCCTCCTTGTAGATCCCTTTGCCAGCTTACTGTTAAAAGTGTTGTCTTCTCCCATTCAAATGTAGGCTATTGAAAAGCAAGAGACTTTCAGCTTGTATTTATATCCCCAGTACAAACATTCGACAACTTGACTTGCCGTCCTCACTTTGGTTTTAGCAATGGAATAAGAATGTGAGGACACATGGATGTTAATCCCTCTGCCATTACTGGCATGACTGCATAACCTTATGCTACTTAGTTAGCATCTCTATGTCTTAGATAATAACCCTCCTCCTAGATAAAGTGTACAAGGTGCTTTGAGATCTTCAGATGAAAGACTCACTGAAATAAACCTGATCATTATCAGCTGTGCCAAGACAAAGTGACTGGGTTAGTACTATTAGGATTTTTTTTCTGGACAAACATGTACAAAAAGCTAATTAAAGGCTATGAAACAAACTGTCCTATCAATAATCAAAGTTTATTAATAATTACCTATGTAAAATAATGCTAGTTTAATACCATTCATCTAAGATTCTGAATAAAAAGTTTTGCAACCCCAAGGAGGGTTAGTGGCACAGGTTCTTCATTTTGCTTTTACAGATGGGGAGGATGAGACCTAGAAAAGTTAAGTCCTTTGCCTAAGGCCACCCAGAAACTCAGTAGGGGAAACAGAAAGAGAACTAAGGGACACCTGGTATACTATGATAACTTCTGGCCATGTTTACCTTTCTACTCAATACTGTGAATTAATATAACAACTTCTAAGAAGTTCACGTTGAAAGTAGAAAGATTTTTAGAAAGAGGAAAAAGTGACTGAAAAATAGGAAATGCCTCAACAAGCCCTTTTTTCTTCACAATGATTTTTCTTTCCTTTTTCTCCTGAAATGATAAAAGGGAAATGAGTCCTGCTGTCACTAGTGATTTGGTTTTCTATATATATAGTTATGAGCCTTGAGGCAGGAAGTCAGATTTCAAATTTGGCTTCAGATTCTTCTTAGCTGTATAACCCTAGCCAAGTCACTTGACCTAAGTCTACTACAGTTTCCTCATCAAAAAAAAAAAAAGGGATAGTAGCACCCATCTCTCAGGATGCCTCTGTAACTGTGAGGAGTCGATGAGATATTTATGAAGCATTTTGAAAACTTTAAAGCACTATTAATTGATAATAAAGGTGTAGTAAAACACCTACAATTCCTCTTGGAAGTTTGCACTAAATAGCAGAGATAAATTTGTTGTGGAAAAAGTTAGGTTTGCAACATGCTATTTGACTTCAGGAATGTAACTGAATGGTTTGGGGTTCTAGGATCCAAATTTTCCTCTGATTTCCATTGTAACCTGAGTTCTTTTAGCCTTAGTATCTTATAAGAGCTGAGGAAAACAATAAATCACAAAAGAGTAGCTAATTTTTAAAAATCACCTTTAAGAAACTTGTCAGAACAAAATACTCTATAAATGTTAAAAAAGAGTAGGACCTCAGTAACACACTCTTTAAAAAACAAACAAATAACTCCCTTGACTTCTGTCTTTTTTTAAAAACCATACTGTATATTGGTTCCAAGGTAGAAGAGTGGTAAGGGCTAGGCAATGGGGGTTAAGTGACTTGCTCTATATCACATAGCTAGGAAGCATCTGAGGTCAAATTTGAACCCAGGACCTCCCAACTTCAGATTTGGCTTTCTTTCCACTGAGCCACCTAGCTAACCCCAATATACTATGATATTGCAGTAAAATTCACACTCTGTAGAATAGCTAAGGTTCAGCACTAAAAAAAGTAATCTACTCTACTTGGAGTGGTAAAACTGTAGTATCAGTGACAGAGGGGCCCAATACTATTGTCAACATCCCAAATATTTATGGACACTGTCTGAGAGTAAAGTTAATAATGATAGTTTGGTCCAGAGGCTTGCCCAGATCTTGGGGAAATCTCAATTTTCTTCATACTACTACTGAGTCTCTAGTCACTTAATAATCTCTATGTGAATTATTACTTTTACTAGACCAAGTTTTTTGTTGTTTAGCAATTTCAGTCCTATCTAACTCTGTGTGACTTCATTTGGGGTTTTCTAGGCAAAGATTTTGAAGTGGTTTGTCATTTCCTTCCCCAATTCATTTTTCAGATGAAGGAAAAAAAGCTAATAGAGTTAAGTGACTTGCCCAGGGTCACACAGCTAGTAAGGTTCTGAGGCCAGATTTAAACCCTGAATATGAGTCTTCCTGATTTCAAGCCCAGTGCTTTATCCACTGAATCACCTGGCTGCCCCTCTAGACCAAGTAGTTATCATATTAGAGGATGAATCAGTAACTGATAAGATGAAAGGCATAAAATACTTTGCTTCAAAAATATGAACAAATTTCTTTTTTCAACTTCATATTGCAGAAATCAGGAGCATGGTAATGTATTTGGACAGCAGTGAGGACAGCTACTGGCTAATAGCAACATAGGGTAACCCTAGGTTCTGCCAGCTCTTGTAGGACCTCCCAAATTAGAAAGGCTTTGAGCATGGGCTTGAAGACACAGTGGAAGTTTGTTTTCCCAAGGAGAGTCCAGCAAATTTAGAGAAGCTCACAGCCAATGGAAGTGATTAATTTTGGGGGAGTGTCTCCACATAGGCTATCTCTTAAGGTATAGAAGGGCAACAATCTTATATGGATTAGGGGAGATAGTATTTACTCCCCAAAATCACAGATTCTCAAAGTAACAAGGAATACTGGAATCAATGTTGATTTTAGAAGCAAAAGAGATCAAGCCAACCACAAACCACCTGAGGGACCTTCTCTATCCCTTGGTATAGTCATCTCTCAAATGAAAGGGTTAGACTAGATCTCTGTGTTCTTCTAGCTCAAAATCTATGTTCTTGTGACCATGAGTATTGAAGAGTAAGGAATGAGGGTTTCTAGGAATGTATACATTATAGGCAATAGGGCTCATAGGCAATTTCTGAAAATGCAGCAAGAGTTAAAAGATGGACAACCAGAGTAATCCAATAGTACTCGTGAAATACAAAGAAACAAATGAAACAAAAGGACAATGAGTGCATCTATCCTCTTTGGAGGATTTATGGAAATATATGGAAAAAAATTCCACCTCCCACCCCAACAATAAGGAGTTGAAAGTTTTGGGTCTGTGTAGTGGAAGTATATTATCTGTGAGCTCATGGACAGTTGGATTATCCACATAGAATGAACAAAATCCCCATGCTTATCTTTGGAGGATCGTAAAACTTTAGAGTTGAAGAGACCTTGAGATCATATTAGGGCAGCCAAGTGACACAGTAGATAAGAGTGCTGAACTTGGATTTAGGAAGTCCTGGGTTCAAAACCTGCCTCATTCACTTTTTAGTGATGTGACTATGAGCAAGTTACTCAACTGCTTTCAGCATCAGTTGTTTCACCTGCAAAATGGAGACAATAATGGTACCCACCTCACAGGGTTGTTGTGAGGATCAAATCAGATATGACAAGTGCAACATATTGCAAACCTCAAAAGCACTATATAAATGCTAACTACTAGACCGTTAATTTTTTAGGCTCAGAAGGTTAAGTGACATACAGGATATGTAGCTAAGCAGGAGAAGAGATGATGAAAAAAAGGAATTTCCAGGCTAAGCAACTTTTTGTCACTGTCATAATAGTTCTAAGAGAGTGAGAAGGCAAATTTGAAGGTTTATGCACACTTTAGAACCTCTAGGATTTCTACCAATTCATTTAGCTCTTCCTCAAGAAACCTGGTACCTAAAGTATGCAAAGGATCTCAAAGCATCAGACAAGTTTTCTCCATACTTAAAAAAAAAAAAAATTAAGCTCATTATTTGTGTACAGCATTGATATAAAAACAAAGCATTAAAAAAAAAGACATGGTTTTTGTCTCACTGAGTTTTATTCATAGGACTACTTTTCACTAACTTCAGAGTGTACTAATACCTCTTTTGTCAATGAAATAATTAAAAATGAGTGGCCACATGAGATGAGAGAGAAGCTAACTTGCACCAGATTGGTGAGAAGCAATATTTCTCTAACTTGCTCACTCGTTCTTTCTTTCTTCCTTCCTCCCTCCTTTTATTCCCTCTTCTTTTTCTTTTCTTCCCCTCTATCTTTCCTCCCTGCTACCTTCCTTCCCCTCCATTCCTTCTCTGTTCTCTATTTCTTTTTCACAACAATCATATAATGAATACCTACCAATGTGCCTGATACTATAAGGGGTACACATGAAGAATCTATTATTTAAATGGGGAAAGAAGTCTTATTTGCCTAATGGTAAATAGCAAAGTAAGAACTGGTTCCATCATCATGATGATTCACATTTGATGTCTGTAACATTCTCATTGAGGTACTATTCCCAACTCTTTCCCATTTGTGTTAAATAAGCTTCACTCTTCTTATTTCCATCAGTTTCCTACTTGTAATTGCTTAGCTTTCTATTAGCCTTCTTTCCATTATAACTTTGTGCTTACAGCAATATGAAAATACAAGCAGTAGATGTCCAGGTCTTAGACTAGCCCAAGGCTTGCAATTCCATGACTCTACATGATATTACATGCAATTTTGTTCCTGATGATGCAGAAAAGCAGACCATTTGGATGAGTTATGGTTTGCTTTCTTTAGGCCAACCCAAGGCTGGAAGAAATCTATAGTGGATATCTATTTGCTTTTGAATTATGGGAGTTTATATATTTTTAAAATATTTTATATATTTTTTCTCTTTGGGTTTGTTCTGCCTCAGTTTGATCAACTTTTTGTTCACCTAAGTGGCCAACTAGAGCAGTCATTTTCCAAATAAGAAATCTAGACCCCATATACACACTACAAGTGGAAAACATGGTAGGACTGTTAAAACATAGCTTATAATTACATAGATTCAGATATACCAGGGATTAAATCATGCTCTCAAAATATGTTAACTATGCATCATAAAAGTTTGAATTTTTTTATAATATGATTATAAGCCCTGTCCCTCAAAACCAGCCATATAAAGGGGTTCCAATGTATCCACTTTCCTCTTAGATGGCCAGATACTATGCAAGGAAAACAATGTTTAATTTCTGTTCTCAGCCAGACCTCCTAATAGAATCAAGATGTTCCTTAGACTGATTCCCTAACCTTTTAGACGGCATGACACTCCAAATTGATTTGGTTAATTCAGTGACAGATGCACAGAGCACCAGGACTCATGACCTTTTAATGGATGGCATCTTTTAACCCATCAAAGCCCTTTCAGCTTCCTGTAGTTTAAGTCTTTACTGTGTGAAAGGAGAAAGAGGGGGTGGTGATTAGGGAGGGGAGAAGTACTGACCAAGTGCTTAGCAGTCCCACAAAGAAACAGGCTATTTTATTTTTCCCTATTGGATTTTATATCCCCCTTTTTTTCTTTTTTAGAGAGCTTCAATATATTATTTTTCTTTGTGTACTTTGGCTTATACCCCAGAAAGACTTCATCTAAAAGTTTTGGCAAATCTAAATGCTTTAAAGGGAGGCCGAAAGTGTTTTTTTGCCTCCTTAGCATAGCTTTATTCCTTCCCCATGTGTGCCTCACAGGGATTTATGAGATTTAGTGACCTAATGACAGGGATTTTAGCCTACAAATCAGAAGACCTGCTTTCTAGTCCCTGTTTTCTCAGGGAAAACCCTGAGATTTTGTGACAAGTAACGTTTCATTTTTCTGTGCCCAAGTAAAGAAAAAATTGTGAAGCCAATCATACTAGCCATTATTTATCTCAAAGGAGTGCTTCTAAAGGACTTGGATGGTCTAAAGAAATGCTTTGGGCTTTTAGGGACAAGGATTATAGAGGACAACTCATTGTTGACCTCTGACAAGGACTCTAAAACAAATGGATTCAATATGATTCTTTGTCTTATATCCCTTGAGAGAATATGATCTTAATATTTTCCTAGGTGAGAGATACATTAAAGTGGTAATACTTAGCCTCTCCTGCAAATGACTATTTTATTTTAAAGCAAACAAATATGAAGTGTAGGCATTGACTACCTAAAAGGGCAAGTAAGTACTGTCCTGATGGTCTTTGAGGAAACCTGCATTTCCCTGGGGCAGCTAGGTAGCACAGTGGAAAGAGTGCTGGATCTGGAGTCAGGAAGACTCACCTTTGTGAGTTTGAATCTGACCTCAGACACTAGTTGCATGACCCTGGGCAAATCACTTAACTGTGTTGAACTCAGTTCCTCATCTGTAAAATGAATTAGGGAAGGAAATGGCAAATGGGTCCCAGGATTTCTGCCAAGAAAAACTGCAAATGGGGTCATGAAGAGTCAGACATGACTGAAACAATTGAACAATATATTTTTCTACTTTTTTGAGAATAGGGTGCCCCAACGTCCTGCCAACCTTGGAAAACTGCCTAATATTTTGCAAGAAGATCAAAGACCAAAGGAAAATTTTGCGTGTACCCAAACATTTACAGTGGTACTTTTTGTGAGAGCAAAGAAGTGGATGCCCACTTTTTAAAGTGGTCATTCATTGATTGGGGAATAACTGGACAAACTGTGGCATCTGAATAAAAAAGCACCTTACATTGCTATATGAAGAAGACTGTGAAGAAATTTGAGAAGACAGGTTGCACACAAGTCATTGAGTCAAATAAGGAGACCAAAGAGAACAATTTGACATGAGGATTTCAATGATGACAGGAAAAACAACTTGGAGAGTCAACACAACTCAGATTGATTCAATGAGTCTTATAGGACTGGTTGCTGAAGCATATTTCTTTCCTTTCAACAGAAGCATGGAGGACTACATGTGAAGAATGGGGCATATGTTGGCATGAGCAATACAATAATTTCTTTTACTTAACTATATTTCTTTATTACTAAACAGGTTGCTATAGAGGGAAGTAGCCAGCATGATCAATGAAAGGGAAAGCAATATTAAAAAAAAGAGACAACAGCAGACCATTTATTTTTTTAAATGAAAAGATCTACCCAGAGTCTATTCTCTTTGGAGTTTGCCAAGCTTTCTTTGCAAAGATGGTCTGATGCTGTTGAAGTGTCTGAAAAAACAGGAGAGCTCTATCGACTAAGGACAGACATAAATTCACACTGCAAACCCTGCCCCTTTGTGTAGCATTCCTTCTGACCCTAAACAGTGCTATTTGAATGACGAAGAAAAAACATTCAAGAGGTCTTAGCAAATTTACTTAACCTTTAGAAGCATGTACTTCTATGGGAAAAATTGCTTGACACCAGGCAGCTTATTTGCAGCATTAAACTGTTCAAATGTTTATGAAGTAGTCCATGCCTCTGTGATTTCAAGCCAGAAATGCTGCCTCCTTCAAAGCTGGGTACTTGGGATGTTTGGGACATCAGAAGGGCCTCTGCTGTCTGATGCTGAAGCTGGAGGTGGGTGCTCCACACTCCTCAAAATTGGTCCAGGGGGGAAGCGGCTGAGCTGGCAATGGGCCTTAGGTGTGTGGCTCACTTTTCAAGTGAGGGTTCTGTTGTGAGAACACTTGTGGCTTTGCTAGTTGCTCTGTAATTAAAGCTGCAGCCAGCAAAAGACGAGAGTCCAATGAGTCTGCTCCCACTTTAGCCATCACTGTCTGACAGGGTCTGCCTGTGCGGAGGGGCCAGGGGTTCTAAATGCTCTTTGGCAGATATCTCTGGGTATCCTTGTAGACCGGGTAATTTTACAATAGCTCCTCAGCTTTTCATTTTGTCTCAGGAGGAAAGGAGGGGGAAGGATGTTTTCCAGAGCTTTCCATCCTTCCAAAAAAGGCTGCTATTATTTAGGGCCCTCCATTAGGTCCACTTTTTGAGTGAAGGCAATCTGTGGAGCAGGCTAACATGGGGAATCGGATTTTGTTGTCCCCTCCCTGCCTCTCGTCTGGTGCCTGAATATAGCCTACTTGACAAGTGACTATTTTTATATGCAGATATAGATATATCTCTGCCTTGTATGTACACAGACAGTCCAAAGGAAGAATGGCAAGAGAGCAGGAATATAAATAGAGAACAGTAGAGTCTTACTATTGTATTTGAAATACTTGTAATGGCTTTGATGATATCTGTGAAGGTTGGCAGCCAGGCTGGGTGATGGGGACAGATCTATTCTGTTCCAACGTAAACTCAGGCTGAACCTGAGTGCATAGTAGTACAGCAATTCTGGAGTCAGAGGGCTTGGGTACAAATGCTGCTATTGCACGTCTAACCCTGGCCCAGTTGTTTGGTCTCAGTTTCCCTAGATGTAAAATGAAGGGTTAGATTGATTTAGATGGCCGCTGAGGCCCCTTCAAAATTCTTATTCCTTGAATCTCATGGTTAGACTCAGAAGTCATTTGGTTCAATTTCAGTCAATCTGAACCACGCCACGATTTAGGAGCTCCTGTTTCAGGATGGGCTCAGTGGGCAAATGGAGACCACGAACTAGACCTGGAGTTGCAACCTACACTAGACCTCAACCCTACATGCCTCATGCAGGTCATAAACTGACCCAATCAACCAGGCTAATAAGGAGGGACTTCAGTGAATTACCTAGTAGAAATGCTTCTCTTTCTCTAATCGGCCCCCTCTTGTCCAAGGTGAGGACTGACTTCCCAAAATGATTTGCCTGTCATGGTTTGGTGATCTATTGACCCACAGCTTCAGGGTGAGGGCCGGGTTAGCATCGGTTTCATTTTTAAATCACAGTCACTTCAAAGACCCGCACACTTCCCCAAGGGTTGCGTGTGTCCACTGAAACAAGCTGTCAAGGGCTCCTAATAGAGAAGAAAGCCGTGTTGCTTGGATTCAGCAAGTAGAGCTTGCCAATTCCAACTCTGAAATGGAAGGCCTAGAGACTACCCAAAGCTTTTTTCAAAGATTTGGCAACAATCCTTCCTTGTTGCCTAATTGCTGGCTCATTTTGATCAGCTACGGAAAGAAATGGGGAGGGGCTTCAGTTTTGCTTCTTTTCCATTTGTCATGACAGTGACTTAAAAATAATTAAATTAAATTAAAAAAATAAAAGTCTTCCTTCTTGCCCATTCATAACACAGGATTTGCTATTATACTTTATGCACCCTCACCAAATTCCATTGAATTCAATCCAAGGAAACTGATCTTGCTATACATGTAATACACAAGCACATACTTTTGACATTTGTTACTAGATCATATTGAATTATAGTCTATGTTTCTCTGACTACATAAAGCTCAGTCTCTTTTGCTCTGGGAAGGCAGGAAATGCTGGGGTGACATTTGATCAGCCCAGGACACCTGACTAAGATGTGAAAGGCCCTGGATAACACTCCTGTCTAAGAAATGCAGACTGTGGTGCTCTTGCTTCTAGTCTCCCCTGTTCATTCTCATCACTTTGTATTCTTGCCTGAGATCCTGGGACCTTCCAGTTTCTCTGAAGCCCTTAGGGCAAGGCTGGGTCTGGAGGGATTCCAACAGAGGCTGCAGTTTCCCACCTTCTGGGACTGGCTTCTCAGGTGGGGCAGCTCTTGTGGGTGCCTGAGGTGGAAGGAAGAAAGCTTCCCACAGTTTCTGTCTCTCAGGAACTCTTGCTGGCAGAGTCAGTTTGGGGTATTATTTTGTGGGACAAAATAACAATAATAACAGTGATGATGATATACATTTATACGGCACTGAAAGGCTTACAAAATATTTCACAAACTATTCCTTCTAGTCCTCAGAGGAAACCTGTGAGTCAAGTACTATCAATATTTTAAAGATGTGGATGCAGGTGAAGAAGGTTAAATGATTTCCCTGAGGTCACGAGTCAGACGCTGAATTCTAACTACTATCTCTTCTGACCCCAAATCTAGTATTCTTTTCATTATTGTTGTTCAGTTTATTTTTTCACTCATGTCTGACTCTTTTTTTTTTTAAAACCCTTACCTTCCTTCTTGGAATCAATACCATGTATTGGTTCCAAGGCAGAAGAATGATAAAGTGGTTAAGGTTAGGCAATGGAGGTTAAGTGACTTGCCCAGGGTCACCAAGCTGGGAAGTGTCTGAGGTCAGATTTGAACCCAGGACCTCCCATCTCTAGGCCTGGCTCTCAATACACTGATCTACCCCATGTCTGACTCTTCATGATCACATTTGGGGTTTTCTTGGCAAAGAATGGTTTGCTATTTCCTTCGCTAGCTCATTTAATGGATGAGGAAACTGAGGAAAACAATGATGTGACTTGCCTAGCAAAGCTGATATGTGTTTCAGGTTGGATTTGAAATTACAAAGATGAGTCTTCCTGACTCCTGGCCTGCCACTCTAACTACAGTGCCACTTAGTTGCCCTCTTTCCATTATATCGAACTCAAATTAAAAATATCCCAAACTAAAATTGTTATCTTGCCACAAGACTTTCTCCCTTCTACCAAATTCCTTATCTCTCTTGTGGTGCCACTGTCTTCTTAGAAATTCAGGCTCAAACCTTCAATTGCCTTCAATTCTTCCCTCTCCCTCAACCTCCAATAATCCAAGGAATTGCCACATTATGTTGATTCTTCCTCAGTATTTCTTGCATTATTGTCCACTCCCATATAATCATCTAGTTTAAGCTCTGGTGACCTCTCAAAACAGCATCTTAATTGACTTCCTTCCTCCTATTCTCTCCCTTCTTTAATTCATGATTCACACAAATGCTAAAAAAAATCTCTTTAATATTCAGGCATCACTATATTATTCCCTTTAGAAACAAAATAAAACAAAACTTCAACTCCCCATTGACTACATGATAAAATACAAACTCTTTAACTTGGCATTCAAAACCCCTCCAATCTGGCCCCCAATTTACTTTGTCCTTTACATATTGTACACTCTTATCAAAACAGGTGACTTACTCTTCACTAATTTGAGAAGCAGGTCCTATATAAATTTATGCTGTATTCATCCTGTGAATTTTAGATCTTACTCCACCCTGCTTAGTCTTTAAAATTCTAGCAACCAGGAATGTATACACCCCCACTTAAGGATTAATTGTAGGAGAGGATGGGTCTGTGACCTGCCTGTGCTAGCAAGTGACAAATCAGAAACAACTGACTGACCCCCTGGGCTGTCCTGAGCCAAGTTTAAGCCACCATTGGTACATGTGAGACACAGGAAGTGATGTAAAGAACTGCCTTTATATTTCACATCACTTCCTGTGAGAGGGGCTTTTGCGACTTTTGTGGATTTTTGCAGTGATTCTTGACTGGAGCTGGAGGCCCAAGACTGCTTCCCTTAGTTGACTACATGGTGAGTGTTAAGACTGACTTCCCTTTCCCTTCACCCTTATGAAGGTTCCAGCCTCCAAGGAGGGCCCTCATTTTGGAGGAGGCCTCATGACTGGAAGCTGAGCTAGATTTAATCTTCTGGGAAGGCCCCTAGGCTGAGGCTTCTGAACTCCCCCTGGGCTCAGGCCAGGTTGGAGCAGATCTTTACCCCTTTCCCTCTTTCTCCTTCTTAATTTCTTCCTTTTATTGTAAATAAATCACCATAAAATCCCATCATGACTTGATTATTAAATTGGGATTGAGAATTTAAATCCCTGATGACCACTAAATAATATATTCAGTCTCAACTCTAAATTTTACCCTTAACAGTCCCTCACCTAGAATGGACACCTCTCTTTATCTCCACCTACTGAAATCTTCTATTCTTTTCAGTCTATCTTCCATGTGTTCCTTTCTTGGAGGACTTCCCTGATCTCCATAACTAGAAGTAATGACTTTCTATTTCAAAATTTTCATTCCATTCTCTTTGATTTTTCCATGCATTTACTCAAAAATTCAATTTGCATTACATTTATTTACAAACATATTATGTTGTTCCCTCTTAAACTGGATGCTTCCTGAGGGCAGACATTGTTATTTTTTCATCTTTGAGTGCCACTCAGCAGAATCACTGGCAACTGTAACAGTGCTTAAATAAATATTTTGTTGTTGACTTGGAAGCATCAATTTGAGTTTACTTTCTTTTTGGAATCTTTGTCTCCTTCCCAATGTTTTGTGTAATCTAAAGTTTATTTTAAATGCTAAATTTAAATTGACATTCATGAAAAGACACAAAATAATCTTTGATCAAGAGATGAAAGGAAGGAAATAAGTTTTTTAAAAATACCTACTATGCACCAGGCACTGTACTAAGTGCTTTACAAATATTACCTCATTTGATTCTCACAATGACCTTGATAACTATTAGTATTCACATTTTACAACTCAGGAAGCTGAGGCAAACAGATTAAATGACTTGTCCAGGATTACATAGCTAGTAAATGTCTGAGGCCACATTTAATCATAGGTTTTCCTGGCTCCAGCATTCTATCCACTATGCCACCTAGTTTTCTCTTACATAAAACTCAAAGGATCTTAGCCTAAATGTGTTTTTAAGCTCAGAATTGGGGTTTAAACTCAGATTTTAAGATCAGGTGTGCGTTTTCTATTGCCACAAATCCCAGTCTTTTCATTCCATCACCACTATTATCCAAGTCACTCAGGTTCAAAACCTCAAAACCATCTTCAAATTTCCTTCTTCATCACTGTCCAATAAGAATTCCAGGGTCTCCAGGAACTCTAAATAGTCTTTCTTGGAGGAATTCTTAACTTGGGGGCATGTGAACTTCTTTTTTTTTTAAACTGATAACTGTGTTTCAATATAATTGATTTACTTTGTAATCAAGTGTATTTTATCTTATACATTTAGAAACCTTCTGAGAAGGGGTCCATTGGCTACAGGACACTGTCAGAGGTATCTGTGACACAGAGGAAGTTAGGATCCCTTATACAATCTCTACTCCCTCCTCCTTCTGTAACTGTTTCTTTATGCCCCTAAGAAGCTCTCAGACCCTGTCATCTCTCATTCTGTTCTATGGCCCTACACCCCCAAAGCTGTCCACTTTATTAATAAAGAGCTCACCAATCCAGGGTGCCTCCCTATGTGCATCCAAACATTTTGCAGCATCACCAGCCATGTCAAATCAGGGAAGAAACATAAAAAGAGAGTAGGTTTTTCTCCTTGACTAATGAAGTGTGGCCAAGGAACCATTAGCTATCCCAGACCTGGCTAGTGACACACTTGGCTGGGGATCAGCTTTTTTATGATTTTCCAACCCTGCAGATGCAAACATAAACTTAAATACTTATGTACATATACACAGGCTCTATAGACACACACCCAGAGATTGACTGGGCCATGACTTATGACACTTGCTGAAATGGGAATGGAGTTTAGTTTCCAGTCAAACATGAACATCTGGAAGAGGCTGTAATCCTAGAGCTGCTTTAGGACTCTGGCTTCTACTGAATTTCCTTTCTGGATTTGGGGGGTGCAAATTTTCCTTGAATGAGGTCAGGCTTAGTCTCAGGGATTCAGAGACCACACTGCAGCTGAACTGATGATGTAAATCTGCCTTCCTGAGGGGCTTGGTGGATTGACTAGAGAAAACTTGTGAAGGCCTTTTGGACCACCAAATACAGCCCGGAGAAGTCAGCTGATGCTAACTGTGACATCTGAAGCTGGGGCTGTCCTACTGGCCAAACCCCATTGAACATTCTCTGAAGATTGGCCCAATATGAAATTGTTTTCTTTCTGCATGATGACCATCTGTAACTAAGAACATAAATTAGCAAAAAAGAGACGATACTGCAGAGAAACTCAAACTATGTGTAACTGGCCAGTTGGCTAATTGTACATGGTTCACTGCAACACAGGCAGGCTGCTGCTTGGCAATGGTTTATTACCCAATAAAATCTTTGGTTTTGATTTTGCTTTTTCAAAGGCACATATACATGGTCAACTGTGCTCAGGGGATAATACTAACAGAGTGTTTCTACTGAGATGTTTTGGGAGCCTGAATCTGAGGCTGTGCTGGCCAGTAGAGTGTTTATAGAAGTATGTTATAAATACCAAATGTTGTTGAGTTTGACCCCTGCTATGTAAACAATCAACATAGCTATTTATATAGCCTCTCAACTCTGTGTGTGAATGTCCATTCAGCTGCTGGAAGGAAAACAGGAGGGAGGAAATCAGCAATGGACACTGGAAGAAACTGAACACTGGGGGTTACAGGGCAATATACCCCGACACTTAAAAAGTGTGGGGACCAAGGTGGAAATTTTGATCATGTGATCAGGTATCACTAGGTCTTTGGATTAACTGGCATTTGCACAGGATGTCAGGATTATCAAGCCTTGATAGCCAATATATCAGCATTCCATGCTAATGCTATTTTTCTGGGGAGACTTTTATTTGTTCAATCTTCTCTCTCTCCAGGGTACATTTGAATTTTGTCTTATTTTATTCCTTCCCCAAATCCTCAAATTGCTTATATGACTTCTTACCATTTTCTCCTTTTCATCTGTTCTGTTAACCTCAGATATATTCCCACTAAATAAAGCCAGCTCTCTAACCATTCCCTGACTGTCTTTGGGCAAACTGTCTAATGCAAAGCTGAAAAATAGGAAAAGGATATGAGTGTGTGTGTGTGTTGGAGCTGTGCATTTAGGGACTTTTTTGAACAGTTTAGATCCATTCCTACTTTCATATCAAAGTATCCATTCTAACAAGCCTCTATTCATTTCACCTGGCCACCCATCATTGTCACTGTCTCTGTCTCTGTCTGTCTGTCTCTCTCCAGATGTCCTCTTAGCCACACTGCACAGCCTGTATGCCAAATAAGAATAGGCTACCCAAAGACAAATGGCCACAGGTCCACATTGATGATCTATGGAGGGTATAGGGTGGTGGTTGTGGTGCTAGAGAGACTTATAGCAAAGTATTTAATGTTTAGCATTCTTGGAAGTTTGACTGACCCTTTACAGGGTGAGATACAGACCAAATGGTAATTCTGGGTGAAGTGAAAGACTCTGGGTTTCCCCACTTAAAGACTAAGAGAAAAAAATCTTCAGTTTTTCAAACACATGCTGCCTGCTGCCTGCAATTATTACCCATCTCTTAGCTAGTGATTGAAAAATGTCAATAACATTTGCTATGGGAGGAATGTAGTGCTTTCTGGAATATTCCCATTTCAAAAAGGGAAAAACAGAAATACAAAGAGATCATGATTTTAGAGCCATGCACTATCACTCAAGTCATCACCCCTAAAATGATCACAAATAATGAACCAACTAGCCTAGTTAAAATTCACTCTGGGACCTTGAGTGATTTGCATTAATAGCAACAGATCATATTTATGCATATAGTAATGTATAATGTAGTGTAATGTATTATTTGCAAAAACATTGAGAGTAAAGGCAATGCAAATATTATTCCCACTTTACAAATGAGGAAACTGAGGCACAGAGAGATTGCTAATTTATCCACAGTCACATAGCTAATAAGCAGCTGATCCAAATTCAGTGAAATTCTTTCTACTATAACATACTCAAGTAACTTTGGAATGGTAGCTTTGAAAGGTGTGTCTGCCCCAGGGAGGAATTAGATTTTGGATTATTTTGAATATAAAAGTCCAATTCAATGTTGCCAGGAGAATGGCTCAATGCTTTCATCTTAAAAGTAGTCTGTCACAATTCGTGAGAGGCAGTGTGATATACAGGATATTCCAAAAGTTTAAAAGCAGTTTCAAGCTACTAAAACTTAGTCTTGCATTTGAGGCGCAAGTATGGAAATCTAGGGCAAAATGAAAATGCTATCTGCATAAGATAGACAGCTGTCAGCATCCAGGCAACTTGCCTTTCTAGGGGCTTA
The DNA here is from genome assembly GCF_027887165.1 of Monodelphis domestica. Lineage (NCBI taxonomy): Eukaryota > Metazoa > Chordata > Mammalia > Didelphimorphia > Didelphidae > Monodelphis > Monodelphis domestica. The sequence goes on from NC_077231.1 coordinate 150,161,056, forward strand.
CATTACAGTGTTTAACTGCCTTCCACCTATAAAAATGAGGTAGGGACAATTTCACGTGGATTGACGTCACAACCAGTTCTCCAAAGCTACAGTTCAGTGTTTCCAGGTGCATATGGATTAGAGGCAAGAAATTTAAACACTGGAAAATATGATCGATATCAGAAGACGAGGACATTCAAATCCAGAGAGATCAATGCCTTGGTTGAGGTCACATAGCTAATTAGTGGCTGAAGACAGACTTGAATCCAATTCCCTATATTATCAGCTAGTTTTTGTATACCAAGTTCTTATATTTTTATGAAAACCAAGGATGCTATAATATGCTTCTCATGGTTTTTACCCACATGTAGTTATTTAGCAATGGCATGACTTATATTAGTGGTTCAAGAAACGTATGGGGAAGAGGGGGTTGAAAAATCTAGCAACACTGTTAAGGGTGGATTTTTCTCATGACAAGCATTCTTGCAGGTCTGGTCTTTGAGGATGGCTTGCTAACCCATATGCCAGAAACTGTTCCAGACAAGCTTTTGAACCCTGCTAAGGACCACTCAATCCACTTTTGTGAGATCTGAAGGATTGATAAGTGGTGATAGCGGGTGGTGGTAAGAGTGGGGTGGAAGCTTTTTGATCAAAGCACCATGGGATGAGCAGAGGCTACAAAATGCAAAGAATGTTAAATATATAAAGAGTCCAGCACAAGCTGCAGGTATCCATGGAGAATGGAGAATATAGCATGAATAAGAACCCAGAACCAGACCCTGATCAAGAGAGCTCAGAAATAAGGAGAAAAGTCAAAAGGAGGAAAAAACAAATCATTTTAAACAGAAATGGTTACACTGAATAATTAAACAGGGTAACTCCACTGGGAATCAGGACACAATTAAATGGAGTATTTCCTATAAATATGATTTTCCTTGTCCCCTCATCCACTCAGTTCAAAAATATTTACTAATTTATAGTCATGACATCAATTCTCAGAGTAAATTCCCCTGGTTATAAGTTATTCTCTGGGACAACATAAAGCTGCTTTGGCCACTTCTGAAAAAAAAATGTTAAATTGGAATAAACAGCAGGCCATTTAAACCACTCTTGTTTCTGAAGCCTCATTGGGGACTCCATAATGCATCTAATTGTACATCTAAGTGTACATAAAAGCACATCTAATAGCACATCAAATAAATAAGTAAATATGGACAGCCAAATAACAAGGAAATGATCCTGCCATTTTTCCCATGAGGAAGATTTCACTCCATCTAAATTGGTAATCAGGTTTGGCCCTGTATGTAGGCTATGCTCTATACTAGTATATGGATGATTGTTGGTTTTCACCCCTGTAGACTACATTGCCATAATAGGGTTTCCATTTTAACTCTATATAAAATTTTTTTAAAAAGTTATTCTTAGGAGTAAAGGGTTTTTTGCATAGTGTTTAGACTTCTTAGAGAACTTTAGAAAACATTAAGCCTAAACCATCATCATTTTATAGGCAAAGAAACTGAGATCAAAGAGAATGTGACTTTTCTGAGGGATAACAGAGATATGAGTTGCAGGACTTAGATCTTAATCGAAGTCAAGTGGGATTAGAAATGGAAGGTTCTAGGTTTGAACCCTAGATCTTTTCCTTATTGCCTGGAAGACAATGGACAGATTGCTTAGTCTCTCTGGACCTCAGTATCCTCATCTTCAAAGTGATGGGTGGACTTGGACTATATGGACATTAAAGTTCTTCCTAGGGTTAAATCCATATTCCTAAATCCTACATCTTCCAATTCATTGTTCATTGTGTAACACGAATCTACCATACTGTCTCCAGGGATGAGACAGGAAAACTTGTATTTCAGAAAGGGAAAAGAAAGTGGGATGCTTCAGTTCACTGGGTGTATACCAAGTCAATGGGACTTGGGTGCTTTAGAATGTGATAGCATGGTCACCTCTCAAATAACTCTCAAAATTTTAGAAAAGAGGATTTTATTGACCAAAATAAAGTAAAAAAAAATTACCATGATATTTTTGAGGGGAAGGCACTTTCTATGTTCTTGGTCCAATATATGAAGAATCTGGGGTCTGTCTGTGGAATGAGGCAGCCCTGCCATTGAAAATGTCTGCCATGTTGATTTTTTGCTGCCTAATTCAGAATTTGATTTCAGATAAGAAACCATAATGATTGATTGCCAGAGTTCATGAGATTTCTATTTTTTTCAAACCACTACCCACTATCAGTATCAATTCTAAGACAGAAGAATGGCAAGAGCTAGGCAACGGGAAGTATCTGAGGTCAAATTTGAACCCAGATCTTCTTACCTCCAGGACTGACACTATCCATTGTGCTATTGAACTGCCCTTATTAGATTTTAATTGTTCTAAAGACTGAAGAAAATAAATTCAACTTCTTAATACAATGGAAGGGTTCCTTCCTTATAAAGGAGAATCCCTGATCAATTTCATGGGTTCCACTTTATACTGAAAAGACTATGGAAGTATAATCTTCTATTATGGGGGCATCTTCTAATGTTTGTACTTACAGTTGACCAAAGGAAAAGACGATGACATTGGTTGCTGAAACCTGCTGAAGGATCTCCCCAGTAATCAAAGTCTATTTCATTAGTCATTTATTCATATCAACACAAAATTCAAGTTTTACCATTAGCCAGAGGTACTAATTTGACTGTGTTTCCTTCATTATTTCTTGAAAGAAATGCAACATTGATGTAATAAAACAATTTTTTAAAGCAATTCTTAAACTGAATTTTCCCTATTCTCTCTCTCACACACACATGCACAAAAATGTGTGTGATCTGCTAGACATGCTAAAAAAAGTCGATATGACAAATCTACTCATATTTATCAACATCAAATTCCAATCTTTGCTCACAATGGTCTAAAAAACTCACAGAACACAAATGAATTCTGTCAGCACAAATACCTTGGAAGATTCTAACTGTCAACACAAATTCCCATCAAACTTAACGTAAAGTGGCTATGGGAAAAAAGACAGAAAAAGATAAGACCACAAAAAGGTATATTTGAATGTAGTGTTTTAGTGCTGAAAGGTATAAAGGAGAGGGGAAGGACATTTAGAGAATGAGAAAGAATGAACAATTGGGTAAAGAAAGAAAAAAAGGGGAGTCCAAGATGCTGACATTGGAGGCAAAATGGGCAGCTTATTAAAATCTTTTTTAGGGAATTTGGTTGGCCCACTACCTTATTTGTTTTTGTACAGAGGCATTTGGGCAAACCCCATTTTACATGACTTTAAGTACAAAGAGTTGATTTCTCACATTTAAGTACTGCATACTTGGGGGAGGTATATGAGACCATTCTGCTTGTGTTGCGAGGTCCCAGTATACTTCCCAAACTGACATTTGAGCTTGGAAGGAAGAAGACTAGCACAAGTAACCAGCCTGGCAGGGTCCCCTGTACCATATATATCTAGAAATTCCTAGGGAGCTAAATGGCTTTTTTTAAGAAGAGGAAGCCATGTCTGAGGCTAGGCTCTAGGTCTGCAAAGAAGCTGCTTCATAAAAGTACTCTCTAGGTGGCAGGAAGTGAGGGAGGGGAGGACTCTTGGGCAGAAGTAGATCCAAAAGGGGCTGAGAACCTCTAGTACCTTGAACAGAATATACCTCTGAAAAAATAAACTATATTTGATTTCTTCCCAAAAGGCAGCCTGAGCCCCAGGATGAGCTACCCAGGCTGATATCTGACCCGAATGGCAGATGGCAGAAAAACTGTGAAATCTCTCCCTGGCAAGAGTTGGAAAACCTAGAACAAGTTTCAACAGTCAGTTGCCATTTCTGGAGAGCTTTCAGAATGCCAAAAATGTTTTTAAGGCATATGGAAACACTTGAGAAGATCTGTTTAGACTGCTTAGCTCTTCTGACTGTGTTAATTGTTTGCTAAAACCATTAAAACCCTGCTTACCACAGGATTCCTCTGGTCCCTCCAAGGCAAGGAAGGCAGTCTCACTCCTATCATTGTGGACACTCAAAGTGTACATCATTTTCACACAGTGCCACTGGCTACCTCTGCTTCAACTGGGGCAGAGACTCAAAGAAAACTGCAAACCTGTTGCTGGGCAAGAGCAGCTCAAACTGGAAATGAATTGAGCAAAGAAGACCTCCATATAGACTACATGGGTCTCCTTTCAAAGTGTTGTGAGGATTTAGTTGATAGATGAGGCTGTGGGAATATTTTGTGGTTGAGTTGTTTCAATTGTATCCAACTCTTGTGACCCCATTTTGGGTTTTCTTGGCTAAGATACTGGAGTGGTTTTCCATTTCCTTCTCTAGCTCACATTATAGATGAGGAACTTCAGACCAACCGGGTTAAGTGACTTGCCCAGGGTCATAGCTAGTAAGTGTCTGAGGGCTGATTAGAATTCAGATCTTCCTAATTCCATTCTATTCAATGCATCATCTAGCTGCCCTTTGGGAATATGATCTCCTCTAAAAAAAACACTATTAGCTCAGCTCCACTTGCACAGTGTTCTACTTCCTATTGCTTAGGACCACAGTTTTCCATTGTTTTTTTGTTGGGGATGTGCATTATTAGGTGAATATGTCTTGGCTAATTTCTTTCCCTAAAGTTTCATTTTAAAATAGATTTACATTTTCAGATAGACCCTTTTATGTAAAGGAGCCATAAGGCTCAGAAGAGTAATCGTTTTGTATTTAATGTATGCTGCCTTTTATTGTCTTTTATTTTCTTATGAATGGGCAACTAGGTAGTCCAATGGTTAGAGTCTTGGAGTCAAGAAGACTCATCTTTCTAAGTTCAAATTTGGCCTTGGATGCTTACTAGCTGAGTGGCCCATGGGCAAACCATTTAAGCCTGTTTGCCTCAATTTCCTCATCTATAAAATGAGCTGGAGAAGGAAATGGAAAACCACTCCAGTACCTCTGACAAGGAAACCCCAAATAGGGTCAGGAAGAGTCATACATCTGCAAAACAATCGAACCATAACAATTATCTTGTGCAAGTATGTTTTCCTAACTAGATTTAAGGGTGAGGAAATGTCCCTTATGTCCTTCATGAAGCTCTAAGAGCATAGATCCATACACATGTATCTTAAGTGCTCAGTGACTGTTGACAATTCTTAGGTCCTGCCTACAGTATAGGGTCACCATCCTTAGTTATATTCTATATACAGCCTTGTCTCTAAGTTCCAAATTGTCATTGAGGATAAAGTACTAGAATGGTCATTAGAGAGAAAGACCTAGGGTAATATCCTACCTAAGACTTATTAGCTGTATGACTCTGGGCAACTCATTTAACTTCCCTCAGCTTCAATTTCCCCATCTGTAAAATGGGGATAACAATGAGATAATATATGTAAAACACATTTAAGTGCTATGTAAATGCAAGCTACTATTAAGGCTCAATTCAACCCAAATTTAGAACTCTATTTGTGACATAGAAGTCAATGGAATAAATTTTCTCTCCTATTCTTACTTCTAGACTTCAAATGAGTAAAAAAATCCACCAAAATGAAAAAGAGGGATCGTCAGTCTTGATGATTTTGTCCTATGGCAATTCAGCTGAGATATCCAAAAAGAGAACCCATGAGGGATTTGGATTTGATAATCTTATGGAACTTGGGGCCCAAAGCCTGATATTTATTGTTGTGTGATCTTTTGCAAATGACTTCACCTCTCTAGGTCTCATTTCCTTCCTTTGGAAAATGGGATAATGGCTTGAAAAGATGACCTTTAAGGATCCAATTCAGAGCTAATATGCCAATATTCTAAAATGAAGAGGTATATATGGAGAAAATGAGGGAGACAAAGAAGAGATAGAACAGTACAGGGGATTATTTAGAAGCAGCAGAGACAAAGAGTGTGGGAAATTGGCAGCAGAGAAAGCGGGGTGGGGGGGAAATAAGAATGAAATATCCAGCCCCTCCTCTAGATCATAAAAAACGAAAACTGGAAAGATTTCAAAGACAGCTACATAATGATACCCTCTCCCTTGGCCCCCTAAAGAGCCAAATTCCTACTGAATTGTTCCCTGGTGAACCATTCATCCATCTTCTATCCAGATTTCTTTCTTTGAACTTAGTGGATTCAGTGATAACCAAACTAACATTCTCTTCTCTAGGGCCAGTTTATTCTACCAATTTAATAAAGGAGTAAACTATGGCCAAATGCTAATTGGATAAACTAAAATAAACTTAGATATGCAGATTGGCTTACAATCCTACTCAGGGAAAAAGAAACTTGGGAAGTGTTCTAAGATGACATAATAGTCACCCATACTGGTTTCTCTCTTGATAAGTTTTTTATATGAGGCTTTGAATTTGAACTGGGTTCTTGCTATTATTCTCTGACAGGGAATCTTATTGTTAGTATTGTCCTTGGAGGTCTTTCCATTATAATTTTTCAATTTACTCTGGTCTGGGAAATATGTGAAAACTAAGGAAAAAAGAAAAGAAAGTCCCTTCAAACCTTTTGTTGTATATTTACAATGACATTGTCAATAGCTTCCTGCCTAGCTTTCCCCTCCCTGTTGCATGACCTTAAGTTTTCCAGATTTATGGTCAATGTCTTGATGTCCAAATGAATTGTCATTGATTTATATGAACTCTTCCACATTCAAATGTATTTTAATGCTCCTCCCCTTTCTCTGGTACACTAAGGAATGCAACAGGCTATCAAAGTTCATGAATACTTCTGGTTTAGGAAACAAAAGCCTTCAGAGTGTGTTAATCAATTGTACAACACCTCCCCCAACCCAAACAATGGATCTCTTAGTTTGTTTTTTCTCCTAAATACAACCCCATTCATGCCTTCTTGTGGACTGGAGACAAGAGAAACTTACTCCCCTTACTGTGAGTTTTCCTTTGTGATGGTGAGGAAAGCAATTTACTCAGGGAAATCTGTGATGAATTTTAAGTGATGCCAAACTCCTTAAATGACTGACATGTTTATGGGATCATTGGGTTCCTTCCACAAGTCAGCTAAGACAACAAGACATTAACACAACAAATAATAACAGACTTACCTTCCTTGGCTTCACTTTATCATGATAATCATATTGGAAAATTCCTTTGTAGCTGAGTCCTAACCACCATGGAATTCCCTGCTTATCCTAGAATATTGAAAAAAAAAAAAGAACAGAAGGTGGAGTGAGGTGGGATTGATGTCATAGACTATAGAGGCTGAATTTTAAAGATCAACCAAGGTAGAAAACTCTGGTTCACTTGAAGAGGAGGAGAGGTGCTTGAGATGGGACGGTTTAAGTTCCTTGAAATAACCCTAAAGTTCATTCAGTTCTTACAATGTTACACAATCTAGTGCGGGTTTATTATGTGTGAACTGCTGAAGAAGAACATGGCCTAGAAGAATGAGTACTGGAACAGGAGTCAAGGGCCCCAGTTATGGCACTTACAACCAGTGTGACCTTGGGCAATTATATGACAGTTTTAAGAAAAGAAAAGGAATTGGACTAAATTATTTCTAAGGTATGTTTAAGCTTTAAAATTCTATGATTCTAGAGAATTATGTTCTCTGTAATAAAACATATCTATATTTCTGAGAAATTACTTATCTTTTTTACTCTTGAGGCTTTAGGGATTCAGGGTTGGTTTCCTCATTTAGCAGAAATGAATAAATGCACTTGGTGGGGTTTAGAGTAGTATATAATATTCTACTCTATATACAATACAATAAAGATAGCTTTCTAGAACTGAGGGAATAACTGACAAGGCCAGTTCCTCAGTTGTATATATAGCAAAAGACTTTAAATGACAATGTAAGAGGACATTTGGGCAACAAGTGAATTAATTATTATAGTGCTGGCACATATAGTCCTTTTTGATGGGGAGCCTGAAGCTGGGTGGATCACTAGAGCTCTGCAGTTCTGAACTGCAGTAGGGTTAAAATATAATGACTGACCCACACTAATTGTGCCATTAATATGGCAAGTCCCTAGGATTGGGGGAAGGTAGGAAGGTAGGAAAAGGAAGGAAGGAAGGAAGGAAGGAAGGAAGGAAGGAAGGAAGGAAGGAAGGAAGGAAGGAAGGAAGGAAGGAAGGAAGAAAGGAAGAAAGGAAGAAAGGAAGAAAGGAAGAAAGGAAGAAAGGAAGAAAGGAAGAAAGGAAGAAAGAAAGAAAGAAAGAAAGAAAGAAAGAAAGAAAGAAAGAAAGAAAGAAAGAAAGAAGGAAGAGAAAGGAAGGAAGGAAGAAAGAAGGGAAGAAAGGAAAAAAGGAAGGAAGGAGGAAAGAAAAAAGGAGAGAAAGCAAAAGGAAGTAAAGAAAGAAGGGAGGGAGGAAGAGATGAAAAAAGGGAAGGAGGGGAGAAGGAAGGAAAAGAAGAAAGAAAAAACAAAATGAAACAAAGTTTTTACTTAAGTTTTTTGTCACTAGATAATAAAATTCTGGTAGTTATTCTAAATACCTGCCTACTATCTCACATTTATAAGTATCCATCAAAAATAAAAAAGAAAAGGTCAGATTAGATAACCTTTTATATGACATAAAAAGGGGTTCTTTGTCAGTTACAAGGGATGCTCACTAATCCCAAAGATGCCAAAGTTTATGATGAGAGATCTTGGCAAAGGACCCTGCTTAGAATGCTGCTCAGTACAATGCCTACAAAATTGTTTGGTGTTTCTAACCCTGTCTTCACAGAAAGTCCAAACCTGTAGAATGGAAAGCATTTTTAAGAACTGTCATGTATCAGGGACCTCAGAGGTAGTTCTCTAAAACCTTCCCTCTAACAGAATAGATTTCATTTGGGGAAAAATGTGAGTTTGGGGTTTTTTGAGCATATTTTTCAGATGTCACATCTTTGTCTAAACCATCTTGATTCCATAAATTACAACAATGTTTTCAGGAAGCAAAGCAGGAATAAATCGAATATTATTGAATCACTGGATTGAGCAGGTTAGTATTTTTATAATCCCATAAAAGACTGCACTAGTGAAACAGCAGGGCTACAAAATGGGAAATCTTAATACACTTGATTTAGGCAGATTTGGGCTCATATGCTTTTTAGGTACATAGGTAGTAATTACTGATACTTTTAAATTCCAGAAGTCAAGAAATCTCAAGTCCTTTAGTTTCCTTGAAACTCAAGCCCTATTGCTGCTCACTAGCATAAAGTATAAAAGTTTATTCAGTGACAGAGTGCATACAAGAAATGATCTTTTGCTGAACTGTATTGCTATACAAACCAAGGCCATGACCATAGGCAGAGAAGATTAAAGTTTCAAGCAGATTCATCATCATCTTTTGAATATCTGTAGAAGCCTCACAATTGTTATATTGGCAGCTAGTTGGCACTCATTTTCCTGATTTAAAATCTAGCCTAAGAGGCTTATTAGCTGTGTGACCCTGGGCAAGTCACTTCACCCTGTTGGCCTTAGTTTCCTCCTCTGTAAATAAGCTGGAGAAGGAAATAGCAAACTACTCTAGTATCTTTGCTAAGAAAATCAACAAAGGGGTCGTGAAGAGTCAGGCATAGTCTGAAAAGACTGAAAAATAATAAAGGAGATGTTATATTGAAGCTAATCCTAATCTCTATCCTGATGAAGAGAAATTGAGAACAAGCAATAAACTGAAGTTTAAAAATGTGTGCTAGGTGGCACAGTGGATGGAGCTCTGGGCTGGAGGTAGGAAGTTCACATATGACCTCATACACTTACACATAACCCTGGACAAATCACATAACTTCTGTTCATCTCAGGTTCCTCAAATTTAAGATGGGAATAATATAGTTAACACTTAATAAATGCTCATTTTCTTCTGTCCTTTTGGAGTTTACCCAAGTCCCATTAATCAGCTCATCTTTCATGATAGAGCCAATATTAGGATCATATTCTTTAAAAAAATGGAATTAAAGGTCATATAATATAGACAGAACCCTTCTTACTAAGACTAGTTGACTTGTTTGAGACTTTTACAAGATTTGCATTCACTAAGTTTTCTCTAATAATTAACCCAAGTGTGTAATAAAAACCCTCTTCCCATTGTTTTGTCTTCATGGGAAATGGAGGATAATTAGTCACAACTGCCAATTAATTTACTCTTTATACACTTTTAAACATCATAGAATTTCATGTTAGAAGGGCTTTCATTGTTTCAAAGTTATCCCATAGCTCTAGGCTGGTTCTCAATCCACTGAGTTACCTAACTACACCTAAGAAATATTTTTTTCAAAAGGGAAGGTTGCAATCTTTAGAAAACTGGGTTCTTCCATTCTGGAGTCACTTACCTTTACTGCATAATAATGTACTCCATAGGTAGGGAGAGACTCTACAATGCTCATGTAGCTGTGGAACAAGGAATACAACACATGAATACAAAAAGAAAATGGGTCAGAGTGGTCATTTAATTAAATGAGTTTCTTGTATGTGAGATTTCCTTTCTTAGGCATGTATTTGAAGGTAAAATTCAAACACTATCCTTGGGGAAGTGTCTTTTAGAAAAGATCTAAACAGTTCTGACATAGGGGCTATACAAATTAACAAAAACATACTTCAGAAACACTGGAGAGTTCCCACTTACTTTACAATTGCTTGGCCTCTGGTTTGACCATTCAACTTCTTGTAGTGTTCTATTACTCTGTCCTCACTGGAAACAGAAGGAATATCATTTAATTATTGTAGTTCTCAGGTTAATGAGTAAGCATCTTGCTATCTGAACTACCTCTCAAAGGATTATTCCCAGATGATAACTCCAGATGGAAAAGATTTTTCTCTTTTGCAGTGGCATTTTCATTCTTAGCAGAAAATACTTCACACACAGACTGTGTTGAGACCAAGAAACAATTTTCTCAAAGAACTCCAGCTTGATCTGAATTCTCTTCATTTAGTCAGTCAAAACCATAGAGGTTTGGTTGGAGCCCAGATGGAGCCCACTCTTGCAGGGTGCCACGATATTGCTATATTGGTTCTGGAGAAGTTTTGGAGGAAGATAAGAATGAGTGTGTGCACAGAGAAGTGTGAGAAGGATATAGGATAGTATATACAAAGATGTACTTGGAGTCAGGAAGACCTGGAGTTGGATTCTGCCAAAGACAAAGTAAAGTAAGTGTAAGGAAGAGGCAACTTTCTTCATCTGGATAGTTATTTTCACGAGATCTTGGAATTTTAATAGATTCACTGGGACCTCTTTTTTTTGGTTGGGGGGGGCAACTTAGCAAATCTGCTCCAAGTCATGGGAAAAAATAATGCTAACTTGGCAAAGGAAATTATTGAGTGACATTTTCTTCTAGAACAGAAGACTTAAGAGTATGAATATTTACAGATATACATATATGCCTATAAATTTTCAGTGCCATGTTTCACACTAGATGGCAAACTTATGGCACATGTGTTGGAGGGGGCTTCTCCCTTCCACCTTCCCAAGACATTTTTTCACATCACCTGCCCCTCTGCCCAGCAAACGAATGGGAGAGCTTCCTCTCTCCCCTGTCTGGGGTAATGGGACAGCTCACATGTAGCCTGAGGGTACAATTTGGGCACTCAGTTTCTAAAAGGTTTGCCATCACTGCAACTAAATAGTGAAAGTTAGTTTCATGTGGCCAACAGGAAATGCCTCTGCTGCTTTCTCAGCTCCTCTGTATGTTGGGATCTCTCCACCCACCTTTCACACTACATGCTTCATTGTTTTGAAACCCATAATGCTAAAAGGTTTTTATAAAGTCATTTCCTAGGTCATATCTCATGATAAAACTCAGGGAAAAGAATCAGTGTAAACCATTTAATTACTGACATAGACACTAATGAAACATGTAAATGTGGTCAGCCAAGTTTTCAGTGGTTGAATTTTCCTCTGGCCAGGTCACAGCATATAAAGATGATCAAGCATAGATGTAAAGTTAGAACTCCAGATCAAAGGCAATCTACTTCAACTTCTTAATTTTGCAAATGAAGAAATTGGGGCTAAAGGATTTATCTAATATGGCAAAGGAAATATGAATCAGAATCAGAATTTGTATCTGGTTTTACAACCAGTACTCTTTCCATTATTCTCTAAACTTAAAGGCTAGCAACTGAGGAGACTTATGGGACTCTCTGAGCTGAACATGACCCCCTCATCCCAGATGCCAATTTTCCCTCCATTTCTCTGGAACAATTTGGTGATGCCATAACAACTAAATACTTTTTGCCTAGACTTCTTCCTTTTGGAAGCCTCAATTTAAAATTCCTTGTGTCCTGTATAAACTCATTTATAATGCACATATGAGTCTGGGAAATGCACAAAGGTTTGAGATACAAACACCTTTTGCCATGTAGGTTCTGATCGACTCAGGTTCACTGCTGAGAAGCAGCCCAAAATAGGTATAACTGGGGATTTGACCGAGCCTACTGGAATTGGCAATTGTTAACATTTCAGTGTGAGGATTAACACCTTGGAAATCAGTAAATGCTATAAACTAAGACTTGATTTATTTTTTTGTTGACTGTCTACTTTAAACTCAAGAAAGTGAAGGAGAAAACGTTAATAAGTCATATTAATGTTAAAAAAGTTTCTTGCATACATTTTATCATCAGAGAACTGCTGGCTAAAAACTTATCATCACAATTGTTTGTGGATGGAACCACCTATCAGAGACTCAGGAGCTATAATAAACTAACTTTACAAAATAAATTGGTTGGGGGACAAGGAGAACTTTATATAAAAAGAAAAGATAAAGTCAGCACCTGGCTATAACAATGTATAGCTCTAATGTATTGTATTGGCCTTAGGCTTGGCAATGTGTATAAATTAAATTGTCCTTAACCAGTATTATTTCTACTGATGGTGATGATGGTAGCAACAGCAACAATAATAGCAACAGCACCAGCAGCACTTGCTCAAATTTCTTTAGTTCTTAAAGGTTTATAAAGTGCTTTCCTCAGACTAGACTTCTCAGGTAAGTAATACAAACATACCCATTTCATAGATGGAGAAGCAGAGGCTCAGAGGAGTTCAATGGATTTTCTAGAATAAAATATCTAGTAAGAAAGTAACTATTAGAAGTATGATTTGCACCCAGGTCCTCTGATTCTAAGAATTAGTCAGGCAGCAGGGGCACTAAAATGTAAGAATAAGGGTAAGAGGAAGAATTATAAGTTGAAACCGGGTTTGGGACAAAAAGGGTCCAGCAGAGTCTTGGCTTTTGCTTACTATCTTTGAGAAGTCCAAAGCTCTGTGATGTGCAGATGTTTCTGATCAATGGGAGGTGTTAATGAATACACAGTAATGAGCACTCTAGGATTTGTGAGTAGTAGAAAGAGGATAAATCCGTTGTCCTCAAATCCATTCTACTCTTAGACCTTAACATTCTGTAACACTAGGCAAATCATTCTAATCCCAAGTGCCTTTGCAATTTTCCCTAGAAAAACATGTTAAGTTTGAAAAGAAGTCACATGATGAAATCAGTGCCTATTGAGAGTTTTAGCAGAAAAGGTTATTATATTATTACTCAGCATCTTGTTGTACTGTACATTCTGAGACTTCTTATTCTTCTCAGTTACTATAGAGGAAATGTATTACTCTTAAAAGCCTCTTTTACAAATGAAGTTGAGGCGTGAAAGAATAATTAAGTGACCCAGAACTAGATTATATAGCAATTCAGAGGTTACATTGGGATTAGAAGTCATATTTTATTAGATATGATTTAACTCAATACTTTCTCTGATTCAGATTGGCAATCTACTCAGCATACTGCTGTCTTCTGAGGAAAGCCTGATGCATAAAATGACACAAAACAAAGGAACAACCAAAAAACTATATAGTTTTCATTTAGCAAAATTCAAACATAGATAGTGAGGTATAGAGTAAATTTCACTGGGTTCTTAACTCAGTAGTCTTGAATTCAAATATTAGATCAACTAATTATTAGTTGTATTATGGGCAAGGCACTTGTCCTCTAGGAACCTCATATGCCTCATCTCTAAAATGAAGTGGATGGATTAGATGATCTCTAAGTTATTTTCCAGCTCTGGAGACTATGATTTTAGGCTAGGGAGGAGAAGGGTTTGGTATTCAGATTTATGAGTTGGATTATTTCTACTCATCTGATAACGTATAACATTTGACATGGGTGATGAATGATGAATAATGATAGTTGGAGACTAAGAAGAAAAACCCCCAAGCAATTTTGGATTATAGATATTTTTGATTCTATTTTCCATAATCAACATATGCCATATCTATATGCATATATGCACAAAATATAATTACATAAATACTCTTCCTTGAGGCCTTTGTTGAAAAAATTCTAAATAAATATGTTCAACTACCGAGTACTTGCCAACAACAATGAAAAAAATCAAAGAGGAAAAGCAGCCGTGAGTTATCAGGGTAGTCCATGCCACTGACTTGTTTATACAGGAACCAGGCTATGTAGCTTGAATAGATCTGTTTTAAAAACAAAGTCTCAGACTTAAATGCCAACCATTCTGAGAAAAGCAAAAAGGACAGTGATTGTTCATCTGGATCTTGATGGGAGCAGAAAACAAAGAATAGTATGGTCTTAAAGGCAATAGGAAGAGAATGAAGATAGAACAACTATGAATCTTTGTTTGTGAAATGAAGAAAATTGTGGATAAAGTAATCTGTACATCAAAAAGAGAGCATATTAATAGAATTGGAGGGACTTATAAGTACATAAGTGATATATGCTTGAACATGAGAGTGATAGAAAGCAGGGAAAAAAGAGAGAGCCACACAGAGAGAATTCATTTTCACTTGATAGGACTCTTGCTTTACCACTAACTATTTATCTAAACTTACACAAGTAATTTCCCCTCTCTAGGTCTCAGTTTCCCCATTTGTAAAATGAAGGGTTTGGACTAGATAACCCATTGAGGTCTCTTGCAGCTCTGCTAGTCTATTATTTTATAAAACCCTACTGGTGAATTTAGGAATATGATAATACTGAAAATCAGGATAAGAGTACATAGGTTTCCCTGGTTATTTATAGGTTATTTCCATGAGTATTATTCTGCCTCTTAGGCAAAAGGGATTTCATGAGATAAGTATAAACATGTTTGGAACTTCTTATACATTAAGACATACCCTCTCTTATTTAAAGAGGCTTATCAAAACCTGGTTTTAGAAATACTACAGTGCTGAGTGGAAAATGTGTCCAGGCAAAGTGAAACGATAGCCATACATATATCTCAGAATGTACATTTATAAATGCTTTCCAAAAAGGCCATCTTCCAATATACCAAGGTTGACTTGCCTTTCACATAAAGCCAAAAAAAAAATTTTTTTGGCAAAGCAGCCTAGAGTGCCTATTTCAGAATGCTGCTCTCTGAATATTATTTCATGCTGTTAAAGAAGACAAGTCTCAGTAAGTTAACTTACAAATGCTCTTATGAAAATTGGAATAAATGTTAGGAAATGGGGAGGGAAGGCTAGATATCATTTCGACATATATATTATGGGAATGCCAGTTCTATTCATTCTTGAACAAAACACTGAGCAGGAAGTTTTTTGAATTTCTAATTCATTTATAATCAACCACTGAAAGTCTTATAGTTAACAAGAATATTATGTTACACGACAGCTGGTTTTACAGATGTGACACATTGTGGAAGGATGGAGATAAAGAATGGCCTTATATCTTTTGCAAAAAAGAGAAGAAAATTCTGCCATTTCGCCAATATCATGAAACCTTGAATATCTGACATCAGATGATGCTTTCAAAAGGAAATTCTAGAAGAAGATAAAAGGCTTTAGAAGCAGGTAAGGCTTCCAAAATGAAGCCATAGAGAGCAAGTTAAAAACACAACACATGGCTATCGTGGTCATGGCTTCTGGTATTTCATTTAAATACATAATATTTAATCTCACAAAGAGAATCACCCCCAGAAAAAATCCAACACACTCCTGAAGTTACAGAAATGTGCTTCTCCAGCCTTATAGAATATATGACAAAGGACTGATGAGAGAATCCTCTCTAGTTAATCTGACAGAGGAATGGACAAATGAGGAGATTTGGTTTTCAGGCCTGCAAGGGAAAGGAAAGGTGAAATGATGACTAAAGTCTGGAGATCTATGGGTCAGTTACCAGTAAGCCAGGGATGGATGCTCCTTCAGTGCTTGGGTGGGAAGCGCTGGCAGTTTCTTCAAATCACTCCTTACAATTTCATTGCTGAAAAAAAAAAACAGAAGAAAAATGATGCAAAGAAATTATCAAAACAATCTAGTAATGACTAAGAAAGAGTGGTGGATCAGTGGAATAGATTAGGTACACAATGTCCAGTGTTAAATGACCATAGCAATGTAGTATTGATAAACAAATGAAAATGATGAAAGCTTTGGAGGCAAAAATTCACTATTTGATGAAAATTGTTGGGAAAACTGTAAAGTAGTTTGGTGAAACTAGGTGTAGACTAACATCTAATACCACATACCAAAATAAGGCTAAAAGGGATCAAAGACTTAGACCCAAAGGATAATACTATAATCAAATTAGAAGAGCATAAAATGATTAACTTGTATTTTTATGGATTTATGGATAAGAGAAAAATTTAGTACCAAACAAGAGATAGCATTATACATGTGAAATGGATAATTTTTATTACATTAAATTAAAAATTAAAATTAAATTAAAAAAGATTTTGCACAAACAAAACCAAATGCAGCCAAGATTAAAAGGAATTCAGAGAACTAGGGAGAAGGGAAATTTATAATAAGTTTCTTTGATAAAGGTCTCATTTTTCAATTATATAGAACCAAATTCATAAGAATACAAGTAATTTGCTAATTGGAAAATAGTCAAAGGATATTGGCAGGCAGTTTATAGACAAAAAAATCAAAGCTATCTGCCGCCATATGAAAAACATACTCCAAATCACTACTAATTAGAGAAATTAAAATAAAAACAACTGTGAAGTATGATCTCACATCTATCAACCTGACTAATATGACAGAAAAAGAAAATAACAAATGTCAGAGAGGATGTGAGGAAAATTGGGACACCAATGTCTTATGAGAAGAGTTGTGAACTGATCCTACCATTCTGGAGATCATTTTAGAACCATGTCCAAAAGGCTATGCATACTCTTTGACCTAGCAATACTACTAACTAGTCTTTATTCCAAAGACTTAAAAAAAAGGAAAAGGATCTATTTGTACGAAAATATTGATAGCAGCTTTTTTTTTTGTGGCAGCAAAAGATTAGAAATTAAGGGGATATTGGGGAATGGTTGAACAAGTCATTATATATGATTGTATATTCATATGTATGATTCATATATATATAATATATATATATGAAGGAAACTGGCATTCCCTTGTAATCGTTTATAAAAATTTATTATAAAAAATATTTTATTAAAAAATGATGAGCAGGATGCTTTCAGAAAAACCTGGAGAGACTTGTATGAAATGATAGAAAATGAAGTGAGCAGAACCAGCACAACATTGAACACAGTAACAGTAATATTATAAGATAATCAATCAACTGTGAATGACAGCAATTCAATGATCTAAGAAAATATTTCAATTAAAAATGTTAAATATTTTTTATATGTAATTGGAAAAACATTTTTTAAAAAGAAACAGTTTCAGATTCTGAGAAAACAACCTTGGAAATGATGTGCCCTACCTTAGCTCTCTTCCCCAAAGACTCTACTTTCATCCATTCCCTTTTACTGAAAAGTGGGGAGAGTAAATAGCTCCTTCTACTTATTATATACAATCTTTGTTTGAAAAAATACAACAATTTTTACACAATACAGACACATAAGCACATCTAGTTCCTGTGCACCACAACAGAGTTCTTACAGGCAGAAATCCTCATATTTTGAATCAGTGAGGGCATAATGAATACTTTGAGTGGCTCTGAATTGGGAGAGGGAGAGAAGGGTAGAAAGAGGGAAACAGACAGACAGAGAGACAGAGGGAGGGGGGGGGGAATACGGTGGGGGAGATAAAAAAATGTATACCCTTGTTAATATGGGTTTTTTTAGGGACCCAAGAAACTGATAACTTAGATATACCTTCCTGTTTGATGCCCTATGATATTAGACCTGTTTTCTGAGTCTAAATATATACTGAAAATATATTTCCAAGTCACCATTGCAATGTATAAAAAAAGAGAACCTAAATAAATTCCTGATGCTGGATGAAGAGCCAGCCTGGTGGGGCAACTGGCGGGGGAGCAGTGGAGAGTGAGCAAAAGGATTCTGGGAAAATGTACTCAGAGCTAAAAGGATTCTGGCCAACTGATCACTTACAACCTTGCAAGAAAATGAGGAGGACCTTTTTCCTGAGGGTCAGAGGATATCTTAAGCCAGGGGAGGGAGAAAGAACCTGATTTCCATACTTGTTGTGGACCTGTCTCCATCTAGAAATCCTTCATAACTCCTCTTTCAATTGACAAGTTACCCAAGATTCAGAAGGGATTTGGATGCACTCTTTAACCAGAGCCAACTTGCCTTCTTCCCTTTGGGTCTCTCACCCTTGCCTTTTCTTGGACTAAATATTAGGAACTTGGTTAAGTTATAATAGTGTGGAGATATAAGAAGCAGTCAGTTGGGAAAAGGGGCTCAGGCCCAAAAGCCTCTAGGCTCAACCTTTGAAATCCGACCACTGTGAAAATAAATTTTACAGGGCATCCTCTCCCTCCATCCTCTTCCTTTATTCCTTTAACCATATTACCCCTTCCTTTTAATAAATCCTTAGTATAAGTTAGATTTGGGTCTGGGCCTGTCATTATATGAGGGGAAAATAGACAAATTGAAGACAGAATTTAAACTGAATCTTATCCTTGTCTGTGGAAAGCCAGACCTTAGGTTGGCATCATCCCTCCACAGAAAGGGGTTTAATTGGAAACCTCTTTTGTTCAGAACTGCTGGCAAGGAAACCTGACAACACTCCTTTCAGTTTGTGTCAAATAATACTCAAAGGTATTGCCTCAAACCCAGGTGCTAACTAATTTCAGCTTCATCCCTATTCCTTCACTTCTCCCTTCAACCTCTCATTGGAGATTCACATCCATCTAGTGGGATGAATCCTGTTCACCCCTCTCCATTTTGAAGAGAGAAAGAATCCCCCCCTTTCTTCTCTTTTATACTATGTATACTAAAATATTGGTAACAGTATTTTTTTTGTTAAAGCAAAGAATTGGGAATAAAGTCTATGCTCAGCAATTGGGAATTAGCTAAAAAATGGTGGCACATGAATGTAATGGAATAATCCTGTGTTATAACAAAAAATGTGATGAATATAGAGAAATGTAAAAAGATTTCCATTACTGATGAAGACTAAGCTAAGGAGAACCAAGAAAACAACATATATAATGACTTTACCAACTATAAAGTAATTAAACGTTAATGTTTCAAGCTGGGGGAAGCTAGATGGTTCAGTGGACTGAGAGCCAGAGCTAGAGACAGAAGATCCTGGATTCCAATCTGGACTTTAGACATTTCTTAGCTGTATAACCAAGGGTAAATCACTTAACCATCATTGCTTAGTCCTTACTCTTCTTCTGCCTTGGAACTAATACAAAGATTGCTTTTAAGACAGAAGATAAGGGTATCAAAAAAAGTTGTTATACAATTACAAAGAATAAATTTTTCTCCAAATAAGAAATATAAGATGTCCCTATCATAATTATTTTCAGAAGTGTGATACATTTACACATAGTTTCAGACTTTTAAAATGTATAGTTTTGATGATCTCTCTTTTTCTTTAAAAATAATTCATATATGGGATGGTTTTCTGGGAGTAGGGAAGAAGAAGAGATATTGGGAGAAATATTGTAAAAAAAACCATGCAAATATGTTAATAAAATTTTATTTAAAAATTCATTTTTCAAAATGCATAACATACATATTCTGCTTCTGTTGAGGCCAGCGACTACTAGAAAGGTATAGGGCAAATGCCCACATTCTTTTATGTCTGCTGGAACCTGTTTGGTATGGAAGTACAGAAATATGAAGTATACTATTTGGGGAATAGAAATTCCTTATCCCTGGAAGAGGCTCAGCAGCCTAACATAATAGGGGAGGCTCCTCTCCTAGGATCCAGCCAATTCCCCCTGGATTTATAGGGGAAGCATAGATAGCTCTTTGGTCCTAGGTGAAATAAATTACCTCTTTCACCTGTCTCTTTTGAAGAAGTGATCCTTCTCTCTGCCAATGCAAACTTACATTCCATTGCATTCTGTCTTCTCCAATAGATTTCCCCCTTTATCATCTCCACTCTCTCCCTATCCAATGGCTCATTTCCTGCTCTTTGCAAACATGCCTATGTCTTCCCCATTGTAAGTGCTCTCTCTTGATTTTACCATTCCTGCTGGCTATAGTACTATATCTCTTATCCCCATTTTCTTTAGAAAATCATCACAATCAATATGCCCACTTTCTCTCCTCTTATTTAACCCTTTATAAAAATGGTCTTTTGACCTCCTCATTTGATGTAAACTACTTTCTCTAATGTCAACAATGACGCCTTAATTGAAAAATCAAAGGGTCCTATCTCAATTTTCATCCTTCATCTCTCTGCAAACCGTCAATCACTCTTCACCCTTTTTCCCAGATATTCTTTTCCCTATGTTTTTTAGACTGTTCTCTTCTGGTTATCCTCTTATCTAACAATTTCTCAGTCTTTCTTATACCAGAGGTTTTTAACATGGGCTCACAAGAGAATCAAGGGGTTTATAAATAGATCTATGCAATTGAATGGAAAAAAAAATTATATGATCAAAAGACCTACATGTAGAGCTAGAAGAAACCTGTGTTCATCTAGCCAAATCACTTCATTTCATAGATGAAAAAATAAAGGTCTGTGGAGGTTAAATAAGTATGAGAGACAGAATTTGAGTTTCAGACATTTGGCCGCAGTCAATGTTTATTCTATTATACCACAGTGATGGAAATGGAAGCTGATCACCAAATAGTTAAGGCCACTTGAGTTTTGAGTCGGTGATCCTGGGGCTTGAAGTGATGGACAAGAAAGAATATTCTATTTCTCATTCTCCAAGACACTGAATCTGTTTAGTATAGAATATTCTATTTAAAAGCATTTATCAGTTAATGAATCCTGGTTCTACCATATATTCCCTGTGGGGAAAGTGATTTTATCTCTTAAAGTCTCATTTTTCCCATCTGTAAAGGGGTAGTGCTAGGGGAGGGGTAGATTGGATTAGATGTTTTTGAATGTATCTTCCAATTCCCATTCTTACATTATCATGAATTTTCTTCCCTGTCAAATGTGTACTGGTAAATGTTTAATAACCTGCTCTCTGGGAAAAGAAATGTATACATGATATGGCCTTAAGTTTATTCTACATCATTCCCAATTTCTTTATCTTTATCACATTTTTTAGTTCAGACCAGAGATGTCAAAAAGGCTATGCTTATGGCCCACAATACTTCCAATGAAGAACCAGAATAAAACATAATTAGAAAATACATAACAAAACAAAAATACAATAAAATATAGATTGATAATGTAAATTTGTGATTTTCTAAGTCAATATATGCCTATAGGTGACCTTTATGTACCAACTGGTGAACGTGGTTTCTATTTGAATCTAGACAATCAACAAATTTCTAATTTGTAGTGTTTGTTGAGATGCAAATGTTCACACTAAAATTTTATAAATCACTTCTTGTAAACAGGTTCAGTCTACTTCCAGCACACTCATGATGATGCAAGGTCATAGTTATATGCAAGGCACTGTCATTAATGTTTCTGGAAGTACAAAAAGTATACAATACAAACCTGTCCCCACAGGTATTAAAAGCTAGTTAGGGAAGATAGGGCACACAACAAACACAGGCGTGTTAAAAAGCAATTGAGTTCAAAATGACTCTTGGCCACTGGTCTCAAAAGAGTAGTGTAGATGATATTTGAAAAGGAGTTTGGAGGACAAAAAAAAGTCATTATGCTTAGTTCTGATGAGTAAAACTCATCATAAAAGCACTCAGTGAAGGAAATGGTATAACTTGAGATATTGAGCAATATTCAGGGCATATTACAGAGGACACATCTCAGATAGTTAAATCTGTCTGACTCAGAGGGGATATTTATGAACAATTGAAACAAAAACTTGAAATAGTATGGAGGAAGAAGATTGTAGAGATTTGGACATTTTATAGGCAATGGGAAGGCTTTGAAGATTTTTTAGCAGGATATGTTATAATGAAAGATCAATCCAACAATGATATAAGGAGAGATTCAGCCTCTAAGGATGGTTCACAAAACACTGTAAACAGGACACAGATCAGGATATGTCAGAGGATCAATTAAGAAGCCTTTTCAGTGTGTCAAAGAGACTTAGTTTGGGATTTACTAATGATCATTACACCAAAAGTGTGTTTGGGGAAGGAAGGAAAAAAGGCGGAAAGGATCTTCTTACCTACCAAACACCTAATTTGTTGGCAAACATGTTTTCTTGGTAACAGTCACATATTTGACTTCCTTGCTTAAGCTCCCAGAACATTCACCAGTTATCCCCCAGGGTAAAGTTACATAGAAAAATATACTCCCCAAACCATGAAACCAATTCAATCCATTAAAATTTTCG
Organism: Monodelphis domestica; assembly: GCF_027887165.1. Classification (NCBI taxonomy): domain Eukaryota; kingdom Metazoa; phylum Chordata; class Mammalia; order Didelphimorphia; family Didelphidae; genus Monodelphis; species Monodelphis domestica. The sequence goes on from NC_077231.1 coordinate 150,183,534, forward strand.
AAAGGTCCATGAAGGTTAATCTTTTCTAAAGGAAAAATATAAAGTAAATTGTCTACCTATTGTATAAGCATCTATAATAACGTAAAGGAAATACTTAATAAGTAACCTAGACCCCAGTACATTGTGGCTGAAAGCCAGGAGAACCAGTTACAAATGAATGGACTTTATTCCCAGAGATCAATGTGTATGCCAACCAACTAGTGTGCCAAAATAGTCTTTGGTTTTTAATCACTGATAAATAATGCTTTCTACTTTGACATAGGCCTAAGAGATTATAATTTAAGAGCTGGAAGTAACTTAGAAAATTTATTATTAGCCTTTCATTTTACAGATGAGGAAACTGGGGTACAGAGAGGTTATAATGATTTACTCAATGTCATATAGTCTGTAACTGGTGGAGACATAATTTAAACTCATTATTCAACGCTAGAGACCAATGCACACAATCATGATGATGTTTCCAAATCTTTTTAAAGTACTTCACTCTTATCCTGCTAACTTTTAATGAATGTCACTCCACTGTAAACTAATTGTGAAAGTGTCTGTAAAATTTCATTCTCATATTCACCACCCTGTACATGACATTTCTAAAATAAAGGCACCACAATTTTACTTTTATTGTTTATATTATTTATGTCTCTAATTTGCTGTCTTTTCTGAGAAGTGTTTTCTGATTTCTGTTGCTCTCTGAATCCCATGGGAAATCACAGGAATAGCTTAAGACAGAAGGTAAAGTTTCCAATAACTGATCTAAAAAGGTTTCTTGCCAAATGTTTTTTGGAAAGGTAGCTAAATGCTCAAAGGGACAGGTAGCGGCAGGCAAATGTCAGTTTGAGTAGGGTCAGCAGAACTTAAAATATGTTCATTTTCTAAAGAAAATATCCTTTTAGGACAAAACTCAAAAAATCATGATTTAAAGTAGGAATAGAATACATTTATGTGGTCTTCCTAAAATGGGCTAAATTGGAACTAAATTTAAAAAGCTACAGTGATGCTACATAATTAGCTAATTTGAAAACACATAGAGGCTGTAAAATATTCAAACGTGTATTTTCTGGCCAGGTAACTCATTTGCCACTTACTTAGTTTTATTGAAGGCTAGATAATTATTAAGTGGACTAAAATTTCAAAAAGAGGAAAAAATCATTATTATTTTCACCAGCCCAGTGAGGTGATCATTGAACTAAAAGAACTCTTCCAGGACTATATAATTTCTATCTGCAAAGATCCTTAAAAAGGACAGATGTTTAGCCATCTGTTTTGGATGGCTATGGTAAGAATTACCCTTAACCAGAGCACTCTGTAGTGCTTATGAGAAAATCTTCACTTTTTTAGGTATATGGTGTCAGGTTAAGCAGTCATTCTGGATATTCCTCATGGCACATCATGGGAGCTTTCCAATATGTTTTCTAATGGTCATCCAAAATAAGGCAAAAGTGAAGATAAGGTGAAATTTTGATGGCTTCTCCAAAGCTATGATTTTAAGTTATTTTATGCCATGAATAAAGACCTACTCAGATCATTCTCATTAAAGAGGAGAAAAACAATTAGCCATTTTTATGAATGTCCTTTATTATATTTGCCTTGATCAAAGTGTGGTTACTGAGTCTTCTTTCCTAGGATGAATCTTAAAAGAAATGAAACCCAAATAGACTTATTTGATTCCCAAAGAGTTTTACTAAAAAAGTTGTTTAATGATCCCAAGCAAGAAAAAGTTGTGAAAGGCAGCAGCTGCCTCCATGGAATTAGGAAGAATCATCCAGATATTAGCTATATAGGTCTAGCTATATATATATATATATATATATATATATATATATAACACATACATGTATATGTATATTATATATATACATGTATGTGTATTATATATACATACATGTATATGTATAATATATTATATATATGTTATATTTAATATATATTATAGCTATTAGCTATATAGGTTAGAGGAAGTAATTTAATCTCCGATTGCCTCCACTGAACATTAAATTGCAAAATAGAAGCAGATCCATATTATTAAAAGGTATTTACTAATCAGGAAGACGGAATGTTTTTGAAATAACCAAAAATAAAATGATGAGAAATAGAAACAATTCACTTTATCAGCCTTGAGATTATAAGAATTTTTTTGTTCCTTCCTTTAGACTGGAGAGGTTTTTCACTTTTTGGTTTGCTAGTTTGTTTCATGAACCCCTTTGTCGTCTAATGAAGCCCAAGAACTCTCATAATTTGAATTCTAGTATCTTTGGGCTTCTCTTTCTGTGTTGTCTTCACCATTAGAATATGTAAGCACCTCAAGGACAGGGGCTGTTTTATCCACTTGTATCCCAGGCCCTTAGCTCAGTGCCTGGAACATGGTAAGCTGTTAGTAAATGCATTATTTATCTATCTAAAGATGTGAACTTAATGAGATGTACACTGATTTTATTGCAAAACTTTTGAGATATTTTAAGTGAAAAGCACAATTCTATTCAAACTATGAAATTATGAGAATATCTGCCAAATTAGTAATTTTGGTGTATTTAAACCATCCTTACACATTTAGAAGTATACACACTATTAACATACCCTAAAATAAGCCCTATGATAGAACTCTTCCCTCCATTCTAAGGATGTGAAACTCTGTTCTTACATAACCCAAAACTCTATACAAAGTAGCGAGCTCTACATCTAAACCAAGGATTTCTCTAGCAATTTAGGATGGTAACTTCCTTATTTAATATTTTGTTTCAAATTCTTGCAGATTCTGTTCCTCTGAAGAGGTCTTACTAGCATCTTAGGTTTCAGCTGTTCCTAAATTATCTTTGACTCTCAAGGTCTTTAAAAGTTATCTGCAAATTATAGAAACAATTTCCCCCACTCTGAGTTACAAAAAACAAGTAAGAATCAGATCAGTTCAGATTTTCCCCAAGCAACTTTCTTTGGGGTTGGGAATAGTTAGGGATATTTCACTTTTAAAGGATTCTTAGCCCCCCTCACCCCATCAGTTTCCAGTAAGCAAAAATAGAAATTTGAATGCTAATTGCTAATGACAAGTTATCTCATTTTCATGATAGAACTTCCATACATTGAATACCACTTGTGTGGCTATTCCTCCCAATCACCTCAGTGACTCTGAAAATCTACTGATTTTCTTTTTAACTCTAATCATTGTACTACTTTTTGAATCTCATAGGGCCAATCAAAAAAGAATTTTCTTAGTTTATTTTAGTAATCAAACAGAACAATAACTATTTGAAATTGACTGAACTTTGAGAGTGTAGAAAAAAGACTTCTAAGTTCTAAATGATGTCATATGAGAACAAGGTATACTGTGAGATAAAGATAAATTGCAATTGTTCTTTCAATATTGTCTGTTGGAGAGGCAGGAAAATAACTTGTATCTTCCTGCTTAAAATAATAATCTGTTTATATGTTTTTTGTTATGGGGAAGTATTTTAGAGGGAAACTAGTTCTTTGTCCTTATATTATTAATAACCAGACTATATTAAATTTATATACAAATTCTCTTTAAAAAGAATGGGAGATATTTTCTACATTTAAAAAGTACTAATTTGGCTCCATACCTCCATAGACTTCATCCATTTATCTTTCTAGGCTGGTGACAACATGGTCACAAGATACATTTAAGATAAAATATTAAAAGCTTTTCTTTTAACTGTTCTCCCAGAGGAACAAGGACTTAGTGTTTCTGGGTGTTAAGTAGACTTTTTTAGCCCAGATAAATGGCTCATGCCCCAGCTCTGAAATGGAGATGAAAATCAATTTCCCTTTGCTAATGAAGGCTACTGTTTGAGTAATATATCACATAGTTGAGATGTGCTGGTAAATGTTTAACAACCAGCTCTCTGAAAAATGCTTTCAAGTTTAATGTTTTATTAAATTTTTCTCCACTATCTTAAATCTAGACAATCAACAAACCAACAATGCCTAGTTTATAGTGTCCACCATTTCTAAGGTGTAAGTGACCAAAGTGAGATCCCTAGATCTTTTTCAGACAAAAGATTTTCAAGTCAAAATATCTTCTACTAACACTTGTAGAACTGATTTTTAAAAAATTTCAAAAGGAAAACTTCATATATATATTTCCTATGAAATTGTATTTCCTTAGGTTTTACCTAATGTTCTAGACTGTGGAAATACATTTTTAGAGCCTGAATCTGGCATCCAGTAGTTAATGATCCTCCCAATCTTGTTGTCATCTGCACATTTGATAAATATACCATTTATGCCTTTATTTAAGTAATGAGAAAAATGCTAAACAATCCTTTAGGGCAGAGTAAAATGACTTCCTAGAAATAATGCCATGCTTTTTTCTTTATAAATAGCAAGCAGTCCTTTACAAAAGAATTATACATAATTAACAAATTTAACAAGTTAAATAAAATGGGATTTTTGCCTACAGTGTCTTTTTTAAAGTTTTGATTCATTAAAGAAAGTAAAATAAAATAAGACAAAATCTTCAATATATTTATTTCTAAGGTCTTTGGAGAAATATAGTATGTATATATTGTTCATATATATGTCATTGATAGACTGAGTGATAAGTTTCTGACACTTTTACTATTCATCTAATGATTATAACTATAATATAGACTAGAGTCAATGAATACTTTTTCCCATATGCTGACATCTCAGTCACGGTTACATAAGGTCATCATTGTTCATCATTATGTTCATCATTGATGAAAATCATAACTTATATAGATTATACAGATTTTTACGGTTTACAAAGCACTTCCTAAGCATTAGCTCATTTGATATTTATTATAGTCCTATAAGGTAGGTATTATAAAAAATAAAAAGTGGGGATCCCCAATATGCAGATAACCAAACTGAGGAACAGAAAGGTTATATGTTTTCCCACATTCTTACAATTTCTAAGTTGGATTAGAAAATTAGCTTGTTTCATCAATTTCAGAAGTATCTACCTTACTGTGACCCCATTTTCTTGGCAAAGATAGTGGGATGGTGTGCCATTTTCTTCCGCAGCTCATTTTACAGATGAGGAAACAGAGGCAAACAGAGTTAAATGACTACTGCGAATACATATCTAAGTTCAACTCACAAAGATAAGTCTTCCTGAATCCAGGCCTAGCATTCCTCCCACTATGCCACCTAGTTGCCTAAAGAACTCTCCTAATTCAGAGAGTAGTGCTTTTTCACTACATCATCCTATGTCTAGTTTATCAAAGAACAACTAAGATTGGGAAGGGAAGGGATATCTAGGTAGCACACTGGATAGAGCACCAAGCATGGCATTCCGAGGACCTGGGTTCAAATATGACTTCAGAGATTTCACAGTTGTGTGACCCCCAGGCAAGTGACTTAATCCTAATTGCCTAAGACCTTACTGTTCTTTTCTTTTAGAATTGATACTAAGACAGAAGATAAGGGTTTAAAAAAAATGTGATAGCCAAGATACAATTTTTTGACTGCTGATGATCAGCAGTCATTAATTCTATCTGATAAACAAACAATTCATCTTCCTGAGTTCAAATCTGGCCTCAGACATTTGCTAACTGTGTGACTCTGGGCAAATCCCTTAACCCTGTTTGCCTTAGTTTCTCTCTCTCTCTCTCTCTCTCTCTCTCTCTCTCTCTCTCTCTCTCTCTCTCTCTGTGTGTGTGTGTGTGTGTGTGTGTGTAAGTATGCAGAAAAGAATATGCTACATGTGAGCAGAATCATTTTCTGGCAATAGGAATCCATAGTGCTGAGATCTTTAGGTATGGTGGACTGTGGTCACACATGTAAGTGGAGAACTGAAAGCAACAGGGATGAACTGCTATAGAAACAAATGCTCTCTCAGTGCCCTGTTTTCCCACCCGAGTTATGGCTCTGTCTCATATTTACTAAGAAGCCTTTGAAATTTTTCCTAAATAAGCAATCTAGTCCTAGAATCATATATGTAATGCCTCTGGTTGATAATTATCTCATGTAAACTCAGAGAGAGATATATTACTATGATGGATCTATTACCTCACCAACATATCCCTCCTCCAATAATTCACACTGTATACCATCCAAACCTTATGCTCTATTGCTATCCACAAAATATTAGATGATCTAAAGGAAAGTCCCCTACTATACTGGATGGTCCTTTTGGGGGAATTTATAGATCAGCATGGATGAGGATATATACACAGCAGGAAAACGTTTGGATCCTGGCACCATAAATCAGTAGGAGTGGAATGCATACTTCTTGTAATCTTCCATCATCCTTTTCTATAAGATTTTATAAACCAGTCAAAATGGTGATAATATTTAGTGATATTTGTTCTTTTGATCCATTTCCTAATTTTTGGTGTTAATAACCCATTTAGATAAACGCAATTGGTATTGCTTAAACTGCATTATCAGATCTTCTCACTTTTATTCTTATGTCTAGCTTGGTATTGATTTTGATATTTGTTCTAACAACAGAAAGAAGGTTTAGAAATGCTTTGCATTTTGGCAACCACTTATTTCTTTTGCATTAGAATATAAACAATTTCATTTTTTTCATGATTTCTTTTGGCATTCCCTTCCCTCAATTCCCTTTTTAAAGAAAGTATTATTAATATAAAGGTATCAAGTTTCTATGAAATTTATAAGCCTTTGACCTACTTGTTTCTCAGAACTGAAACATTTTTCAACATTTGTTCCATGTATTCCTCTATCATTCTATAACCAAACCTTCCCTGTCACCTCTTCATTGGATCCATTTATTATATTATAAGTTAACTTGGGGTGGGGCACTTATCAAGTTTTTCACAGAATTTCTCTACCGCTTCATTTTCTACAACAGATGCCATCATATAAACAACAATTAACACTGAGGACATAAATTTACTTTCTAGTACAGTGTAGAGTCTTTTCTAGTAAATTATCAATTCAAGTCAATAAATAGCACTATAGGTCTTGAAAGACTTGTATATATGTACATTATCCTGTGAGGCTATTTAATTTGATAACAAAATAGAAGGAAATCTTATAATTGGTAATAGCAAGAGGTTCCTATGAACCTTATTTATATAGCTAATAGATATTTTAGCTAGTTGTATTTTAAAGTAAGACATTGTATTGACAGGGCATATCCCTAAAAGAAAGTCACTGTTAAATACTGCAAGAAACAATTGCCTATTTTCATTAATTTTAGACTTATACAGGTGTCTTTTGCAGAGTAAATTCTTAGTTTAGATTCTAAACTGTAACTAACAGTGGAATCAACAGTAAAAAAAAATGTTCTTAATTCATAAAATATTAGAATTGCAAGGAATCTGGAAGATTAGCTAGTCAAATTTCCTAATTTTTCAAAAGGGAACTGAGGTTCAGGAGAGATTAAATGGGTTAAACCAGAGGTCACATAGCAAGTCAGTAGCAGAGATGAAATTAGAGCTTTAGTATCTTGAGCTGAGTATTGCTAAAATCAGGCAAACATTTCTGAAGTATGAATTAAGCACATGATGTTAACTTTAGGTGTTAGTGATGAATTCTGTATTTTGTTGAGGATAGTATGGTTTTATCTAGTTGGGAGATTAAAAAAGTTGGAATTTTGGATTCCTTCTCTGAAATTACAGCTTCAAGTCCTTAACATACAAGATATTTTTAAGAGTCCTAAAGGGTTTTAGGTAGGGAGTGAGGAGGGAGAAGGTAGAGGGGAGAGGAGTGCAATAATCCTGGACTTGGTATAGAAAGTATATTTATATGGGGATTTGCCTTCCAACCATGCTATGTGCTCAAAGCTACCAGCTTTCTTGATCAAGAGGTCTTCCTGTGTGACTCCCTCTCTCTCCTGACAGTCATTCCTCTTCCAGGCAGTGACAGGGACAAACAAACTGCTCAGCAGCACTCTGACAAATGAGGCCAAACCCGGAGACTGGATTTCTCTGTAACAACCCTGCTAGCATTCTGTGTACTCATTAGGCAGCAATAAATTATCACAAAGGCCAGACCCCTGCTTCCTTGACTCCAGAAGAGTCTACAGGCCACACAGATCCAAGTTCTACAAGGCAAGATTATGCATTCATAAAGCACATTCCAGCCTGTCAGGACATTTTTTTAAAAACAAAGTAATTTTAAAGAAACATTTCAGAGCTAGGAAAGGGGTAAAACAAGAACACCTTGATAAACCTAAGGTTAAGTGCCTTACAGATGGAAATTCACTAGGCCAATGGGTTCCAAATGGGCATCTCAAGGGATTCCTTGAAAAAGAGTAAAATCCTAATGGATATGCTGAGTTTGTGGCAGCCCCATCAACTCACACCTCCACCAAACCAAAGACATGAGAAACTAAGCAGAAAAGGCTCCATAATCTCAAAATATTTCCAATAGGTCAGGAATTTAAAGAGCTTCAGCAAAAGATCCTGAAAGCTTCCCCCTCTTTTAACTGTTCTGAGGGGACTTTAAAAGGGTCACAACTTTAGTCTTGAAGCTCTGACTGATCATATATGTATTTTAATGACTGATTGATAGGGTCTCAGAAAAAAAACATGAGCAGGGAGGGGAGAATGCAGTTCTGACCCCTATGAATCAGTCAACTCACAAGCACTCCAAGGCCTGAGAAACAACAAGGTTGTGGGAGTTCAAAGATACCACCAAGTGAAATGGTGCATGCTGTTTAGGCTATTTGGTTGCAGTGGAAATGATGAATGCCTGATTGGAGGAGGGGGAGGTCAGGGGATGATTTTTATGTAAAATTTTATTATGTTGGATTTCTGTACTCAAATTTTAAGCCTGGACACATTGTTGGTATGGGTGTAGAATAGATCATTCAGAAATTTTGTGGGTGGACTTTGGTTCTGAAGAAAGATCCCTATTAGAGGAATCAAGTACAACCTTTAGTAAGTAGTCCCATTAAGAACATTTACAACATAACCTCCAGCATAGGATGTAGTGATGTTGCTGAAAGATACTGCTAAGCAATTTCTTTTAGCCCCATTGACCCATGTGCAGTTTTTGGTGAAAATGGTTTTATTATTAAAATTTGTAGCCCTGCAGGTTTTCTGACATTAATAAACAAATTTTACTAAAGCATCCCATAACTATTCCAATTACGAATATCATTAACAGAGTCTTCAGAGTAATGACTGATATCAATTGCAAAAGAAGAGAGGAGAAAACCAAGGTATGTATTATTCCTTTTATCAATGAGGTCTCTATTTAGGGTGGCAATTCTTTTGAGACCTAGATTCATTTGTTAATAGAGAAGAAATTCATTATAAAATATAATAATTATAAATTATATGTTTATATTATAGTATATATAATTTGTGTATAAATTATATATAAATAAAATGAAAATAAAATTAATGGAGATAATAGTTGAGAAGGTCCAGATGACTTATAATCACATTTACTATAATATATTCATTATATTATATTATATTATTATATAATATATAATATATTATATTATACTATAATATATATATATATTCATTTTATTGTATTCACATTGTTTTCACTGAGAGAAAAATCTATCCTTTTAAATAAGGAAATGTTTATAGCTTTAAAAAAAAAAACTCAAACCCAGAAAACAAGGCTCTGGGATTATCTTCTCTTGTACTTGACATAAAATGTATTTTGCCATCTATTCTCATGCTAAATAAAAATGTATTGGATCTGTCATGTGGTATAGAACTGAATGACTCAAATCAGAGCACTGGGTAGAATTTAGAATGTTATGATTTGAACAGCAACAAATGATGGCTCACAATAAAAGTATATAATACTCATTACTCAACAGAAATGACAAGATCATGTGTTTTCATTGAAAATTTATGGTTGCCAAAGCACCATCCTAAATAGGAATAATAATACTGCTATTGTATTATGATCAGGAGAAAGGTTGAATATGCCTGTGTAGGAGCAATGGCATACAAAGAAAGAAGGAAGGATAGGAGTTTTTGCAGACTCACCTGGAAAAATCTCCCTTTGCCTCCTGAAAAAAATAAAATATAAGTATCAGTGTGACAACTGCATTGCTAGCTTCAGAACTCACTCTTTTTCTAGGTTTCTGGTTTTTCCTTCAAACTAACTCAATTTGGAATTAAGTATTTATAAAAAGATAATTTACTCCATGATTCTATCAAGGTATACTCATAATCAAGGACAAAGCATGGTTGTGTATTACTATAGCCTCATCTACTAGAAAGGCAGAGGGAGGTAGATTTTTCTTGTGCATAGGAATTTGGAGCCCCAGAGGTGATGTAGAAATGTTGTCCTGGCTAAATTTTATATCAATATGGTTGGCCCTGGGAAAGGAGGATGGGAAGGACTGATAGATTGCTTGAAGAGCAAATTGGCTCTGTTTGGGGCTTCCGGGTTGATCAGTAGTGGAATTGAGCCTATGTTCTTGCACTTATAACCTGGACTCAGTCTTTAGCAACAAGAGCAAAAGAATCATAAACAAAGGACAGAAGGGGCTGGCTGCTTGCCATTTGGAAAGGATACACAACATTGACCTACTCAAAGTCATACGTGGGAGAAAATAATAAGAGAATGTGTAACTTCACTCCATTTCTGTTCCAGACCTATTCTGAGGGTCAGCTCTGGTTCAGGGTAGCCCTGATGGATCTGGTTTCATTTGGATTATTCCTAGATTAATGGTTGCTAGGGAAATCGGGCCAGGACTAACTCAAGGATTCATTTATGTTCAGGAGGTTAACCACATTAATTCTGTTTATCTCACACCAGTCAAGACTCCTGATCCTACTCCATATAGGATCCAAACTGTGTAGCTTCATCACTATTTACCTAAATTTCCTTACAGGACGAAAGTGTGGGCCAGGACCGGATCCTTCTTTGTAGATGAGCAATAGTTACACCTCCCTTTGTACCTTGACAATATACATTATATTCTGCTTTCTACCACATTCTGCTTTGTACCTGTCCTATCTTCCTTATTAGACTATAAGCTTCTTGCAAGCACCACCTCTAATTCATCTTTGCAGTTTCTTCTAGTTTTAAGGTGTTCTAGACATACTTTAGAAACTTGATCAATATTTATGATTTAAATAAATGAATAAATTTGTTTTACTATGCTTTTCCATAGTTACATCTAATGTTCATTATTACACTGTTTTCTCTTTTGCCATATGTTAAAGGTCTCTCTTCCTTGTCTTTCTAGAATGGGTAAGATAATTTTTATTAGTTGTTTAATGGAATAAATCCATAGTAAAATGACTAAGTAATACAAACATTATCAATTTTTACTGACTCAGATTATACAAAAATTTTCCTTAATAAAGATCTGATCTCTAGGACTGGGTGAATAGGGTTTAATTAATTTACTGGAAGTTCTGATGGATTTCATGTGCCTAATATCCCTTCCCTGAATTTGGCTTTAAGCAGTTAAGGAAACAATTAATCAATGGTTGCAGTAACAGCATTCTGGCCATGCTTGCATGTGTATTTGCTAATTATTTAAGTGATTTACTATTTTTCCCCTCCTTAATGCTTTGGCAGCAGATTATTTTTAGTTTGGGTTTTCATGAAACTGCCTGTTTGGGATACCTAAGAGCTGGTAGATAATTATGGCAATGTGATTTTAATTAATATACTATAAATTTCCTGATTTCCTTCTGTGCGCATGTGTGCGTGTGTGTGTTTGCATGCCTTATGACTCAGAAAATCACTTCAGTAAAGGAGAAGGCAGTCAGACCCCTACCATTAAATCCTTCTTTGAGGTACAATTCACCAATAAGTCTATCAGGTTCTTAATCACAACATCTGACCATTTAACACACATAGTCCTAAAATATAGAAAGGAAAAAGTTATTTCTTACCTGCAAAATATAGGAAGCTAATTCAAATACCACTTCACTATCAACCTCAATAAGTTCCTACAAAGAAAGAAAAATAGAAAAAGAAGACAAAGTTGGGTTATTTTCTACTGTAAAAGTTCCTCTACAACCTCCAATACCTTCACAACATATCTATTTTATGAGGCAATCTTAAATTAACTGTTTTAACAACTAAAAATTTTTTTTTAAAAACCTATAAACTGATGTGGAATGATGATACTTAGACTGAGAACCTAAAGAGAAAAAACTATGAAGAAATTGCATTTGGGAAGAGCAGTTTGACTGAACCAAATATACATTAAAGGGATCCATGTTGGAGGAAACAATTTTGATTGAATTCATCTATCAATTTACAAAGAGAAAATATTTATTTAGGAAAAATAATAGTGGATCTCAACATTACTGGAGTGATAAAGGGCGATAAAAGAATGTCTACCCTTTGATCCAGCCATAGCACTGCTGGGTTTGTACCCCAAAGAGATAATGGACAAAAAGACTTGTACAAAAATATTCATAGCTGCGCTCTTTGTGGTGGCCAAAAATTGGAAAATGAGGGGATGCCCATCAATTGGGGAATGGCTGAATAAATTGTGGTATATGTTGGTGATGGAATACTATTGTGCTCAAAGGAATAATAAAGTGGAGGATTTCCATGTGAACTGGAACAACCTCCAGGAAGTGATGCAGAGCGAGAGGAGCAGAACCAGGAGAACATTGTACACAGAGACAAACACACTGTGGTATAATCGAATATAATGGACTTCTCCATTAGTGGTGGTGTAATGTCCCTGCACAATCTGCAGGGATCAAGGAGAAAAAAACACTATCCAAAAGCAGAGGACAAACTGAGGGAATAGAAACACCGAGGAAAAGCAACTGCCTGACTACAATGGCTGAGGGGACATGACAGAGGAAAGACTCGGAGCGAACACTCTGATGCAAATACTAACAACATGGCAATGGGTTCAAGTCAAGAGCACATATGATACCAGTGGAATCACGCCACAGGGGGTGGGAGGGAGGAAAAGAAAATGATCTTTGTCTTTAATGAAAAATGCATGGAAATGAACAAATAAAATACTATAAAATTAAAAAAAAAAAACATTACTGGAGTGATGTCATGCCTTGTGCGGGAATTGGATTTAAGGGAGCCAGAGTTGCACAAAATTGTCAGCCTCCCTCTTTCTACCAGTGTCATCAAAATCCAGTAGGGAAAGACAGAAGTCAAGAAGCCTGATGATGGCCCAGCATGCAGAGGATAACCTTGGTGTCTTCGATGTATGACCAAGCTCTATGCACTCTACCACTCCTGCTTCAACTGCCTTCATGGCCATTAGAACATATTGTTCTCATTTGCCCATTCCACCAGGGAAAGTTTTCACATGTGTGCAGTAGACACCTCTCTAACTCACTGATGGGTTCAAGGCCTGTTGGCTATCCTGGCTGGACCTGGTTTAGCCAATCTGCTGAGATGGTTTACCAAGATATGGCCATTGAGCTTACTACAGTTTCTCAGAGCCACGGGTGAGACTTGAGTGTCAGGTGAACACCAGAGGTGGATGAACATCTCTAAAAAAGGCTCAGCAAGCCTTCCTACACCACTATACTCCTCCTTGAAGATCCATATACCTCAAAGTGATCCATGTTGGAAGAGACATAATTTCAAAGCACTGATCTATCAATTTACAAATTTACACATTTACAAAGAGAAGATATATGTTTAGAAAAAAATAATTGATTGGAGAACTGCTAAAAATACAGGGACTGTTGATAACTATTGAACAAAATGCCTTTGAATCTTTGAAAATATTTTAATAATATGTAAATATAAGCCCCTCTAAAAGTATATGTCTTATAAACAATTAAGTAAAACACTTAAAAGGCAATAACTATTCCCAATTTATTGTTCTTTAGTCGCTTCAATTAATTACATAATTAATTATGATGTCATGATACCAGGTGGGGTTTTCTTGGCAAGGGTTGGGTTGCCACTTCCTTCATTTCATAGATGATGAAACTGAGGCAACCAAGGTTAAGTGACTTGCACAAGGTCACAAAGCTGCAAAGTGTCTCAAGTTGGATTGGAACTCATGAAGATTATTCTTCCCAATTCTAAGCCCAATGTATCACATAACTACCCAATTATGTACAATACTTCATGACAATCTCTATGTTTTTAATTGATTATTTAAAAAAAATAAGATGTGTGCTTTAATGTTAATAACTTGGTAAAATTTCATCCACTGTATTTGAACTGTTTTATTGCTTAACACTTTTCCTTTATACCCTTGTAGAGATGGTATATATTAATGTTTTACCAATGATTTTTTCACACCACATCAATTAATATATCTATATATTAATTTTTCATAAATATCATTCCTTTTAGCTTCATAATAATCTGTTATGTTAATATTTTTAGCCATTCCTAAATCATGGGTCTAGTGTGTTTCCAGATTCATCTTACAAACAGTATTATTATTACATATATATTTTTTATTTTTGGGCAATCTCTTTCACTAATCTCTTTGGGATACAAACTCAGTAATGAAATATGAAAAATTTAAATTTTTTCTTGCATGATTACAAATTCCTTACACAAGTTGGCCAGTTCATAAACCCATCAACATTGAATCTGTAAATCCATTTTCTCAAGGTCACACTAAGATTGTTCCCCACCCACCCCCAATATTTTATAGTCTTTGCCATTTATCTTTTTTTTGGTGGGGAGGTTAAGTAACATATTGGAGTTGTTCTTATTTGCATTTCTCTTAGAGATTATGAACTTTGTCATAGAGTTGCTGACAGCTCATGCTTCTTTTGAAAATTTTATTCATACCCTTTAACCACTTATTGTGGGATGAGTCTTCACCTTATAGATGTGTATCAATTCTCAAAAGATTTTGTACATCAGACTTTATTCAGAGATGTTAAATGATTTTTATATCTACATCCTTTTTCTTCTTCTAATTGCTTCCAATTATTCCAATTATTCTAATTCTTATTCTAATCACTTTATGTGATTGAAATTATATACTTGGTTTTTTATATCTTCTATCCCTTGCTTTATTAGTGATTCTTCCTATATGCATAAATGTTAGAGATGAAGGACCTCAGCATCTATGGGAAATACTCCTCTTAGATTTGTATTCTAAACTAGACATTCTCTATGACAATAGCAAACAGTTTTGGTGAATAGTCTCCCTAGTTTTATGTCTCACTTGACACTAACAATCAAAGGGATGTTGAAAAAAGATACCTTTGTTATTATGCCCTTTAAGAACTTTATGATTTTAGTGTATAAATGGAAATCAACTTATTAGGGAAGATTCCTTAAAGTAGCATTTTACTCTAACAAATAAAATGGGTTTTTAAAAATTGTCAGCCAAAAGGATCTTGTATTCTCTTCATCTTTCAATTTGTTATGAAATCGTAAAGATGTGCTTAGTCGTGGAATATCTTTTGAAAAGGACTATTCTTTTCTTATTAAGAATTGCTTTTAATGTACCCAAACTTCTCTGGAAACACCAACAGTGTTCAGTGGCCCTATAGCTATGAATCATATTCTCACCATTTCTGAAGAATTAAAATACTAGGTCATCCAAGGGGCACTGAAGAGATGCATAATGGGAAGGTACAGGCTGAAGCATATTAAAGAAATCAAAGTGAAAAGAGAGGTAAGCTGGTAATGTAACAAGAGAAAGGAATAATAGAAATACAGCTTGTATGTTCCATTGTTACCCACTTAATGTCATCTCTTAAAGATGGTTTATTTGTTCTGCCTATTAAAATTAAAAGCAATTCTTAATAAGAAAAGAATAGTCCTATGGAGGAATTCTAGGGAGATATGGAGAAGAACTATAAAGAATGACAAGTGAATGCATTGCAATCTGAACTGCTGGATAGAATATACATATAGATAAGATCACATATTCACTGAAATATCAAAGGGTTTCATGGCAATTTGGTGGTATAGCATAAAAGTTGTACATCACCTTGGGTACCATTGTCTTTTTCATAATATTGGCAAGGCCTACACATGAACACTAAACATATTTTTTATTTAGGTTTTCTGTTGTGAAAATTTATTTTATAATTTTTAAATATAATTCTCTATATATCTGTATAAGTCAATTTCCATGCATTTGATTCTTATTTAAAATAGTATTCTCTTCATAGTTATTTTTCTTATTGGTCTTTTTAATACTAGTAATATAAAGAAATGTTGATGACATCTAAAATGAAAACCTTGTCTCACACTTTACTAAGAAATTTTAGGCAAAATGCAGTGTTTCCTTTTTTGCCTCTTCTCTAAACTTCACAACCACTTGACATCATTCTCTCCTCCAAACCCCCTACCACTTTCTCCTTTACTATATTCTCTGATGGAGAAATTGTTCTCTTCCCAAAGAAAGTCAATCCTCAATGTGCCATCCCCTCCACTCTCATCTACATTATTGCCCCCACAATTACCTCCCCTTCTCTCTTAATTTTCAAATTTCTTTCTATCTTATCATTTTTTATCTACTGCCTAGAAACATGTCCAAATCTAACATCCTTTAATAAATCCCTCACTAGATTCTCAAGATAGTATCCTATATTTCCTCCTCTCCTTTTCTCAGTCAAATTCCTAGAAAAATACTTTAATATTTCTTGTCTCTATGTATAGTATAATAGTATACTAAAAAGTCTAAAGAGTCAGAGGATCTGGTTCTAATTTTGTCTTTTAGAGTCTCAGTTTTTTTCATTTATAAAATGAGGCTTTGTCCTTTAATAATCCTTTCAGCTCTAGAGCCTTACCTCATCACTCAAATGAAAACTAGGGATTTCTATTTTATCAAACCTAATGCAAGTTTCCTCAGATCTCCTTTTTTTTTCCTGATATTTTTGCATTATTGGACACTGGACTATCAGTTTCTCCTAGAAATCTTCTTCCATCAGAGTTTTCAGGAGACTTTCATTTCCTGTTTGGCCATTCCTTCTTTGTTTCCTTTGACACATCTATATCTGTATCCTTGTTTCTAACTTGTTTCTATCAGTCTACAGGGGTTCAATTCTTGTCTCTATGTAAATGACTGCCAGATCTGTATCTCAGTTTCATTTCTTTTTTGACCTCTAGTCCTGAATCACAGGACTTGGATACATTGAACTGAATGCCCAATAGCCATCTCAATTATTTCCCCCCAAAACTTTTCTTTCTTCTTAAACACTCTCTCTTTTTTTGTTATTGTTGTTGTTGATGATCTTACCATTCTTACAGTCACATCCAGTTTTGCATGCTTGTTATTATTTTATTCTACTCAGTCATCCTAACAATATTGCCAAATTTTGTCTCTGCCTCCACAACATCTATTTCATCTAATCTGACTTACCCTTTTCCCTCCACTGCTACTTTAGTTCAGGCTCTCATCATGTCTCATCTGAACTATTGCAATGGTCTCTTAATTGGTCTCAGGGTCTCACTTCTTTTTCCACTATGATACGTCCTCTACATTGCTGCCAAAGTACTTCTAAACTGCAAGTCAGACCATGTCATTTTATTACTCAATAAACTCCAGTGGTTCCCTCTCAGTTCCAGGATCAAATACAAACTCCTTTATTTGGCTTACAAAAGTCTTGACAGCCTGGTCCCTATTCAGAATGAAGGGGTGGAGTAACAAAAGTCTGGAAAAGCCAACCTTATTACACATCTTATCTGCAGATAGGAGTGATTTGACTCCACTTTGCTCATAGTTGGGATTTATACTAATTGTTTCCCTATTGTTAAAATATCCTTGTAATATAACCAGTAATCCCATGGTAATCTGACCTAGAATGGCAGGGTGGTCCCAGCAGCCTAGATTTAGAGCTGATAGGGAGCTCAGAGGTCTTCTAATCTAATCCCCTCATTCTCTAGTGATAAAGGGTCAGATTCTATCTAATGTTATTTTATATCCTTTCTAAGACCTTTAAACCTGGGATCAAAAACTAGATGACACTGAGTCAATGTTGTAATCTTTAGTTGTTAACTTTCATTTAAAAATTACTAAATAGCCAACATAGTAAGACTTCATTTTGCATGATCAATACATTTTAAGACCCTTCATGTTAGTTGAAAATTGTTCATAATAGTGAAGCCCATTATTTAATAAATATTTCTTATACAAACATACCTAGGCACTTTATGACTTTTCTTAGACTGAGCAGAGCTAACAGAATTACTACTCTTGTACTTTGAGACTATGATCAATAATTAAATAGCATTAATGAAACAAAGAGAAGCATGCTCTTCTCTCTTGTTTCAGATTTGTTTCGGACTTGTTACAACTGAGAACTCTGGACAAATACTGATGCAGGAGCTAAACTTTGTTGCAAAACAATGTAATGCCTCACAATGATACTTCTAAGAGTGGGAAGGAGCATGACTGGGTGAATTGCAGTGAGCCTTTATGGTGCTTATGAAAATGGCATGGATTTAGTGCATAATTTCAAAATTTTACTTTATGTGTTTTTCTGCCTTAATTTTTTTCAACTGCCATTCTAGGATTATCTGAATTCACATTTGTTGAGTATGCATAAAACAGGGTCTTACCATATAATGCTTTCTCTAGGAATTTGATCTCTCATTCAAAATGAGTAATGAAACTTAGG
The DNA here is from genome assembly GCF_027887165.1 of Monodelphis domestica. Taxonomy (NCBI): domain Eukaryota; kingdom Metazoa; phylum Chordata; class Mammalia; order Didelphimorphia; family Didelphidae; genus Monodelphis; species Monodelphis domestica. The sequence continues at coordinate 150,201,953 of NC_077231.1, forward strand.
AATAGATATTGGACCTCAATTTCCTTTGTTCGGGAACCTCCCAGGTGATCTAGCAGCCTGAAGTTTAGGCAGAAGATGATGACTTCTCTGTCATACAGAGATAGTCCTAGAAGAGGTGTGAAACTCCAGAGTTCCCTGAGCCTTAGAGAACTTCCCTCTCCAGAAGCAAATTATAATATAATTGGGAAGGTTTCACAAAATAAATTAATGCAAAATAATTTATGTAACTCTAATTTGTGATTTGCCAAGTCAATATTCCTATTCCTATGTAAATTTGACACCATAGGCTTAGAGCATTGAGGTGACTTGTCCAGAGGCCCAGAGGCAATATGGGTCAAAGATGGAACTAGAACCAAGCTCTTCCTGGCTTCAAGAGAGGATCTCTATCCATTACTCTGTATTGCTTCAATGCTTTCATTTGCATGGTGCTTTGAGGTTTACAGAAATATTTCCCTTATAAGAAGCTGCTAAGAGGCAATGCACAAGGCTTATTATCCCTAATACATAGGTAATGAACTAAAGCTCAGAAAAATTAAGTGACTTGCCTACATGGCACAGAATTGACTCAAATCTGGGTCTTTGGCTCCTGGGTCCAATGCTCTGTAATCAGTGCTTTGACTATATATTGATGAAAATGGAATATATAAGCCCTAAGTTTAGGAAATTCTTGTTTGCACATTTCTATTAATTTAATTAGAATGATGGTCAGTAGCATAAGTTGGCAGATTAAAAATGTTCCAAGCGATTTTGATTAAATAGATGCTTGTTGCTTGGTAGTTTCAGTCATGTCTGACTCCTTATGACTCTATTTTGGGTTTTCTTGGCAAAAATACTGGAATGGTTTGCCATTTGCTTCTTCAGGTCAGTGCTTTCCAAGGGTCACAGAGGTACCAAGTGTTTGAGGCAAGATTTGAACTCAGGTATCCCTGACTCCAGGCCAGGGGTCCTATCCATTAAGCTACCCAGTTGTCCCTAAAAAGAGGCCTAGTGCATGTTATGAGAAGGTCAATAGCCATGTTCAAGAACAATGGATAGTGTTCCTTCCTCATCAGACCATGTCTGAATTATAGTACTGAGTGCAATTTTAATGAGGACACTGAAAAGCAAAAGTACATTTAGAGAAGTTGATCAAAATGAGAAGGGCTTTGGAAACCAAGCCAAGCAAGATTTGGTTGAAGGACCTGAGTATGTTTAGCCTGAGGAAGAAAAGGCAGAATATGATTCCTAACTTCCATGCTCTGAAGGACCATGGAATAGAAAGTGGACTTCCCTAAAGGGAAGGATGAGGAGCCCAGCAATGGGTGGCAACTTATTTGGAGGAAGATTTGGGCTTGATGTAAGGAAAAATTTCCTAATAGAAAGAGCTATTCCAAAAGGGAACCAATTACTATTGGGAAGGTATTATTTCCCTCTTACTGATGGTCTTCAAAGACAGTCTGAGGGATCACTTGTCAAAGATGTTATATAAGGGATTCCAACTTAAAGAAATATTGGGCTACATATCTCTGATGTCTTTCCCATTCTGAGATTTTGTAAGAAATTATAATTTTTCAACAAGGATCATATGCTTGGCTTCTATGTTTTGATCCTTAATTTATAAATTTGTTAGACTTTTTTCCCCTTCTAGTGTCAACATGAGTTCCTGCAAAGTAGAAACTTTCAAGAAAGAAAGGTGGCATTAAGCAAGTTACCAAGTCACTTTTTGTTTTGGGTATCTCTTCTTAAAACAAACAAACAACAACAACAAAAACAATGATAATATTTGCCACTGGCTGCTTTGGAAGTTTGGGAAAAGAGATTTCCTGGGAGAATATGGGAGAATCAACATCAATAATTCTTTACTTCAGACAGTATTTTATGGACATTGTAATTGATATATGGTGCCAGTGGATTGAAAAGGTGAGGAATGCCTGGAATCACAGTCTGGGGACTCTTAAGGTCCCATCAGAATGTAAATCATTTAACAATCTACAAATGATTTAACCAAAACATCAACCAGGGTTGCAAAAATAAATCATTTCTATTTCTACTGCTGTCATGTTTATTCCCACTAACTGGCTGGATGAAAAATCCATACGTGATAGTCTGTGTATTTGCATTTGTATCCTCTGTCACATATTAAGCCTCAGGTTGCACTTAATGTTCACTATGGGGCTAATGTTTAATAAGAGAGTGAAGAGCAAGCCAAATACAAGAAAACTGTCTTAACATGGGAGCGAGTCTTTCATTTCATGATTCTCTCTTACCTGAATTTTCACCCTCACTGGAATCATATTGGGGGAATTTTCTTCTGTTTTGGTTCATATGGAAGATTAGATGGTTGTTTGGCCTAATGGTAGACAAGTACCTATGAATGGAAGTAAGCTGGACCAGGTATAATATGGACAGCAATCCATGCGAGTGATGGACAATACATTTAAATGTATAAACATATTTAAACACTCTGGCCAATATTCTCCTATTTGTCTCCAAGCAGACTGTCAGAACAGGAGCCTACTACCAAATTTGGCTGATTTCTTTGTGTCTGTCCTCTTTGTGATGGAGTCGATGATAAACATTTGAAATGTAGGAGGAAGGAGGAGGAAGGAGGAGGAGAAGGAGGAGAAGAAATGGTCAAGGACAGTAAACAAGTCTGAAAACTTGAAACATAAGGGAGTGGATACTGCAGTATCATTATTACTAGGGACAGGGCAGTTGGGGGTGGGGGATGGTGTACAGAGGTTGGACCTCGAGTCAGGAGGACCTCAGTTCAAATTTGGCTTCAGATACTTACCAGCTGCATGGCCCTAAGCAAGTCACTTAGTCCTGTTTGGCTTAGTTCCCTCATCTGTCAAATGAGCTGGAGAAGGAAATGGCATACCACGCCATGATTTTTGCTAAGAAAACCTCAAATGGGGTCATGAAGAGTCAGAGATGACTGAAATAACTGAATAACAACATTGCTATGGATAGGGAAAAGAGAACGGACCTATGATTTCACAGATATAGGAGACTTCCCGGTGAGGAAAATTCCTTTACCAATTCCTTAGCTTCTTTGATGTGCCCAGAGTCCTCGAGAGTTGCTTAAAGCACTTAGAGGTTAAGTGACATAAACAAGGTCATAAAACAGCATGCCAGCAGTAAGACTTGAACTCAGAATGGACTTGGAACATGGAAGCTTGTATTCAAATCCCATTCCTAACACATACCATGGACAAGTTGCAACTTCTCAGTCCCCTAGGCTGACTTTCTAAGACAGATGTTATGGATGTGTTGCCACAATGCACTGGTAGAAAGAGTTTACATATGGAGCCTTCCAAACTCTACTGAAGTCACAGGTTAGGATCATCTCTCCTTAATATAAAAAATAGTGCTAATAGCAAGACTTACACACAGAAGATGAGGCAGAGTTCTGAACAGCATGCACATGACCCAAAACATAAAAGGGAGGGGGAAGTTTTCTTAAATGTTAAGAGGACTCTATCAAGTGGGTTATTACCAAACCTTCCCCTGTCCCTCCTGCCTATCTCTCTTATCTGCCTTCTCAGCAGATTTTCTTTTCAAAATTCTATTACAAAGGCATGAAATAATGTTTGCTCCCACACTTTATCCTGCCTACTCGGCACTGTATTTTAAGATCTGAAACCCAACTTCCTCATATAGAGGGCTTTAAAAATACCAGAAATTGGCTGTCACAGAGTGCTTCCCCTTTTTCTTTTCTGACTTCTGCAACCACATGGAAGTGTCTCATCTTGTGTGTCTTTGCCCAAGTAGAGGCACAAACTGAAAAAAGACTACAATGAGATAAGCCAAAAGTCCATTTTTTAAAAGTCAGAGTTTTGTCTTTCCCTTGGCAAAGGCAGAAGGAGAATGGGAGGGGAACAGGAAAGGATATATCAAGAAAGACAGCTTTTAGACTCATTCACTTTTTTTTGGCTGGCAAGATGAAATATGGACTGGAAGTAAGGAGTTTCCCTAACTTTCTTGAATTCATAGCTCTATACTAGGGCCTCCAGTGATCTGAACCATCTGTTCAGAGTTTCCTACAATGGCTCTTTCCTAAACCCTATTTCTGGAGGTCTGTCTAGGAGTCAGTGGTGGCCTGATGGGTATCGCATCTTGTGTTTTAGGATGCTAGGAAGACTATGCTGTTAGCAATGAAAAGACTTGGAGGTAAAAGTAAATTGTGCTTGGGGTTAGTACAAATTTCTGTTCAAATATTACTTCCCACCTGTGGAAATGTGTATGTCCTTAATCTTTCTCAGCCTCAGCTTCTTCATATGTAAAATGGGGGGGGGGGTAATACTTCTGTTCAGTCATTTTTCATTTGTGTCCAACACTTCATGATCCCATTTGGAATTTTCTTGGCAAAGATATTGGAGTGCTTTGCCATTTCCTTCTCTAGCTCATTTTAAAGATGAGAAAACTTGAGGCCAACTGGGTGAAGAGAATTTCCCAGGGTCACACAGTAAGTATCTGAGACCAGATTTGAATTTAGAAGATGAGTTCCTGACTTGAGCCCTGGTGCTTTCCTCCTTCCCTGAGCTATTCCAAGGGTCAAAGAGAATAAAGCATCTAAAGTGCTTTTTAAGTCTTAAAGCCTGATATATATATATCAGCTATGATTATTTACTGTTTAATTATGTGTAGATGTAGTGATTGCTGATTCTCTGAAAGATTGCCCTTTACAGAAACTCAAAATGTAACTCTTTGCAGTGAGAATAAAAGGAATGTGAGTTTGGAGTGTAGGAGAAAAGGAAGCTACTTTTCCTATTTAGCATTCACCTATATGATTACAAACTAAATAAGAAGCTTCAAGAAAGTTTTTCTTTCAAAAAAGGGATGTTTCAAATGAAAACCTCTTGAAAAATTGTGAAGGGCAGCTAATTGGCTCAGGGGATTGAGACTCAAACTCAGATGGAAGGTCTGGAGTTCAAATATGACCTCAAGATACTTCCTAGCTGTGTGACTCTGGACAAGTCACTTAACCACCATTGCCTAGCCTTTGTCATTCTTCTAGCTTCAACCAATATATAGTATTGATTCTAAGACTGAAGGTGAGGATTTAAGAAAAAATAAAAATTTAGAAACTTTGTGACACTATGGAAAAAGGCATTGGTTTTTTGTTGCCTTTTTTTTTTTAGTCAGAGGACATAAATTTAAATCACAGCTCTGCTACTTTTTTTTTAAGCTATGAGATCTTGGGTAAATCATTTATTGTCTCCAGGCCTCAGTTTCTTCATTTATAAAATGAAGGCTTGGAGTAGCTGGCCTCTGGGATCCTTTTCAGCTCTATAAACTCTATATATCAGGTGTAACCCATTTTCCCCATAGACATAGAGGGGTAAAGAGGTCCTTATCAGCTCTAAAATTCACAAATTCTATTGTCATTCCTATCTCCTTTATCTCTCCTCCTAGTTCTAATCTGCAAACTCCCTAGTTGTTGCCTTGTGAACACTGGGCTTGAGCATATTCCACAAAAATCACCTTTCTTCAGTTAAGAATTACAGAATTATTGATTTCCAAGAGAAATACTGAGTTGCAAAATTAAGAAGAAAGGCATCCTTTCCTAAGCCTATCCAGATTGACATATAAAAGTGGCCTTAGTATTTCTCGAACAAATCTCTGCAATGACCACCTTCTTTCTCCCTACAGAGTTTAGGAATTACAGTTCTTAACAATCTTGTTCTGAGAGGTGAGCAGTAAAGGATAGCTTCTTCTAGCAGATGAAATCTTTGTGGCATGTCAGAATTTGCAGGCAAACTGAATTCCATTGCTCTGTTTCTTCCTTTTGGGATTTCACAGCCATTTTCGCAAGATTCTTTAGCAAGATTGCATTTTGTTTTGCTTTAGTGGTGGGCAGAATGGTGTTTGTGTGTGGGAAGTAGGAAAATGGGTCCTGAGGCCCAAGTTCAGCCAAATGCTTTATCTGCCTCTGTGCTGGTAACTGACACACCTCATTGCACAACCCATAATAGCTGTGCTGAGTCTGCCCCCAGGCGAACAGGGACTGGGATGCAGGATAAGCAAAGCTGATGTGATCTTGCATAATTCCTTTTTCTTTAGCTACTGCCAGTTTTGGGGAAACAAGTCATCTCATGTTTGCTTAATGATCCACTTGGGTTACATGCTGCTCGTGCTGAGAAATGGTGGTTTTCTTACTTTCTTATAGGAAGGTTCCTCTTGTTCTTTCCTCTTTCATTTTTTAAAAAATGATTTTGAGCCAACTACCTCTGTGAAGTTACACAGAGGTAACTTCTGTGTAAGTTTAGGAAAATCATCAGAGACACCAGGCATTAAGTAGCCACCCAAGATAAGAGGGTTCAATTGATTTTTTAAAAGGTCCTCAAAAAAACACATGAAAAGAGACTAGAATTGAGATTCTGAAGGGTGAAGTCAAATTCCTTCAATTTCTCACCTATAAAAAGATGTTGATTCTATCTGCAGAGCACTTTATCAGCAAAGCACTTGGAGAGTTTCCTATGAAGAATACTTATGTTAATATACAACATATTACTCTATAACCAATAAGGATGGGGTTGGATCTGTGATTTCACTATCCTGGGGAATTCCCTGTGAGCAAACTCCCTTTACTAATTTAGTTTGGTAATTCAGATCCAGGGACTAGCAATTAGGAAACAAGTGGGAAACCACTACTCTCTTCTCTGCAACATTGTTTTAGAGAATTGCTTAGAGAACTGAACAATTAAATAACTTACTGGATTCAAGATCAGCTCTCTTTCCTCCATCCTATAATGCCTCTATACCATATACTAATAATTTTTATTTAATCCTTAAAGCCCTCAGACCAATAAGAATATTATAAGGCAGCTAGGCAGATATTAACTCCAGTACATATGATATATAGTAGAAAGCTGTCTCTGACGTCAGATAACCTGAATTCAAATTCCCATTCTTATTTTTACTGTGTGTTCTTAGGCTAGTCTCTTAACCTTCCTATCAATTTTCTTATCTGTAAAATCAAGGGGTTTTTCTTAATTAATCAATTAAATATAATTAAAAATATCAAAAAAATGAAGGGGTTGGACCAGATGGCTTCAATATTCACTTCCAGCTCTGAATCTATGATCCTGTGAATACTTTTCTTCTCTGAAGTGAACTATCTGGTCCTGGGGTCTGAGGACCATGCACTGAGTAAAATTCTACTGAGCACCTCTCAGTATGGTGGTAGATGCTATAATAATAAGGCATAATAATAAAGCACACTCATAAAAACTTAATATTTGGTTTGGAGCTACTCTACAAAGGAATTATTTAATTCAGTTTTAAGTGGCGACTACTGTGATTTCTTCTTGGTCTTTTTGGTGTTCCTGTTGAGCAATTTGAGCACAGAGATCAAATAAATGTCAATGTAGGTATATGTTGTTTTTAGATCAACGCAAAATTATGCAGGGGAATTATATATTTCATCCTTTTGATCAACATCCTTACTTCATTCATTTTAAATCCAATACTTATTAAACTATCCCTATAAAGAACAGAAAAAAGGCAGGCTTTCCAAGATGACAAGACAAGATTCCTGTCTTTATTAGATTTTAGGCCCTTAGTTATTATTTAGTATCCTTCCCTTGTGAGGCATTTGAAAATCTTGATAATCACTTTTTCAAAACAGTTTCACAGATGAGGACACTGCATCACAGTAGAGAGAGATTCAATCCTATAACAAATGGTAGTGCTGAGATGAGAATTCATAACCACTGAGTCACCAGTCTTAGCTAAAAAACTCACTGCCCTTCTTTGAGAAGAGTGGAAGACTTTCTCTTGGCTGGCAAAGTCATGACCCTTCCAGTGATAAGAGATTAACACAGGAAGGTTGAGTTGTGATTTTTCTTAAATGTCTCCCCTGAGAAATATTCTTAGGCATTATTGTCATGGGAGATTTCCTAGAAACCAGGCCATGATTTTATCATAAGTTCAATCTGTTATCTCCTTAGAGCTTCCTTGACAGTGATAATGTACACCTTTTTAAGGGAATAAGTGAGAGAGAAATAGCAAGCTATAAAGAAGTATAGCCACAATAGTTTAAATGATTCCCATTTTTATTTTCCCCTTCTTTCCAATTTCACTCTTTCTTTTTCTTCTGGTCTCATAGAATTAGAGTAATTTTTTAGACTATGAATGTTAGGACCTAGAGCTGTTCTGGAGCCAGTTCATCTTGGGTTGGGAGAGCTGATTGTTAAATATTCTGAAAGCGTTTATACATCAGAATTTATCAAATACTACAATTCATCTCTTTGGAGAAACATATAAAAATAGCTGATGAGTTGATTTTATCATGTCTATATAATTTCATGGGTGTGCTCATCATGAACATTTGCAAAAAGATTGTTGTGAAAATAATTGTAGCTTATGTGTCCACATCTGTTGCAGAGAATAAGGAGGCAAAAGAATTTTAAGAAAAACTTGATTAAATCAGCACATACTTAAATATTTGGTAACTGATGTAGCTGACAGAGTATCAAAAATGTTGGAAAATATGGCTTGGATTTAAGAAACAAAAGTAAACAAAGGCTTAAAGGTAACACAGAAACCTAGCATAGATGTTTCTTTTAAGGAAAAAAATTTGGGAGGCAAATGACATTGGGGGCACCAAGAAAGATGACCAAAAATTTAAATTACCTATATTCTAACAGACAGGAGTCAATTGATGCCCAATATGGAGTAATTTCTGAATTGGCTGTTTCTATAGACTGATTAAAGAATGAAATTAACACTGAACTGAAAGAATAAAAATGAAAATATACATCATGCAAGTGAAATAGTTTGAAATTATTTAAACAGACTTTTTAAGGCAAAATAGGGAAATGGACATAGGGACAGATATCAACAAATACTTCCTAAGGAAGTTTGAATGATATAATTATTAAATTATTTATATTTATACTAATTATTAAAAATTACTAATAATTTGAAAAATGTAAATGAAAGTAACCCTGAAGTATACAAAAAAATGAGTAAAGCTTATAAAATATGGGAAAAATCATAGTTGAAGTGTCTACAGGAAAAGAGGCATACAATTTCATTACTGAGGTAATTGTGAATTGGTTCAACTATTCCAGAAAAAAATTGGGAATGATGCGAATGAAATTATTATATCATTCATATCCTTGTGAACTGATGCTTCGGCTACTAGAACCAGGCTTTAAGGAAGTTACTGAAAGTAAGAAAAGATCCATATACACAAAAGTATTTATAGTAGCACTATTTGTAATAACATAAATCTTGGAAAAATATGTGCCCACTGAATAGGAGAATGCAAACTTTGGCATATGACCATAATGTAAAATTCTTGTACTATAAGTACAAAGACAAAGAATTTGAAAAAAAAAACAAAGGAATGTTTTTATCAAGCACTGTCAAAGGAATAAAGATAGGTCAAAAGCATATATACATTCCTTAAAATAACGTAAATGAAGTCTCCATTTAAAGGGAATAAAACTCCAGTGAAATGCAATGGCAGTGTTAGTACCATGCAATCAACACTAAGGGATACAACTATCCTTTTTTATAACAATAGATATATTAACTTATGTGGGAAGGTACTTTGTTGGGGTATTTGGGGATTGTTTTGGAAAGATTCTATTACATAAAACCAAAATGAATAGATAACATTTTTTAAAATTATCATCAAAGAGACAGATAACAAAAAAAAAATAGATTTGTCTGTTACACATGAGAGCAAGAACTATCAGCAAGAACAGCCTATGCACTATGATGATATCCATGTAAAGGCAAGAGACCTAGAAGAACAACTCAGAATTTGGGGTAGACAGTCCATGGAAAAGTCTTGAACAAAAGTAACATAGGATGAAAAGGAAACTATGGGTTTTCAAGTTGCACTATTGTTGTGAGTTCCTAAATTGATGAGCTCACAGATCCATCAAAGCACTGAAGCATTGTAATGTTATTTATCAACAATGGGCAACTTGTGAAGAGGAATCCCGGGAAGATTAGGAAAAATGAGCCTGCAACATTCAGCATGAATACCTATCCTGAAATATTTGGAGGGAATGTCATATGGTTTGGATTTGCTCCACATGGTTTGACAAGCTAAACTAGAGACAGTGGATTGGAGCTGCAAAAAGGGAGAACTCATTTAGATAAAAGGGAAAACCTTCCTCTGAATTCTCTATGGACTCTTTACCCAATATCCTGGGCTGTTCCTCTAGATCTCTTGACTTTACATAAGTACCATCACAGCATATATGCCATCTACTTGTTATTTCTTGCTCTCAACATATAACAAGCCCGTTTTCTTTTTCAGTCATTCATTCTTGATAATAACTTTAAAAATATTATTGAATGGGCTGCTTCAGTAAGCAGTGAGTTCATTGTTGGGAAGGCATCAAGTGAAGAGCATTAGATAAGTCCTTATCAAGGGCATTGTAGAGGAAATTATTCTTGTACAGGTAGGACTAGATGAATTTTGGGGCTCCCTTCCACTGGAGGTGTTTGATCCTGTTCATCTCTTAGGGCTGTGCTTGTACTACCACACAACTCAGCAGTAAGTAGTGAGGCAGGAAATGGCTTATTTCCCTAACTCAATAATCTACATAGGGAAAATTATATTTTAAGATTATACAATTAAAAAATAGGAAAAAGTCAGCGTGGACCTGACTTCAAGGCTAATGTGGGTCCTAGTTCTGCCACTAGCATATACCTTCTGAGTGACCTTGGACGAGTCACAAAACCTCACCATACCCCAGGCAATTGTATGCCTAAAAATTGTAGAATAAATAATAGGAACATAGAAGCTGTCTGGTCCTAAATACTCAATTTACAGATGAGGAGACTAAGGCACAAAGATGTTTAGTGAATTGCCCAATGTCCCACAGCTGATCAGTGGGAGAGGCAGGATTTGACTCTAAATCTAGCACTCTATGAACTATAACATATATATGATAAGATATACTAAATGAGGCTGCTTCTACACTGGATATAAAGCTTTGTATTCTGATAAAATCACATAAAATACAATAAATATTTTCTACTATTAATGAAATATCAAATTATTAATAAAATATCACATACAGATTCAAACTAATTATTAAATAATCAAATTGAAGAAACATAAAATTTTTAATAAATGTTAAATTAAATTTAAATAAAAAATAAGCATAAAAATAAACTATTAACAATAAATAATGGATCCACTGTGTGTGTGTATGTGTATGTGTGGTTATTATACCAAATAACTTTTTAATGAGAAAAATACTCCCCTCTTTGAGCCTAAATTTTGTGTACTGCTTGGTTGAATTTGTTCCATTTGTGTATTCAATTTGTTGGCAACTCTGCCCTCTGGTGGAAGTTAATAACTATTTCCTCCAATCAGCTGAGAAGGCAAATTGTAGTCAAAAGAAATGGTCTTCTGCCCCAGGGTTGCATATGGAACATATATGGACTGAACTCCATACCCATCAAAAAGGCAAAAATACTGGATTGAAAGCAACTTGGTGTGATGGAAAGAGCACTAGCTCTTGAGTCAAATAACCAGTCTTCAAATCTCATCTCTGATGGTGCTTCCTCTTGTAAGACCTAAGTGACTTGGGCAAGTTGGATCATCTTGAGTTTCAGTTTCTTCATTTTGCAAATGAGTGTGTAAGCATGTGTGTGTGTGTGTGTTAGTGTGGGTGAATTAGATAGCCCATTAGTTCCTACTGACTCTAACTCTATGAACTGTGTAAAAGTTAAAACCAGGATTATCGCTGATGTGAAGGAAATTTTTTATTAACTGACAAGCTTTATTGTTGTAAATTTATATATTCACACACACACACACATACACATATAATACAGATATCTGTATTTGTATTGTATGTGTATGGAGAGAGAGATAGAGAATTTCTGTTTCAAAAGACTCTTGCAAGATTATGTATTGTTTGCAGAATGTTTTCATGGTAAAAGTGATAAAATATTAGAATTAGATTATTAGAATTTAAACAGTTCTTTCATGCAATCTACCTAATAACTGTTATTCTCAAATCTGTATTTACTGAAACAAGAAAGCCTTGTTCTGAAGAGGATTCTTCCAAACCACTTTATCAAGTTTTGCAAAACTTCTGGTTTATGTGAAAGAAAACATGTATCTGCAAATAAGATAAATGAGAAGGCGATTCTAATGTCCTATTGTGATGCCTTGTTGTGGTGTAGGGGTGATCCTGGATCCCTGATATGTATGTCAGGGTAAGACAAATTCTATCTGGTATGCCCAGAATCATCCAGAAGATTAGTGAATAGAATGTGGAACCTGACATCAAGAAGACTTGATTTCAAATCCTTCTTTATACACTTATCTGCTAGCTTGTATAGCCAAGGGTAAATCACTTAGTCTCTCTGAGCCTCAGTTTCCTCAAGGGAAAAGAATAGCAACAACCTCATATTATCTCAAAGGAGATAATATAGGTAAAGTGCCTTGTAAATCTTTCAAAAACAAGTTCTAGTGGTTGTTTTCATTATTACTCTCCTGGAAATAGAGTAGGGGTCAAGCCTTGATCTTTGTTGTTCAAGGACCATCCCAAGTTCAGACAGGCTCATCGCCTTCTCAGTAGAGTTCTGTATTTTTAGAGAGGACAACTTAATTAGTCTCCTAAAATTATAGGATAGCAACAGGGGAGGTTTGTAAATTATGTCAGTGGATGAGTATTCAATCAATGAGCATTAAATCTCTATTTACCAGGCTCTGTTCTAGAGATCTGAATATTCTAAGAAATCAAAAAGTCTTTAAAGTACTGAAGCAATGAGGCTATTACTCATTTTACTCAGAATTATTTAAACTAGCAAGTTATTTATTGCATTTAAAATAAAATTTTAAATTTTAAAATTAAATGCAAAAAAGTGATTTATAGACAACATTCTAGGGAAACTGAGGATGCAGGCATTTAATAAATCTAAAGAATTTCAGAGTTGGAAAGTAACTCAGGGACCATTTAACTTACTGGTGAGCAAGAATATTGTCCATAATATTTCTTGCAAATGGTCTTCCAGCCACTGCTTGAAGACTTCAATTAGGGAAAAACCATTATTTCCCCAAGCAACGTTTTCACATTTGGCAGCTTGATACATTTTCATAAATAAGATAAGCTGTATTGCAAATTACTAAGGGAAAATGTGGTTTTCTTCCTAGCAATACATTTTATCCTTTTAAATAATTCTAGAGATGCCTTTTAAGAGGAAAAACTCACTCCACTGGCTTGTGGACCACAGAACATTCTTCCCCAGAATGGGTGATTCCCAGGCAAAGGGAAAGGTTGATGCCATCTAGTGGTAGCTCCCATGAGCTTAATGGCATAATGTGCAAGAAGACAGCAAGTAGAGAGTTCTACCATATAAGGCACCAAATCATGGAATATTGTGTCCTCTACATGGGCTAATGAAGATGAGAAGATTTTGGTGTGGAAAAGGGACTAACGACATATGCTGGGACATAAGAAGAACTTTAGGAGGCAGAACAATGGCAGAGTGCACCGGGAAGGCAGATGGAGAACCATGGGAGAGAGGGCTGAAATGGAGAATTGATTATTGAAACCATCTGCTGAAACCCCATCCTGTGCAATAGTGTAAGTGACTGAGGCTTCACTTTAGTCAATAACTATTTATTAAACACCTACTATGTGCAAAACACTTTGATAAGTGCTAGAGTTATAAAGTTCACAGTTGAATAGGGAAGATAACATACAAATAATGATGAAAACAAACTATATACAGGAAAAATTGGAGATAATCAGCAGAGGAAAGGCACTAGCATTAAGAAGGATAGAGAAAGGCATTATATTATTGAAGGTAGCATTTTAGCTGGGGCTTGAAGGAAGCCAGGAGAGAAGCTTGGAGGAGAGAAGGGCTCTATTTGTGATTTTAATCTGTAAATAAATATGATTACCTTTTGAGCTCTGTGTGCTTATAAGTGGATCTACCAGGAACCTACTGGCTGGCAGCAGACCTGTACCTGGTTATTTATTAGACCAGTACCTGGGTTATTTGGGTGGGAGGCTAAAGAAGAGGGACTAAAAAAACTTTTCATGGTATATTTGGGCCCTTTGTATCCTGTGATACTTATTAACACAAGAATTGCATATAAAATCATACAAGTATATCAACTTTTTGCATAGGAAGTTTATCTTAATTTTTCCCTATGTACATAATAATAAAAAGAATGTGAAATTAAAAGAGCATTTAACTCAGATCTTTTTAAATACCTTCTAATAAAGTGGAGATACTGTATTTTGGCCTCACCCTGTACACATACCCAGGAGCAGAACACTGATATTAAGGTTTCCTTTGCAAATGCTTATTCTCTTTACTTGGAATCATTCTAGCAACATTTCTTTAAAGTTTATAAGGTCAGGACTAAAGTATTTAGAAATCTTAGTAGAGTCTTTTTTTTTTTTAATTTTTTTTTAAACCCTTACCTTCTGTCTTGGAGCCAATACTATGTATTGGCTCCAAGGCAGAAGAGTGGTAAGGGCTAGGCAATGGGGGTCAAGTGACTTGCCCAGGGTCACACAGCTGGGAAGTGGCTGAGGCCAGATTTGAACCTAGGACCTCCCGTCTCTAGGGCTGGCTCTCAATCCACTGAGCTACCCAGCTGCCCCCAGTAGAGTCTTTTTTGACATGGAAACTATTTCATCCATTTTGTTACAATTTAAAACTGAGCCCTGCTTCTTAGAAAAAAGTATGAATTGTGACTCATTCTTTCAGGTGTCTTTTATCAAAATTTGTGAGTTCAAACAAGTATAATGTGTGTTCAATATCTGTCCTTTATCTATATTTTAAAATAGAATCATTCAAATGATTACTATTTTGGTACAATATATTCCACAATCCAAGGTATTTAATATTTTCTATCTTTTGCCCCTTTTATCACTTAGACCTCTACAAGCCCTCATAAAGGTCAGCTAGATGGTGTATTGGATAAAATGCTGGTCTGGAATCAGGGAGATTCATTTTTATTAGTTCAAATCTGGTCTCAGATATTTGTTAGCTGTGTGGCTCTGGGGAAGTTGCCTTATCTTGTTTATCTCAGTTTATTCCTCTGTAAAAGGAGCTTGAAATGGCAACCACTCCAGTTTCTTTGCCAAGAAAACTCCAAATGGAACCATGGAGGGTCAGACACAACTGAAAAATGTCTGAACAGCTGGGCCCTCATAAACCTGAATGGCTTTTAGTCTGATGCTCAAATCACTTGTATGTTTAATTTGTTTTATAGAGTGGGGAGGGAAGACACATAGATTTTGTTTTATAAAACTGATGCTTCTGCTGCTTCAAATTTTTACTGGTTCCATGTTTGACTGTTGGCCAGGGTTCCACTGAGCTCCCTAATTTCCTTCAAATACCATAAAACTGATTTATTCCAATTTGTCATTAAGAGGAAGTTCTCAGTTCTTCTTTTAACTCCAATTCTACTACACCCTAGAGAATCCAGTATGCATGATGTAGTATGCTCATTTTTAGCACCTTAATGCTTACAAGGACCTCTTAAATAAGTGTGTTCAGTTACATTTGACTTTTTGTGACTCCATGGACTACCAGGTTCTTCTATACTCCACTATCTCCTGTAATCTGTCCAAGCAAATATCCATGACACTATCCATATCATCCTCTGCTGTCTCCTTTTGCCATCTATCTTTCCAAGCATTGTTTTTTTTTCCTACGGAATCATATTTTGTCATTGTGTGGCCAAAGTATTTAAGCTTTAGTCTCAGTTTTTGACCTTTTAATGACTAGTCTTAATTAATTTCCTTAAGTATTGAATGATTTGATCTCCCTGCTATCCAAAGGACTCTCAAGAGTCTTCTCACGCCACCACAATTCAATAGCATCAATTCTGTTGTACTCAGCTTTCCTTATAGTTTCACTCCTTTAGCCATAAATTGCTACTCAAAAAATAAAGCTTTAATCTGTGTTTGCAAGGTGATATCTCTGCTTTTTGGTATGCTGTCCAGGTTTGTCATAGCTTTCTTTACAAGAAGAAAGCATCTTTTAATTTCATGGCTACAATTGCTGTCAACAGTGATCTTTGAGCCCAAGAATACAAAATCCGACACTATTTGCACTTCTTCCTTTGTTTGCTAGGAAGTGATATAGTACAACATTATTTCATCGTATAAAAGATAAGGTAACTGAGGCTTAGAGGACCAAAGTGATCTTTCTATATTATACAACAGTGAAGTGATAGACCTAGAATTTGAATGAAATTCTTAAAAAAATCTATATTTTTGTAAGACTTTTCCAAACAGGCTGCTTTGTGGGTTACATAATGAGGAACGGTCTTCCCATTGTTCTTAGATTTCTTGCCCAGACACTATCAAGGAAATTCAAGGAAATTTCATAAGGAACCAAATGTAGAAGCTACAGTTTTAAAATCCCATATTTTATTGCATAAAGTTCTAACTTACAGAAATGTATAGGTGAATACAATTAACTGTTATATGAAAATCTTGGAAACCATAGGCTTAAATGATGCTATCAGGTTTCAGAAGTACAACTCTCTCCCTTGACAAAGATCTCTTACCTTATAGATGCAAGATTTGGCATTCAAGAAGAATAGCTCAATGGTGGCATTATCCTTCAGGTATGAAATGCTTTCAATATAGAACCTGAAAGAGAAAATAATAAATATGTAGAGATAGAAGTTACAGAAACAAAAAAGTTCAAAGTAAGACATTAAATGAGGAACATAGTGTATATATATATATATATATATATATATATATATATATATATATATACATATATATATATACACACAAATGCAGAATGATTTTTAATGGACTATTTTCATATCCATTCAATAAATATTTCCTGAATTTTAGGAAGGACATTGCTAGGTCTAAAGGAAAGTATCTATGGTATTAAGGAAACTTGAACCATGACATATGGAGGAAGATGTCAGGACAGTAGAAAAGATGTACAGAGATAGGGTTCTATATCTGAAGGACTGTCATGTGAAAGAATAATTTAAATTAATTTGCTCAGTTCCAGAAGGCAAAACTAGAAACAGTGGATGAGAGTTACAGAGTTGTATTTCAGCTCAACATAATGATGGAGGGGAAAAAAAATCCCATTTCCTAACAATTTGAGCTATCCAAAAGTAGAACAGGCTGCCTTAGGATGTAATGAGTTCTCCATTACTGAAAGTCTTCAAATGCAGCGAGAATATGCAGGGATGTTGTAGTAGGAATTACTCAGCAGGTAATTGGACTTTATGACCCTTGTGGTTCCTTTAAACTGTAAGATTCAATGTGTTTATGATATGTCTCTTTAGGAAGAAACTATATTGTTGTTTCAAGTATAGCCATATCTCTTCATCAGAGTTTCCTGATACCTGAGACAATGGATCTCCCACTAATCTGTAAGAGTAGGGCATCAGCCAGTTATTTCTGTAATTCTTTTTTCATTCTTCCTCCTAATTGCCTTGTAGTTTGGAATTAATTTATTCTTTATACTCCAAATCAAAAACTCAAATTCCTGGACTAAACGAGATTAAAATGTAATTGTAAAATATTTAACAAAATAAATAAAAATATAATACAGCATAGATAATGTTAATTTGTGCTTTTCTAGGTCAACAGGCAGTCTGCAAAGATTCATTTGACTTCACTACTTACTCTCCAAGGACTGTGTTTAATTGAATGTCTTTTCTCCGAGTTGAATAAGGAATCATTTTTCTGTTTAAAACCACTACTATGTCTCTTTACAAAGGTTGGAGGGGAGGTGCTCTGATTTCTACATATCCAGAGAAAGATAGAATGTTTTCCCAACTTTGTAGTACTAATGCATATCCTACCATATGACAAATGAATTGATACACATATGTAGTACAGATGGTTCTTAGAAGTTTATTTTTCCCAAGATGAAAGACATTGAAATTATTTAAATTCACATGCACAAAAATGTATTTTTACACATTGGCTTCAGGATTTACTTTCCACTAAATTGTTTCCTTTGCAGAATATGGGTCCACATAGACATGTACAATGTATCTTTTTATACCTTTTCAAAAAATAATTATTGAAATTGAAAGAATTCACAGGTTACCTCAAGAAAGAAATCCTCAAATGACAACTTCCAGGAATGTAATAGCTAAATTCAAGAGCCACCAAGCCAAGGAGAAAATATTTCAAGGAGCCAGAAAGAAGCCATTCAAATACCATGGAGGTACAATCAGTATCACACAGGATCTAATGGCTTCTACATTAAAAGATCAAAAGGCATAGAAAATGATATTCAGAAAGGCAAAAGACTTGGGTCTACAACCCAGAGTTACCTATACAGCAAGACTGAGTATTTTCTTTCAGAGGAAAAACAAGCATTTAATAAGATAGAAGATTTCCAAGCATTCCTTTAGCCAGACCTAAACAAAAAAATTTCAAGTCCAAACATGAGACACAAGAGAAGCTCCAAAAGGTAAATAAGAAAGAGAAAATTTAAGGGACTTATTAAGGTCAAAATATTTTTATGTCTATACAGAAAGAGGATATCTGTAATCATTATAGAGAGGGGAAGATAAGGGTGGTTATGAGCAATGCTTAAACTTTACTCTCATTGTAACTGGCTCAAAGGGGGAAAAACAAGTATACTCAGTGGGGTAGGTAATTCTATCTTACCCTAATGAAATGGAATTCCATACCCCATTGAGTAAGGGGAATAAGACAAAAAAAAAAGGTGGGGAGGTAACTGAACGAAGGAGGAATTGAGGGAATGACAGAAAGCAAAATATTGGTAAGGAGGAAGAGAATAAAAGGAAATCGGGAAGGATCTAAAGGGTATAAGATGATGGTGTTAGTAATCATAACACAATGTGAATGGGATGAACTCATCTATTTAATGGAAACAGCAGAGTGGATTAAAAACCAGAAACCACATAATTGAGCATATCAATAATCAAACCAATAGAAAATCACACAATTATCTCAATATATGCAGAAAAAGCCTTTGACAAAAATACAATACCCATTCCTATTGAAAACACTAGAAAGTATAGGAATATAAGGGTCTTTCCTCAAAATAATAAACCATCATCTGCAGTGGGGACAAGTACTAGAAATGCTAGCAGTAGCAATTAGAGAAAAAGAAATTGAAGGGATTAAAGAAGGCAATGAAGAAACTAAATTATCACCCTTTGGGACTAAAAACTAGTGGAAATAAATAACAACTTTAGCAAAGTTACAGGATACAAAATAAACCCACATAAGTCATCAGCATTTTTATATATTTCCAACAAAACTCATCAGGAAGAATTAGAAAGAGAAACTCCATTTAAAATCACCCTACATGATATAAAATTTAGGAATCTGTCTGCCAAGATAAACACAGGAATTATGTGATCAAAACTACAAAACTCTACAAAACTCACACAATTAAAATTAGATCTAAATAATTGGAAAAACATTAATTGCTTATGGGAAGGATAAGCTAATATAATAAAAATGGAAACCCAATCCAAATTAATCTACTTTTTCAGTGCCATACCTATCAAACTACCAAAAACCTTTTTTATAGAATTAGAAAAAACTATAACAAAGTTCAGCTGAAAGAACAAAAGGTCAATAATAGCAAGGGAAATAATAAAAAGAAATGTGAGGGTGGTCTAGCAGTACCAGGTCTTAAACTGTACTACAAAGCAGTGATCATCAAAACAATATGGTTGTGACTAAGAGACAGAAGGGTGAAATGGAATAGTCTAGGGATAAATGACCTCAGCAAGCTGATGTTAGATGAACCCAAAAATCCAAGCTTTTGGAACAAAAACCCGCTATTTGACAAAAACTACTGAGAAAATTGGGGAAAAGTATGGGAAAAAATGAGGTCAAGGCCAACATCTCACACCCTCTACCAAGATAAATTAAAAGTGTGTAAATGACTTAAATATAAAGAGTGAAATCATAAATAAATTAGATGAACACAAAATAGTATACCTGTCAGATCTATGGAAAAGGAAGGAATTTAAGACCAAGCAAGAGATAGAGAACATTACAAAATGTAAAGTAAATGACTTTGATTATATCCAATTAAAAAGTTTTTGTACAAGCAAAACCAATGCAACCAAAATTAGAGGGGAAGCAACAAACTGGGGGAAAAAAACAAACTTATCCCACTTGATTAGAGAAATGCAAATCAAAACAATTCTGAGTTACTACCTCCCACCTAGCAGACTGGTCAATGTGGCAGCAAATGAAAATGATAAGTGATGGAGGGATTGTGGCAAAATTGGGACATTAATGCATTACTAGTGAATTGTGAATTAATTCAACCATTCTGGTGGGAATTAGGAGCAAAAGGATTTAAAAGAATGCTTGCCCTTTGATCCAGACATACCACTGCTGGGTTTGTACCCCAAAGAGATAATAAGGAAAAATATTTGTACAAAAATGTTTATAGCCACATTCTTTGTGATGGCAAAAAATTGGAAAATGGGGGGGGGTGGGTGTCCATTGATTGGGGAATGGCTGAACAGATTGTGGTATCTGATGGTGATGGAATGCTATTGTGCTCAAGGGAACAATGAACTGGAGGAATTGGAAAGACCTCCAGGAATTCATGCAAAGTGAGAGGAGAACAGGAGAACATTGTACACAGAGACTGATATATTATGGCACAATTGAATGTAAAAGACTTTTCTACTAGCGGCAATGCCATGATCTAGGACAATCTGGAGGTATTTATGAGAAAGAACACTATCAACATTCAGAGAAAGAGCTGTGGAAGTAGAAATGTAGAAGAAAAACATATGATGGATCACATAGTTCAATGGGAATATGATTGGGGTTTTGGCATTAAAAAAATTACTCTCTTGCAAATATGAATAATATGGAAATAGGTTTTGAAAAATGATAAATGTATAACCCAGTGGAATTTCTTTTCAGCTCCAGGAGTGGGGAGGGAAAGGGAAAGGGGAATGAATATGAATCATGTAACAATGGAAAAATATTCTAAATAAAAAAAAACCTACTAGATGATGTTTTGAGAGTTGTTTTTGTTCTTGTTATTTATTTTGGTATAATGATTCCATAACTTTATTATATAAAGTCTATTACTCCTAAAGCTGGTTTTATGACAACCATGGACAGGAAAATATGATATTTCAGAAATGGAATGTCAAGTTATTGATGCCTGTTTTTCTTATGTTGAATATATATTAGGGCTGTGATGAAAAAACCAGAAGTTATAAAAAAAATACACTAAAGTCTCTCTTGTTCAAAAAAATGTTCCTAACATCTATTTTGTGAATTTGATTTATTTGGGTTCTTGTTTTAAGATTGAAAACATTTCCTGTATCCTTTACATTGCATTATAGATTTAGAAAGTCCCAAATGGAAAAGTCAGACATGACTAAAACAACTCAACAACAAAAGGATTTAGAACTAGAAGAGACTTCAGAAATCATCTAGTAGTCATTTTGTAGATTAGAAAACTGATCCCAGAGAACCTAAGGTAGAAAGTATTAGAGCTAGAATTTGAATCCAGGTCCTTTGACTCCAAATCTAGTGCTTTTCAATTACATTAATTCATGCTTGATTGTGAAAATTTTTAATCAGATCATCTCATATTTAGGCTAAATCAACTATACCAATAAAGTTGGAATTAAGTACAACGAAGCTAGGTAGCTCAATGGATAGAGAGCTAGAGTGGGAGTCATAAAAACAATAAGCTAAAATCCTGCCTACACAGTTATAAACTATGTGACCTAAGGCAAGTAAAACACTTAACTTTCCTCAGCTTCAGCTTCCTCATCAGTAAAATTATGATAGTAATATCACTTACCTCAAAAGATTATAAATATCAACAGAGATAACATATGTAAGGTGCTTTATAAACAATAAGGTACAATATAAATGCTAGCTATTATTGTTTGTGTTATCATGAAAAATAAAAGCAATTCTGAAATGCTAAAAAAAGGTAAATATAGTTCAGATTTCTTTTTGTTTTTACAAAAGGAAAGAAATGGAATCTATTTACTATAAGTCAGAGGGGCTTGATTCAGTTTTATACTATTTTTAAAGAGATGATTAGTGGATGTTTAGAAAAGGAAGCAGTAATCATTCTCTTTTCCCTAATATTGTTTTGAATAAAATTTCCAATAATTACAATGTTTTTCCTTAGCACCCTCAGCTCATTCTAAGCTTTCCTATTGTTTTAGACACTTGTTATTCTCTGCACTATTTAAACAGAACCCAAAGAGAAGTCATTAATATTAAGATATCAACTCAGTTGGAGAATTCCAGCAGGTACCTAGGAATATGCCCTTGGTGTGGGAAGCTTAACATTTTCATCAATGACTTGTACGAAAGCAGCGATTTCACATTTATCAGATTTACAGATGACCAAAACTTAGGGATAAAGCTCATTTACCAAGTAAGAAGTCAAAAATAATTTCACAGTTTAGAACATTGGGATAAAACCAAGAAGATAAAATTTAATCAGGAAATATATAGTCTTAAGCTTGATTAAAAAAAATCAATTTGATTTGTATAAGACAGGAGAGATGATTATATTTAAAAAACCACTGAGGATTTTGACGTTGATTGACTACAAGCTCAGTGTAAGTCCAAAGAGTGATATAGCAGTCAAAGAAACTAATATAATCTAAGCTGCATTAAGGGAGGCACATGTCCAAAACTAGGAATGTATACATAGTCCTCCTGCTGTTTTTTCTTCAAATTAGCTCACATGTGACTCACTTTGTTCTGCTCTGATAGGCACATTTTAGATCTAGAAAGTCTAGAGAAGTACAACCAAGGTAGTGAAGAAATACAATAACGGAATGTGAGAAAAGAGGATGTTTATCCTCGAGAAGGAAAGTCTTGGGGTAAGGGGTATCACGTGGAACATGACATATTGTTATACTTAAGAGCAAAACTAGGAGCAAAAGGTTAAAATCATAACAGTGATGAATTAATTTTTTATGTAAAGAAAAGCTTAATATTAGGAGACAATATTAGGAAATCTATAGACATGACACCTAGTACCAACTCTTAGCTCTGCCATTTACTATATGATCTTAGGCTTCAACTTTTCTGGGCTTCACTTGGCTCATTTCTAAAATAAGGGGGTTGGACAAGGTGATCTCTAAAGTCTTTTCCACCCAATAACTATTGCTGTTGTTCAGTTGTGTCTCAATCTTCCTGACCCTGTTTAGGGTTTTCTTGGCAGAGATAATGAAATTATTGGCCATTTCCTTTTCCAGCTCATTTTAGAGATAAGGAAATTGAGGAAAGCAGGACTTAGTGATGTGCCCAGCGTCACATAGTTAGAGTCTGAACTCACAAAGATAAATCTGCCTGGCATTCTATCCACTGTTCTACCTACCTGCTCATATATCGTCTATTATATGTTCATTATAATACTCTATACTTAGAACTATCTAAATGTAAAATGTGCTGTCTTGGGAGGTTGTAGATTCCCTTTCAGGGAAGTTTTCAAGCAAAAGTTGGATGACCACTTGTGGGGTACATTATGGAAGCATTCTTTATTAGGTTCAGGTTGTAATAAATTGCCTCTGAGATTGCTTTTCAAGTTCAAATCCAAGAAAAATCATCATCTAGGTGACAGAGTTCTCCAAAGCTGTTTCCTTTGTCTTTGTTATATCAATAGACTAGAAAATCCTGAGTAATAAGAGTGAACACACTGGCTGTGTAACCTTGAATTATTCATATTAATTCCATGCTACAGCTTCCCACCTGTATTATGGCTCTGCTATGTCAAAAAAAAAAAAAGAAGAAGAAGAAGAAGAAGAAAAAGAAAAAGAAAAAGAAGAAGAAGAAAGAAGGAAAATATTGATATTATGGGCAGAATATTCCGTTCCAGGTTCTTGATTTAACCCTCTTAACATATTCTTCTTTTTAGCATTAGGTGGCAGTGTTGTACCATTTTCTTATTCTTCCAATGAAAAGGAATGAGGATTCAACTAATTCAGAAAGAAAATATCTATTCCCATAGTAAATCAAAGGAAATGAAAGATTCATGTAGGAATCAATGCCTCCACCAGATAAGTCTGAGTAGCGTCCTTTGGCATGTTTAGGAATCTCAGTGCTTTCTGCATTAGAACTTACTGACTTCATAGATTGATAAATTTTCTTTGAGGACAATCTACCTAAACTGCCAGGGATATAGAGCCATGATCCCAAATTCATTTGCCTGGAAGACAGATCTGCCCTCTCCCGATGATGTACAGAGAAGTTGCAGGATCATTTTAAAAGTAGAGTATTTCAGCACTTAAAACAGGATGCTCTGAAGGACTGCAAAGTGCTATTTTCTTATTCTTCCAGGAGGAGGCAGAAATAGCTAAAATGGATTTAACACTGCCCAGGTTTAGCACTGGCAGTTGAGACCATCCAGCTAACAATAGGACAACTCCTTTACTCTTCTCCTTCCTTCTCCAGCATAGACATCAAGTTACTTTGTAACTTGTAATTCACTGAATCTATATTTCAAGGGTGTAGGTCAGTGAACAGCTTACTTTGTAAGAAATGGAAATAGTTCATTTTGACTATCTGCTTTGTGTTAAATGATAGGAAGGAGAGGTGGAATAGGAGAAGATGGGGGAGATGGAGGAGAAAGAGAGAGATGAGGGAGAAAGGAGTTTGGGTAGGGATGGAGGGAAGGACAGAAAGGCATGGAGAAGATGAGATCTGGAAGAAATATCTGAATTAATTTTTCCAGCTGAACAACTAAACAACTAAAACAACTAAACAATTTAAAATTTCAACAAAACTAAATATTACCAGAAAACACACATCTAGGGTCAAATACAATATATCATAGTAAGTAGCCCTGCTTTAGAGTATGTGCAATTGCTGCTATTCTAATTAACAATTGATAGTATCATATTAGTCAAAAGAGAAAGTCTTTCACAAAAGTGACTATAAAAATCCTACCCTTATAGATAAAGTTTTCCTGCTTCTCTATTTTCTCTAATTGTTTACTTTAGGTCATTATTTGTGAAAAGGTACATTGAAAGAGATTTAGTGTAGTCTCTAACTAATTTTCCTGATTCCCTAGGTTCATTGTCAGAGATACAGTGGTACTAAGTTGGACTTACTAATTAAAAAGAATTGAACTCAAAGCTGTGGAAATTATCCCAAATTTGAACTGAAAAATTCGACTCCTAGAGTTGATTAGACAGATTCCATGTCCATTTTCTTTTGGCCAGATTCTTAGAATTCAGGCCCATGAACTCCTTGAATGATGCCAATCAACTCTATAACATTGCTGTCACTCAGGAATTGCCAGAACAGTAATGAAAAACAACTGTCATTTATCTGTGTAATTTTTATCATCTACAAACAGCTGTACATTATTTACTTTGAGGTTTTTGCACCTTCCATTGTTCTGTTTCTTCTTATAAACCTTTAGGTTTATAAGGTATTCCATTTTCATTTAAAGAGTTCCATCTTTAGGAAGGTGTTAAAAGAATAGCTACTGATCTCCTACAATAGACATGGTTTTATAGTAGGGAGATGAAACTGAAGACAGAAGTAGAATTGGGACTCTTTCATATTATTCTCATAGTTGTTTATATGATGCACATTTATTGTTCTCAAATATTTTCCTGTATATATTTTTGATGTCCCAAACTAGATTCTAATTTCCTTTAAGTCCTTCCTTCCTTCCCTCCCTCCCTCTTTCCTTCCTTCCATTCTTCCCTCCTTCCTCTCCCTCACCCCTTTCATTCTTTCTTGCTTTCTTTCCCTTTCTTTCAAGTTTTCCAGTGAAAGGCACTGTATATAGTAGCTAGGGAGTTAGATTAAGAGTTGGAAAAACCTGGGTTTGTAGAATGAATAAACTTTAGAGTTTACCTCCTCCAATACTCTTATTTACAGAGAAGAAAAACTGAACCCCAGAGAGATTAAGTGTCTTGCTCAAGGTCACATAAGTAGTAAATTTAGAAATTTAACTCAGTTTCTATGCCACCAAATCCAATAATCTTATCCCTATACCATGTGGTACATGGTAAGGACTTAAGAAAGTGCTCATTATTCAATGAAAACAGATTTAATTTTTAAAATCTAAAGGGAAAGTATGTAATAAAGTAGAAAGAGCAGAGCATTAAAATTCAGATTTAAGTTTTTGTCTCTGCCACTAATGAGTTATATGCTCATAGGCAAGTCATTTGTCTCTCTGTGCCTCGTTTTTTTTTCCATTTTGTATATGGCAATAATAATACTTGCCTAACCCACATTAATGAAATATTGTAAAGGAAGATCTGAAGATTAGACAGCACTAATTGTCATTATTAATACTAACTATATAGTTTTGCACCATATCCAACAGAGCACCAAATAAAGATGGATACTTGAATGCTATTTAGTTTAGTTGATTAGTCTAGGTACTGAGACTAAAAATGGATGAATACTACAAGTATTTAAATTTATAGAATTTAATAACAACAAAGTGAGAGAGAAAAGGGGTTCCTTCAGCCAAGTGAGCAGAGCAGAGCCAAAGCAAAAGCACCAAAGCCCCGCAGTGTGGGTTTCAGCAAAATTTATAAATAAACCCACACAGGCACACAACACAGGGATGCAAGACAAGGGAGAATAAAAAATGCAGGAAATGAAGTCCTTTGGTCCAATATTTTTTAAAACTGACAGTACTTATCAAAAGAAAAGACTGAAAAGGACAGAATGTAGAGGAAAGCAGAAAGTTTCTGGAGTATTTTTTAAGCAATAGTAGAGAAAAAAATGATCACTTCCTTTTTAAGATGTTCACTAGTCATTCTGCTAACCATTAATATATTCTGTCATGTCTTTCTGACACTCTGACATTGTGAATTTATGCATGAATATAAAATAAAAGTAATGAAGAGGAAGAAGAAAAGGAGGAGGATGCAATGTACAAACAAGTAAAGGATGGGATGAGAAATCACTTACTTATTTGGACATATCTAATATTTCTAAAGCTGCCCTCTCTCTGGTCCTTCTGCCTATGTGCTTTGTCCCATTTTGATAAGAGTAGAAAATGAAAAAATATGAAGGGGAAAAGCCTAACTATTGTTCCTTGTTGTCAGACAAAATGATCTGATTTGGGTGCCAGAGACCCAAATGGAACAGGTTTGTGGATAATCTGTACTGCCTTTAGAAAAATTCTGCTTCTTCCATTCCAC
Organism: Monodelphis domestica; assembly: GCF_027887165.1. Classification (NCBI taxonomy): domain Eukaryota; kingdom Metazoa; phylum Chordata; class Mammalia; order Didelphimorphia; family Didelphidae; genus Monodelphis; species Monodelphis domestica. Next base: position 150,229,050 of record NC_077231.1, read on the forward strand.
TGACTCTTTTCCTGATATCAAGTCTCCTGTTTCATTCCTACACATTGTTGGGAAGCCCCACAGTGTGCTGCCTTTGAAATCAGAGGACCTGGGCCAAAGACAGGTCCTTGGGACAAGATAATGTCGCCACTTGTTGTTGTTCAGTTATTTCAGTCATGTCTGACTCTTGGCAAAAGTACTATAGAGTGGTTTGACATTTTCTTCTCCAGCTCATTTTTCAGCTGAGAAAATAGCCTAAGTGATTTGCCCAGGGACATACAGCTAGTAAGTGTCTGAGACCACATTTGAACTCAAGTCTTTCTGATTCTAGCCCCCATGCTATTACCAATGTGTCCCCTAGCTGCCCTAACCTTGGCAAGGTCCTGTATTTTCTTGGGATTTAATATCTGATTTAACAGAATGATAAGATTAGACTAGATGCCTCCTAAAATCTCTTCCAGTCTTAAATCTATAATCCTATGATGTTCATGAACATAAAGGAGAACATGCCTGTCCTCCATAGCCCCATTATTCACCTGAAAGCTGCCCCTTCTCTGTCTCTGTCTGCCTTCAAGACTTAGCTCAGATCTTATCTTTTTTCTCACTTTCTTGGTGGAGAGAAGTCCTCACATGTTTCCCTTTAATGCTAATGCCTTCTCCTTTCAGATGACTTTATGTATAACTAGTGATGCATACCTCATTAGAATGTAAGCTTCTTAAAGGCAGGGTCGTTTTTTTACTTTCTTGGTGTGGTCAGTGCTTTGGGCAGTAAACTCTCAATAGGTTCTCTCTATATTGAGAAGCTCCAAGTTTCTTATTTGTAAATATAAAATTGAGCCCTAATGACTTAGCATCTTTGAGTTAGTAAATAAAATAGCAAATTTCCTAATGACATAGCATCCTTGGGTTGGCAAATGAATGTTTTACATAGCCCTTGCTTTTGCTCTGGATTCTTCCCTTCTAGTAACATTCTCTATTATTAAAGAGACTTTCAGTTCCATCTGGAGGATGAGATGTTAATGCCTCAAGCCTTTCCACTTAAAACTTGCTTTGGTTGTTTCTTTATCCCCATTTTCAAGATACTCATTTTCTAAATGAGGTTTAGGCTACCCGGGAAAAAATCAGGATCAGAGCTAGAATTAAAGCTCTAGGGTCTTGATTCCTTGATCTGAAGCTTACTTTCCTCAGCCACTCTTCATCAGAAGGAGGGCTGGTGATAAGCTCTTATGGGTCACTTTCCATTAATGAATCTCATGGCTCTTTTGAAGTAATAATTACCATAAGGACTTTGGGGGAATATTTGTTATTTTACCAATAATCTGAGGTATTGGAACCTTTTGAGGCCAATGAGTTACCATTAAGTATGTACTTGCTATATGCCAGGCATTTTATTAGTTATTGAGGTTACAAATAAAAACCCAAATCAATCCCTATCTTCAAGGAGATTTCATTCCATAGGGGAAAAACACATATAGACTCCATGTTTATGTGTGTGTTTGGTAAATACAAAAAGGTAATTTGTGTGTATGTATGGAGGTGGGGGGAGTGGAAATAATAGACACAAATAGTTGGGAAATGAGCAAAGACCTCATATGTTCTTGTTGTTGTTCAGTCTTGTCTGACTTATTGATCTCATTTGTGGTTTTCTTGATAAAGATACTAGGGTGGCTTGCCATTTCCTTTTCCAGCTCATTTTATAGATGAGGAAACTGAGTCAAACCAGGTTAAGTAACTTGTGCAGGATAATATAGCTAGTGACAAGTCAAATTTGAACATGGGTCCTCCTGACTCCTGACCTCTCTGTCCATAGTACCACCTATCCAGCTGCCCTAAAGACTTCATGTATTAAAGGAAGCCAGAGATTCTAAGAGGCAAAAATGAGAGGAGGATGTATTTGTGCTTGGAGAAAAGTCTTGGCAAAAGCTGAAAGGCAGGAAATGGAGTATCATGGACAAGGAACAATAAGTAGGCCAGTTAGTTTGGAATGTGGACTTACATGAAGGACAATAATATATAATAAACCTGGAAAGTTATGCTGGAACTAGACGGTGAATTCATCCCAACCCTGACTGCATTTTATCCTAGAAGCAAGAGGAAGTCACTGGAGGCAACTATAATGAGCAGGGAAGTGGCAGGTCAGGCTTGTGCTTTCAGAATATCATTTTAACAGCTATGTGGGACTGGAGAGGGGAGACTCTTGAGGCAAGAAGTCCAAAGAAAAGGTACCTAGAAAAGTCAATGAAAATCTAGATTCTAGACTTAGAATCTGACGTCTAGAATTTATAGAGTATACCTAGAATTCTAAACCTGAAAAATTAATGAAAAAATATTCTACACACTCTTTTTCATGGACGAATACATTTAGGTCTGGATGGAACTTGACTTCTGTTTCAATCCATTCATTCTACAGGTAAAGAAACTCAACAGTGGTCACTGGCTTTGGATACCCTGAGAAGGTACCATGGTTGGAAAAGCATAACCTGATTTCAAATACTGGAAAGAGGGTTTGAATTTCAGGTTTTTACTGACTCATTTCACTACTCAAGTTACTTAACCTTTTGGCATCTTAGCTTCCTAATCTGTTGTAGAGGCATGAAAATTCTATTTCATCTCACAAACATGTCATAAGAACGTATTTTTGTGGAAGAGTATACATATGCCAAATAAAAAGCCATCCTGGGATGGTATCCAATAAAGACATGTGGGAATATTTATATTCTATAAGCTTCGAAAGCTTGGCTTAAGGCGTTTGATCTTTTCCACTTTCCTCTTTTATAAGGGTGATTTAATTTTCCCTTCTCACTAAGGCAAAGGAAAAGCCACTCACCACCTGATCAGAGCCTGGGTCTGTTATATAGATCTCTTTAAACCAATGCAGAAGTGACTTTACAAGACTCTCTAGAGTCAAACTGCTTTTAAGATATACATGTTTAATGGATGGCTAGGCTGAGGCTGTAGATATTTGGGTTAAATAGAATGGATTCCATCAACTTCCCTGATAAGGAAGGTCAGGTGGAATACACTGGGAAATATCCTGCTTGGAGAGAAATTTTTTTTTCTGATTTTAAACAGTCTCCAACATCTGGAATCTTCATGGAGATAATGCATTATGCCAGTCCCTAGATAAAGAATATGGTATGTAGTCAGCATTAGAAAAACATATCAATTTTGCTGGGGAATCTTTCCAAAATGAAACAATAATAATGAATTGGCATGTAAGCAAGGAGGAAGATCTTTATTGGATTATGCCAGGGAACTGACCTTGGTCCTAGACTGTATTTTTATCATTGCCTTAAATGAATGGGTAGATGGCCTGCCTATTAAATCTGAAAAATGACACAAAGCTTTGATGACACTGGGAGATAGTCAAAATCCAAAAAAACTTATTTCAGCATGCCAGAATGATAGGATAAAATGACTAAAATGAAGTTAAAAGGGCTACATATAAAAATCTATACTTAAAAAAACCAATTGTATAGGTTGAATAAATGAAAGGATAGGCAATAGTTCAAGTAAAGATGTCGGGAGTGGGATTAGTGGACAAAATTTTCATACTATTGTCCTAGTTTCCCCTGCACTCTGAACTGTCTTCTCAGAACCAGTAATGGGCTGGTGCTCAGCTCTTCACTGTTGCTAGTATAGGGAATATATTACATGATTAGTAGAGTCTGGCATACAACCAGTGGAAAAGAGTTGTGAAATTCTGACCTCTAGTTATTCCAAAATTGTCAGCCTGCTATATTACTTTCACACTTTCTTCTGGTATAGCCTGGTTTACTGGTGAGAAGTCAGCTCCTGGTAGTTAGCATGGCCTCAGGGATAAACATTTGCACTACCAATCTTAGTGAACCTCAAACTTCCCAGGAAGCATTAGTTCCCAGTTCCTTGTTGATAACAGACCCTTGGGGGATAAAAGAAGGGTGTGGAGAGGAGTCTCTATATGCAATAACCAAAATGTTTTCTATTTCCATGGTTAATATCTGTGGAGTATTTTGCAGATGGTGGATAGCAATCTTACAAGTTGGGGGGGGGTGTCAATAAGTGTTAAATATTCTCATTCTATCCACAAATAATGAATTGCCTAAATTTGGTCTGTATTTACTTTGACTGAAGTCACCTGATGATAGAATTCTCCCAGGAGAATTTCTCCTTCTGCATTACATGATTACCTCTCCATTAATTTGAGAAAGGATAGGCAATATTGAGAGTATCATAATACTGAAATCCTTCCTATCAGTGATAGAAATGTTTAAGATTAGTTCTGAAATGTAAGCAGCTGTTAAACAAATCAAAAAGGCATCAACTGTTTAGTTTAAATGTACCTTACCAGCTGGGATAAAGGATACATACTGCACCTTGTAAAACAGATTTATTATGTGATATACTCTTTAGATTGAAGACCATTTAGTGCACTTTTGGAATTGTCAGGCTGGTTGGGACTAAAATTACATCCCTTTGGATTTCTGAATTATACTTTTTCCTGTTGGGAATTATTATGCTAATTATGTTTCCATTATTTGAACCTCTGTTATCATGTTTTAAAAGAACTTGGAAAATGTGGAGGTTGGAAATTATTGTGCATTTGAATTCAACAAACATTTGGAATATTTAAAGAAACAGGTCTAAAATTTGAAAGTCTCCATAATCACTCCAAATTATTTGTAAGTAGAAAGAGGCAATGAATGGTTCCCTGAGCTAAGCAAAAAACAAGAGATGTTGGAGCTGAGACTTCTGATTTTGACTCTGTGACTGATTTACATACTTGACCTCTCCCTGACACTACAAAGCTTTCTGTAAAATGGAGGTGATAATTCTGTCCAATTTTAAAGGGTTTGTTGCAAAGGTTAACTAATCATGCATAATAAAGTTCTTTGCAACTACACAATGAACATTTGTCAAAGGTTTAATGAAGTACACAGTTCCAATTATTGTGGATATTTTGTCATGCATTTTTTTTTCCCTATCACTACAGCATAAATCAAACAGAAGAAATATTCTTATTTGGGAACACAAAGGTTCAGAGAAGGCAATGTGGGGACACATGTTAAAAGAAGAGAAACATTAGCATTATGTAGTATATAAACTCTAGAGTTCTCTATATTCAAGTGTTATAATATGTTAATTATAATTAAATTAGTAGGGTTTAAGATATTTGGAAATGAAATCATGACTATTATTTTGAATTGTTTAACCTACATTCCCAGTAATATTCTCTACCTCAAAATGGAAAAGGGTTATAGACTTAGTTTGTATTTCCATAATTGCACTGAAATTCAAAAATATACATTAAGATCATTTACATAATATAATATATTAATACCATCCCCATTTCCTTGCCCTGGCATTAAAAGTCAAATACGTGCTTGTAGGTGTACATCATAGATATGGGTATAGATATACATAATACATGTAGTAGCTACTAGATGAATATTCTAATTATGAACCAAGAAACTCTTATTCCTTTATGGTTGTTATCACCCTCACCTTTCCAGAACTTTCTGTGAAAATATATGCAGCAATGTGAATACTCTCTACATACCTGACACAGAAGTACAAAACAACAGGTCCTGACTTTTTGGGGAAGTCATGTTCCAACACTCTGCGATCTAGCTGAAGCCAGTTTAAATGTCCCCTGTGGGGAGGAAAAAAACAAAGGGAAAAAAATCAAAGTCTATAATATTTCCAAACATTTTTAGCTCTGTGTATATATATTCATGAGTTCAAACTCACACAATTCAGCAGAACCTCTAACAGAGATATACAGTACAAAGATAAATCTGGATGTTTTGCTGAATGATATAGGGACTAGTAACTTTCAGACATTTTTCTGCAGTATCATTAAGTCAGTATTTCAAGAAAGCTTAGAAGATATTTGATAAATATGAAGCCTGAAAGAAAAAAAAATAATGGCATGGTGATATAGAATCACAATTGGAAAAAAATTTATATTTGCTTCCTATTTCCACGATAAAGTCATCAACTTCATTCAAATCTATTAACAAGTGTTCCATTTCCCTTGTACACTTTCCTTTTTCTCTCTTTAATGCCTTTTTTCTGAGGAATTCAAAGCACTTTACAAACCTCTAATCTATCTTGAAATTTTCTTTAGAAAAGTAGATGAAGAAAGAGCAACACTTCCATTTAAAATGGACAAAGAAAGTCATAGAACAATTTAATGAAGTTATAATTCTCTTCATCTTATACTTATTATTTTTCTGCTTTGGGTTTGACTTTGGTCTTTGCTTTAATTCATCAAGGTCACTAAATACTCAACCCTTATGCAAAATAGAAAGTCATGGAAGCCAAGGAAAGGCAATAGTGGCTTAGACAACAAGCATTTGCAAAATACTTGAGAGAGTGGTAGAAGACTTTAAGTCCTAGCCCTACATGGTGAAAAGCAATAGAATTGAAAATTGGAGATTCCACTAAATCAGATTATCCCAAGTATATATATGAAAGCAAATGACAACAAATAGGAAATGGAAAAGATGAAACAGTGTTTCTGTTTTCTCTAGTATCTGTATAAAAGTGAATTTATTAATATCTTTGCTTATCATTATTCAACAAGTCATAAAATAGAGAAACAGATGACTATCAAAGGCATTCACCAACATGACAGAGATTGTTTTGAGCAGTACTCCAATGGTAATGGAATGTCTAGAGATGATGAGGTCCTTCAGATGACCCTATTTATGGATGACATTGTTCTGACTTCATCAATGCCCAGAATACTACATAACCTCCTTAACAAGATCTAGAGCTACTCAAATAAGATCTATGAATTTACAAAGAATAATGAATGGATAAGGCACAGGTAGGTGGCTCAGAAGATTGAGGGCCAGTCCTAGAGACAGGAGGTTCTGTGTTCAAATATGACCTCAGACACTTTTTAGCTATATGATCCTGGGGCTAGTCACTTTACTCCCTTTGCCAACTCCTTACTGCTCTTCAGTCTTGGAACCAATATGCAGTATTGATTCTAAGATGGAAGATAAGGGTTTTAAAAATAAAAAAAGGATAATAGATAAAAGGTAAACCTAGACTATGGCATACAGCTGGAAAAATTGAGCTAGTTCATCAAGCTGTACTCAAAATTGAATAGGAATTAAGAGTACCAGCTGGATTAAATTTGGAAACTGCATAAATCTTTCAACAATCCAAACATTCCCTTTCACAAAAGCTTGAAATAATCTTTGATTCTTCACTTTCACTCTTCCTTTTTCTCCATTCATCAGGTTACTGGTCTAGCTCAAAACCTTATCACATCTCTACTGGACTATTACAATAGCTTCCTAATTGATGCTGGCTGCCACCACCACCACCACCACCACCACCATTTATACAGTGCTTATTGTGGAAGCTATGGGAAGTAGGTACTATAATCATATAATAATATTAATAATAATAATAATGCTATTGTATAATAATAAACCATTTTTCAGATGAGGAACCTGAGGAAAACAGAGGATAAAATAAATTCCTTTGCATGGCATTTAAATTTCAAAATCTATCTTCCCATGCTTCTTTGAATTCTTCATGCATTTTATATTCTGATCAAACTAGCCTACTTGCTGCTCCCTGGACATGATATTCTATCTTCCACCTCAGTTCCTCTGTATACACTGCCCCCACAATAGCCTGGAATGCATTCCCTCATCACCATGACTGCTTAGATTTCCTAACTTCCTTCATGGCACAACTCAAGAACCATGTATAATCAATGAAGTTAGAATTCAATGGGAAACAGTTTCTGGGAAAAATTATCCTTGTGGCAAATTTCTCTGATAAAGTTTTAAGGTCCAAAATACATAGTTAGCTAATATAATTAAATGTGTAAAGTCATTTTTCAATAAATAGTCAAAAGATGTGAATACAGAGCTTTCAAATAAAGAAACCATATGAAAAATTGCTCCAAATCACTAATAATAAATGAAATTCAAATTTAAGGAACTTTTTGGCTTATCCTTCAAATCAATTAGATTAGCAAGGAAAACAAAATATGAAAATGGCAGTTGTTGGAGAGGATGGAGGAAGGATAGCTCCACTAAGGCATTCACTTTTGGTGATGCTGTGAATTGGCCTAACCATTCAGGAAACTTGGAACTATACTTCCTTCCCTACATCACTAAATTGTTGATACCACTGCTAGATATATCCTCTAAAGAGGAAAAGGGGAAAGGACCTATATGAATAAAAAAGACATAGAGCAGCATTTTCATTATTACCTCTTTGTGGTAAAAACCCAGTAGTGGTATTGCTGGATCAAAGGGTAAGCATTCTTGTAAAACCCTTCCCCATAATTCCAAATTGGCTTCTAGAATGATTGGATCAAGTCACAACTTCATCAGCAATGCATTAGTGTCCCAATTTTGTTACCTCCCCACCAACATTGGGGAATGGTTTGATTTCTTGTGTATTTGACTTACTTATATATTTGGGAAATTAGACCTTTGCAAGAGAATTTGTTTTTAAATCCCTACCCCCCACCCCCCAGTTTGTTGCTTTCCTTCTAACTTTGGTTGCATTGATCTTGTTTGTACAAACCCTTTTAAATTTAATATAATCAAAATCATTCATTTTGCATTTTGTAATATTCTCTATCTCTTGCTTGGTCTTAAATTCCTTCTCTTCCCATAAATCTGACAGGTATACTATTCTATGTTCACCGAATTTATGATTTCACTCTTATTTTTAAGTCATTTACCCATTTTGAATTTATCTTGATATAGTGTGTAAGATGTTGATCTAAACCTAATTTTTCCCATACTGTTTTCCAATTTTCCCAGAAATTTTTGTCAAATAGTGAGTTATGTTCCAAATCCTTGGGTTTATATTCTGACTTCAACTGTATGTTTTTTAAAAGCTTGTTCTCTGCTGATTACTTTTAACTTGTGTATCATTTCCAGAGGTATAAACTTTCTCTCTCCGGGTGATTTGTTGGCTGAGAGGGCAAAGGGAAATGAGGAAAAAGTGCTAGAACCAGTGACATGGGCATTGTACCCCCAGAAACTCAGGCAAGCTATCATCAGGGAAATTCCCTTGCTCCCTTACATCCTTGTGACTCTGAGTCTAAAAACATCCAAGGACCCCTCTAGGGTCCTGAGATGATTGTCCTCCTTTGATTTTCCTCTAGATTTAAGATGGACAGAGAGATGCACCTCCAGGCTACACCTCGATCCTATCAGGCTACATGTTAGACATCTGTCTGTTCCCTAAAACTAAGGAATCTTTATGTCTCCTGGCAGACCCCAATCAGATGATCACCCCAAGTCACCAAATGCATGAGTGACTAACACTCTCTGTTGTAAAAAGTATAAAATCCCCAGAACTGATGTCGTCTGGGAGACAGCTTTTAAGTCCATACTGTCCTCCCAGGGGGACAGCTTTTCCATCCATGCTATCCTCCTAAAAAAACTTCTCCCCATTTTGCTGTTCCACCTTGTTATCCTCCTGGCCACTCTCAACATTCCTAAATTAATAAATTTCACTTTTTGTTTTTAAACTATGTTTTGGAGTATTGCATTCTTGCAAAAGGTATCCTTCCTGAATCCCAGGGGGGCACCTCTTCACCCCCCGTAACACCATGATTCTCAAGATTAGTATACTCATGACAGGATCCAATCCAATTAGTGTGAAAAGGGAAGCAGATAGTAAGGTAAGTCTTTGAAACTAGGAAACCTACCAGGAAGATCAGAAACTCAGTTCAGTGAGGCAGTATTTCACAAATAGCTAGAGTCAGATAGCAGCAAGAGAAATGGCCAAAGTTCTCATGAACTAGATTTTCAGAAAAACTAAGGAAACTCCTTGGTGTGACTTGTGCCTAGGGCTGATCTCTTGTATTCCCTCTTTCTTTAATTAGTAAAGCAATATACAATTGTACTCAGCAAATACAATCCCCTCTACTGTATGACCTCAGGTAAATGCTGTCCTCAGAATTGGAGAGATCATTGTTATGATAAAAGTATAAGGGTCTGGTAGAAAAGTCTCCACATTAAAAAAAAAAAAATCTATGTGGAGCTTCCTGGTTTTGTAAGACCTTGGTGAAGTCCTTTTATAATTCTATACCTCAGTCCCCCCACCTGTAAAATGAGGGATTGGGCTATATAATCTTTAAAGTTTTTTCTAGCTCTAAATCCAATAAACAATTTTATAAGAAAAATGCTTACAAAGCCAGGGGAGAAAAGGGAATTTAAAAAAGAATGAAGGAAGAAGTTAAGAGTGAGGACAAGAAAAAATGCATTGCTATTAAATTACTCAGGAATTGATTAGTGTGAAGAAATGAAATTAATCAAAAACATGCTAGTGGTTTCAGGCTTTGAGAACTTTCATCCAAAAGCACCATTTGTACAACAAAAGAAATTCCATTGCTCAAATAAGTCCATTGCTTCATATATAAAACTTTTATTAATAGGTTTTTTTTTTATCCAAGGAACTTTGGAGTATTTTTACCCTGTCGTAAGGACCCTGCATAGAAATATAGAAATCACACACGTGTGCACATGAGCACACACACTTAAAGAAAACAATTTTTACTTTCCAGAGATAAACAAATTTATCTCATCTACTATACATTATAGGGAAAAGAAGAAATATTATTAGGTTGACCTACTTGCACTAAGAATTGTTCAGAAAAACCAAGTCTTTAATAAGTCCAGTACTTAATTCTTTACTCAGAGTCAGGCACCACAACTTTTTCAGGGTGTAAACCCTGGACTCTGGGGATGTTATCCCTGAGAGTGCTACAATGCTAGATGATGACTCTAAGGAACAAAAGAATTTGGGGAACATATATACCATTTGGGGAATCTAGGGACAGGTAAAGATGATTGACTTCACTATAGCTACAAAGAAAATGGGAGTGTTCAAACTACATTGATAGGCTACAATCAAGCTTGGGAAAGGAATCATAGCTAGAGGATAGGGTGTAAGGGAAGGGACTTCTTACTATGGATACTAAAGGATGGTCCCTACCCAAGTGTGGATCTTCTAGGGAAAGGGTTTGATTCTATAGAGGAATCTAAACAAAGAGGGTCCTTAGCATATGATTAGCCTCACCCAATTAGGATTGTCATTTCCCTGAGGATCTCCCACTCAATCTGAAACCACCAGTCTGGGATTCCCTTCAGGGTAGATTCCCATGGAAAAAGGGAACAAGTACAACTTGAGGTCTCCAACCTATAAGCTAGTCTTGAAACTTGGGGTTCATCAGATCCCACTAGGCCACAAGTTTGGGATTCCTAGATTCCATGTTGACAGAAGAAAGAAAGCTAGGTAAATTCTTATAATGTCATATCCCTAGGCATAGTTTCCCTAGATTCCCTTTTGGAATCTAAAGAAATGCAGAAATTAGCTGAACTTTCTGGTCAGAGAGCAGGTCACTCTTAGCCTTCCAAGGAGCACATTATCATCACTTTATTTTCAACAAGATTTGTTCCATTTACTTAGTACATCAACCCTCTTCATTTTCTCTGTAAAACATTCTCTGAATTTTCAAGCCTGCAATTTTTACTCTTCTTCCTCCATGATTATTTCTCTTGTAAACATGGGATCTAGAAGCCCCCAAACTTTTGGCCTAAAAAGATTATTTATTTAGCTTAAAGGCGAAAGCCCCAAATTTGACCTTGTCACATGAGAGTTCTTCCCTGAAGGAAAGTCCAACTTTAGTCTCAGACTGACATTAAACCTTAAAGTAGTTTAAGTGGGGACGGTTAATCCCATCAGGTGTTAAGTATTTCTTTTGTACCAATGGTTCCTCCCTTTAGGCCAAAGTCCTTTACTAAGGTGTCTAGCCATTGACTGGGTCATTCCCTTTTGTGTCCTTTGTAAATCATCAGCCCTTTACTGTTATTCCCATCTGAGACTCCTCATTTTTGTTACCATTGTAAAGTAAATCAACAGTCCCTCTCATATTCAATCCCTTTGTTCCCATGAAAGCTATGGAATCTTAGCTTAAATGCCAACTTTAGCCAACTTTAATGGCTCCTCAGAGTTGTCAGTCTAGCTGCATTGGCTCTCCCAGGGGCCAGTGACCAGAGCAACCAAGTGTCTTGGGTGTGTAGCTAGCAACTCTGTGTGGAGGCCTTGAAGAAAGCAATGAACCCCTTAATGAAAGAATATTTTTTTCTGACTATTTAATAGTTCTGTTTTTTCTCAGTTAATACTCTCAACTCATTTAGGCCTTTATGCATTTATTTTTTGGTCCATCTAATGATTTTAAAAAGTATTTTGCTCTCTCAACATTGTCCTAGACTCCATGTTGACAACATCTAGTAGAAAAATTATTATTGTCTACATTTTATAGATGAAGAAACTGAAACCTGCTCAGAGAATGTAAGTATTAAGTGTGAGAGCCTGAATTAAAATCTGGCTCTTTATTGACTCCACCAAGTTCAGGTCTTTATGTACCACAACATGCTGATGCCTACTAGGTCCTACTAGTGTCATACTAGACCCTTTCCCAAAAAATATGCACTTATCAGACTGTCTTCTATTTTTAGTTATCTTTTTATGTCTATCTCCTAGCTCACACATTAAAAAACAACCTTTATGAGGGCAGGGCTTATGCCTTTTTTTGTTCAGACTCTAGAAGAACATCTTGCATATAGTATACACCTCAAAATGCTTCTGGACTATTTAATTGGTAAAATGGTACATACCCAATCATGTAAATGCAATTTGAATTTCTGCCTCATTTTACTGCTTTCTAAAAGAATTGGCTGGACTCAATTTGAGATGAGAAAGTTTTGGACTGTTTCATAGCCTTAAATAGTTCATGAGAATAATGGCTTAATTTCAAAAAAGCTCAAGTAATAAGGAGGCACCCAAGTCAGGGCAGAATTGAATGCTCTACATATGCCCTCAAGATCAGCTGTCATAACTAGGGAAGCTCAATTCAATGGATGAGCCGGGCTTGAGAAATTTCCCCCAAAGGAACCCATATTATTGACAACACAAGCTCTTGGGGAACAGACTGAGGTCTCCTGGGATAATAATTCACACTATGAAGAATTTTAAAGTGGATACATATTACATAAAATGTATGGGTATCACTTCATATGTGTTTCTCTAAGTTATCTCTGAATCCTAAATTCCTCTTTTTCTGGTTTTCTACTCTTCTTTATTGAGAACAAATGGATAAATGAATCAATACACATATCTGTAGGAAATAGATTTGTTTAAATATACATATGCACATTTCAGTATGTATAAACTTTCAGAAATTAGTTTCATCACTGCTGGCTAAAGTTCATCCTCCCTTCAGAAGCTATTTCACCATTTTCTCAAAAAACCCTTCCAGTTGAAGGCAGATAATCCAAGCCTAGCTAAGGATGGTGCTACCTGTCTACAATTTCTGCTACTGGGAAGACTTAATCAGAGCATTAGGGCATTTGCAATTAGTCAGGTACCAATAAAGTGAGCCCCTAGGAGGGGGGAGATCATCATGCTATTTCTGGAGGAGTGAAGTAGGTCATTTTCTGATAGCTGATCAGCTATGCGAACTGGCCTGGGCAAGACTGGAGACTCAGTTTCACAAAAGAAGAGAAAAAAGGAGGAAGGGAAAAGAAAAAATAAAGGAAAGGGGGAAAGAAAAGGAAAAAAAAGAAAGTAGTCACACCCCCTCTCCAGTCTTTCTGTAGCACTTTCTTTGGACTGATCTCTAGCACTAATCTCCTTGTGTAGTTTTCCCCTTTCATTTGAATGTAACCTTCCTGAAAGTAGAGATGGGATTAGAGAGACCTTCATCTCTTCTTAGATCTACAATCTTTTGCAAATAAAAGGGGAAGGGATCATGAGAGTTTTCTTTCACTTTCAGAAGACTTCTGTGACAAAGTGAGCCTTTAAATCAGAAGATCTTAAATCAAGGTTCATAAACTCAAAAAGTGATAACTTTATTACAATAAGTGGTTTCCTTTGTAATCCTATGTATCTTATTGTATGCATTTAAACTCATTATTCTGAGGAAGATTCCATAGGCTTCACCAAATTGCCAAAAGGGTTCAGGACACAAAAATGGCTAAGAACTGTTATAAAGAATAATAGGACACCAAGCTCCAGTTTTCCCAAAACTCTTATCAGCTGAGAGATCTAGAAATTTGAACAAGTACTGGAGAATTAGAGTAATTTTTGGTTTTGAAAAGTTAGAAGTTGAAACTTTGTTTTCCTTTCCTTAAAACTCCATGGTAGAAACAGTAACTTGTTGAATTTGTTCCTTTTTGTCTCCAAAAAAACTTTGATACTATTGTTACAAAGATTGAGCTCCTATAGTTGAGTAGGGAAGGCCTGAAGCTACAGGGAGGAATCTATGAGAGCCTGGATAAAAAGTTCCTTTTGTCTCTTGGGAGTTAAATGTCCGGGTAGCATCTACTACCCTGGGCCATCAAAACCACCAATAAATATTATAGAAAAAGGTCTGAAGGTCATGATAAAAGAGTCTGAACTCTGTGGACAAATCTTTGGGGCCAGATAGAAAAGTACCTTATTTACATATGGTCCTCACAATGAAAAATAAGATAAGGAAACAGATTCTAAAAGGGTCTAAGAACCCTACTAGCCATGATAAACAAGTTTAGCCTAATTTATTCAGCCTAGAAAAGCTTTGAGGGGGTTAATTTCATGAATAAGAAATTGAGGAATTACAGAACTGGGAGTGGGGGTGGGAAGAAAAATGGAAACCTACACAATGCTTTCATATTTACAAAGCACTTTCATCACAATAAAACTATAAAGTGGGCAATAATTCCCCCTTTTGTTTGTTATTTTAAAACCTAGTATATTTCCCTAGAGTTAGTGATAAAATGCAAGACAAAATTCATAGAAGGGCAATGTGTGCTGATCTCAGAAAGAGGAAGGTGATGTGCTTACTACCTTGGAGAAAGTAGAGCAGGGGAGAAATGAGAGCCCAGGAGTCCCTTCTATTGGCTATTTGAATGAGAGAAAGAAGGGGGGCAATGCTTTTAAGCTTTTAAGACAGAAGAAAGAAAAGGTATAGACAGCCAGCCTGGAAAAGAGGAATGTCTAAGGAGAGTGCTTAACACTGACAGATCTCTCATGACATGAGCTACTAATGAGTAATTATCTTATTGGTATTTCTCTTTGCCGTGACCATGTGCTGTTACAGCATCTAATAGGCATCAAAATGTTTAGTCATAATCGAAAGAAATTTGAATGGAAAGGAGAATACGGGACCAGACTAAGACCTAAATATGTAGTTTTGTGAAATGAGAGAATATGCCCAAGTAAAAATGAAGCTCCATCCTTAATCTATAGTTGTAATGATAGCTATAAAGGTTTAAGATTTCTAAGAAAGCAGGGAAAAAAAGGTATGGGTTAACTACAAATGGATCTATATAGTTCAGAAATAACTTATTTTTGTTGCTACCATTTGAGAAGATATAGTCTTACTATTGCCATACCCCCATCCTGTTTTTTCCAAACCAAGGAATGAAGGGAGAGGCAAAATAGTAGACAATCAAGAAAAGGCTGCCAGATTTCAGGGGCTTCAGAAAGTCACAGGAATGCCAAACAAATCAGAGTCCAAGTTAACACACACACACACACACACACACAATTGAACCAAGTCAAATACAGTGAGAGGACTAGAAGAATCTGCTCACCAAAGCCAGAAAAGGGCATTTGTAGGACTATGCTAAATTATGCCAATGCTATTATAAAAAGAGGAAACAACACCAGAGGCAACATCTCATATAATCTAGTTAGAGTGGCATTTGGGGAGGGAAAGGGAAAAGCACTTATGAATATGAAAAGTCCTATACTTCTGGGAGAAGAAAAAAATTTAGCTATTCTGAACACAAGGAAATCCTTTTCAATAGTTGCTACCTAGAGCAATACAGGTCACATAAAACATTTAAATAAATTGTTTCCCATATGTCATTCCCCAAACTGAGAACCCTCAACAGAAACTTCAACCTGGAAGACTAAGAGGAACAACTTTCTTAGAGCTTTGGAAAACCTTTAGGGGGTGATATTCCATACACAAATGCTCTGTTTTCCTTGGAGATAACAGAGGGCTTCCATTATAATAATGTACTTCTGAAGCATCAGGAGTTGAATCCAATTGTGGACTCTCTTAGTTGAAACTGGATCTAATAGTAAAGAATTAGAAATGCTTAGATCTTCAATTTCTTATCACTGGAAAAGCTATTCTTCCTATAGATAGGACATACACAGAAAGGAAGAGAATGAAGAGTTAAATAATTTACCCAAGGTGGCTTTCAATTAACCTTTTTGCTTCTACAATTTTGAAACAATTTTGAAAAATCTTCATTTTTAAGTATTTCTTCTACCCTATGTAGCAGGGGTTTGACCAATATATAAATCCTAAACCCTCTTACTGAGGTTTAAACCAGATTTCTTTTTTTCTGTCCATAGTGGAGGAGGGGAATAGCTGGCTAGGCTCCTATCATCAAATATATATTTGGAGGCTTCCTTTTTCATAATAGCTATGAAGGAAAAATTAGTAAGGGAATAGAAGGAAAAGCAAATATAGACAAGAAAGGCATCTCTCCATCAAAAATGCCTGATACCTTTGTTTTCATCACACTCACTGATTTTTCATTTGAGAATTCTTACTAGATCGTTTCCCAAAAAGACTTGCCCAAAAAACCCCTAACATTGATATGTAAGTCCAGAACAGAGACATAGAAAATATTTTATTATTACTTTGGCTCATAAAAGTTTTTAAACTGAGATAAGATAATGCTCATTCTGTGAGGTTATAAAGTAAGTCAGAGATGGATCTCTAACAAATATTAAATTGCTTCTAGGAAATAGGATCCATTTATATTTAACAAAATTTTTAAGTCCTACATAGAATCCATCTTCAATAATACAATGCTATTTTTCCCCCTTCTGTGAGTTCTAGGGTCTTCTGTGTAGTATTACATGCCCCCCACAGAATTTATTCAGATATTCTTTCAGATTTTCACATGTGTGAATCAGCACTTGACCTCTGAGGATAAGTTTTCTAGTCACTTCCAGTCATATGAAGGCTCAATATAAAAGGATTTAAGTGCTTTGAACTGGCCAGGTGATCTTATTGAATGCTGAGCTACAGGAGCAGATGAATCACCTGAGTATTTTTTTTTAAGGAAACAGCTTTCAATTCAGTTCTTTGCTTTTATGATTCCTTTTTCCATAAGGCAAGCAGTACTCTTTTGCATTAAAGTCTCCATGAGGAGACAGAGGTGGGTGATGCTTGTATCTTTTCTAATTTGTATTAGGTGGTTTGAAAATCTTTCTTGATGTCGATATATCCAGTCTTCAATTCCTTATGAGTTCCAGTGGTCTTGGGTTTATTGAGTGAAGTTTGTTATTTGTAAGAGGAGCTTCTGCATTTGGGAACACAACCACTGACAAAAGGAACCTGGCCAAGTCCCTAGACTGACTTGTCATTTGACTGAGAAAAACAGTGAAGAACTAAGATCAAATATAAAACAGAGTTCTGCAATCTCCTGCACTGTTCTTAGCTAAGTATCTGTTCCCAAAATATTATTAACATTAGTTATAAATTAAATTTCTGGATCCTGTTTTAAGTCATCTTGGCAATGTAAGCTGTGAGTCTTATATTTTAATATTTGCCTGTGGGAAATAAATACCTATCTTATACCTGATCCACATTGAACACTTGGGAGATAACTAAATGTTAGTCAAAGCCTAGCTTTAAAGAATTTGGCCCTAGGCCACTGAGGTAGGAGGCATAATGAAATGAAGAGTGTGAGAAAATGAAGCCAAGCCCCACTGTCTTTAGAGGGGAGGCAGACTATGTCTCTGGCTCCAGTGCAGAAGAGTTCTTTAGTGGAAAAGTCAATTAAGGCAGAGCTCTGGCTCTTCAGACTTAGCAGCAATTGCTAATGTCACAAATGGAAAGAAATTTAGTGAATGATCAGTCTCCTTACTGGAGTCTGAGGAGTGGTCTGGTATCATCCTACTTATAGCAGCTCCTACCTAAGGAAGAAAATAACGGACATTCCAAGACCCTTATTTATGTGTTATTTCATTTTTTTGTTGTTGGAAATAGTTTCTTTCTTATGAAATGGATTCTCTCAAAAATCCAATATAATAATGTGAAACTTGTGAACATTGTTGTGTCTGCAGCAGTAACTTCAATGCTTCAAAGGGTCTGTGGTTTTGTTAGTATGGCAATTCTTCACCAACCCAGATCCCATTTCCTCTCTAATCTAGCATAGCTGGTCTCTGAGAGTTACTGTAGTTGGAAAAATATATCCATTTGAACTGATACTATTGATAAGGCACTACAGATATAGCTTTGACATGAATGTTCTGGGTATGATGCTGGTTTACACTTGATTGTAAAGAAGTTAAATAGCTATCTTTCAAATGTCTGTGTGTCCATGTGTTTGTATGTGTGAATTATATGTATTGTGATTATATGTATTCTGTTGATGTTAGTCCTTCATTTTCAAAAAGAATCAAGGATATCACTGGTGACATTTTGACTTTTAAGTGAATTGGATTTAAGAGAGGCAGACAAAATCATCAGCCTCACTCTCTCCCCCAGTTATCAAAGTTCTATGGCAAGACAAAAGTCAGGACAAATGGTGATATAGTCTCGGAATGAAAATTAGGCTCACATTTTCCAACCCTTGGACTACATATTTCACTGAATTTCTCCCTTGAGGCACTGTTAATTTTTTAATTGCCTCCCTAAAAAATGAAGAATATCAATATAATTATTAACATTCATTGGATATGGCCCAGACACTATTCAGAGGTTTGAGAGAATAGAGTCTTTGATATAATTTGATCTGAATTTGATCATGCTATCCTAGAGCTAGAGCTGAGGAAAAAGACTTCAGAGTCCCTTCATATTCTAGATGGGAGAAACTTAGACCTAAACCACTAGCTAAGTGACTTATATAAGCTTAGACAGGTAGTAAGTAGCAGCAGTGGCATTTCAACCTAGGAACTCTGATGGACAAGAAGCCTTTCTCTGTCCTCAATTTTAGTTTCTTCCCTGAGACCTCTTCATTTGTTAACATGTTGTACTTCCCAAACTGTCAGCTCCTTTGAGAGCTGAGATTGTTTTGTGCCTTTTTTTTTTGTATACCCAGTGTTTGGCCCAATACCTAGTACACAATAGGTGACTAATAAATGCTAGTTTACTAACTATAGGCAATGCTCTTTCCACTATACCAAAATGGTTATTTAACCACTCTGAGACGATTTTCCTTATCCATAAAATGGGGATGGTAATAATTATAGTACCTAATTCATTAGGTTATTGGGATCATTAACTAAGATAATGTATATAAAATTATTATGTAAGTATAAGCAATTATTATTAAAAACAAAATCAATTATAATTTCTATAATTACTTTCTCTTTCCTTAAGAGGAAGAAGAAAACCAGGCAATAAGGACCAATATAGAACCTACTATGTACCAGTATTATACTACTATATTTTTACAAATATCTCACAACAACCTAGCAAAGTAGGTGCTTCTATCATCTCTATTTTATAGGTAAAGAAAATGGGGGAAATAGAGGTTAAATTATGTGCCCAGGGTCATACAACTAGCATTTCAAGTATAGGAAGTGAATAAAGAACTAACAATGAAATAGAATTTTAAGTTTTGAAAGTACTTCCTCCACAACAAAGCAGTAAGGTAGATAAGAATCATTACTCCATTTATTGTTGTTCATTCCATTTCAGTCATGTCTGACTCTTTGTGATTCCATTTGGGGTTTTCTTGGTAAAGATGTTGGAGAGGTTTGTCATTTCCTTCTCCAGTTCATTTTACAGATGAGGAAACTGAGGCAAATATGGGTAAGTGAGTTGTCCAGGGTCACATAGCTAGTAAGTATCTGAAGTTAGATCTGAGCTCAAGAAGATGAGTCTTTCTGTCTCCAATCCTGGCACACTGTCCACTGTACCACCTAGATGCCCCATTACTCCATTTTAATTGAGTTAAAAGAGAGGAGCATGTTGAAGGAAAAGTTCTGATGCCAAACTCTTTTTCTTCAATTACCTTTGTATATGAAAGTTGTGGAAAAGTAGTTCTCTGATCATTAAATACAAGACCATGTTATTTTCTATATATGTCTGACATTCTAATGTGAGCTGTCTCTGGGGTAGTAATGAAAGGTGAATACCATATTACCAGAAGAAGCTATTAAGACACAGGCACAGAGATTGTTGCTATTGATTTTCTCCTCAAAGTCTCATGATACAGTATTTCTAAGGAATGGAAATCCCAAACCTATTTCTAAATAAATTACTCTCCCAGAGCTGCATTTTTATTGTTATTTCTTCCCCAATTGGAAAATTACCTTTCTATTCTTTTAACATTTGCAAAACAATCCACAAAATTCCTATACTCCCTTGTGTCTATAAAATATTATTTTTTTAAAAATCTACTTAAGGGTCATCCAAATGTAAAATTAAAAAAAAACCTAAAATTAAAAAAAAGTTACTAATCAAAAGATTCAAATCAAGATTTTAAAAGATAACATAATGTAAAACATTTAAACTTGTGGGTGTCAATGAGATTAATTTTCCTAAACATCAATAACTGCCTGATACTTAAATATCATTTAATATTTACTTGGGGAAGGTAGGTGGCATAATGCATAGAGTACAGGGACCTGTAGTCAGGAAGTCCCAAGTTTGAATCTGGCATCAGATACTTACAAGCTATGTGTCCCTGGGTAAATCACTTAACCCCGTTTGCCTCAGTTTTCTTATTTGTAAAATAAGCTAGAAAAGGAAATGGCAAACCACTCTAAAGATCTTTTGCTGAGTAAATACCAAATGGAGTCACAAAGAGTTACAGGACTGAAATGACTAAATGACAACTATTAACATATTAGGATCTAGAAAAAGAAAAAAACCTCAGTCCCTAACCTCATGGAGGTCACAATTCAGCAGAGAAATATGGCACATTCAACATAGATTGCAATGTACTCATTTCTGGGGCCTCTTGGAGGGTGGAACACTAGCAATGAGCCCCTCTCTCTAGGCTAAAGCTACTTAGGAGCTTAGGAGAAACCTTACAATAAAAGATGTCATCAGGGGAAATAGAGGCATTATGTGGAACAAATGAAAGGAGTGGGGCAGTACAATGTTTGTTTATGCTTTTTGTGCTTTTTTGTTTTCCTTAAATGGACATATTTGTCTTGGTTTTATTTTTTAAATTTTATTTCCTCTCTAGGATACATGTTAACTTCTTAGAATTGCAGTCACATGAGTTTTGAACAATTCATTATAACAGTTCTTAAAATAATTTGTTCTATTTGAATGTAAATGGAAATATATGCCAAATATCTGTAAAAATACACAATATGTGCATAAGAGTGGCATAAAACAAAAGTCCCAATGGAATATTAGTAAGTGCAATAGGAGTCTGGCACATACATAGACACCTTGCTTGGCTGATACAACCTCTCCATATAGAAGGGATTGAGTTTGCTTCAGGGAGAATTAAGACATATGGAAGGAAAATGCCATGAGAAGATGGTTGGAGCATTGGTAGACATTCTGGAAAGGGTTGGCTAACCATGCACTAAGTGAAGTCAGTCAAAGAGTCTCCTCTTCAAAACATGGTTAGCCAGTTCTCTTCTTCAGGACCTGCCTCACAGGGTTGTTTTGAAGTTTGAATATGAAAAATGTTTTGTACACCCTACAGTGCTCTATAAGTGTCAACCATTTAATACAAATGTTCTTCAAGGCAGAAACATACTGCCTGAATGAATGAAGATATATTTATTAAGCTCTTACAATGTGCAAAGCATTGTGCAAAGAGCAGAGCATACAAATAAGTTGGCATAATGGATAGTGTGAGGAAGCCCTGAGTTTGAATCCCACCTCTGACATTTACTATCTATGTAATACTGGCTAAATCACTTAAACTCTGCCTTGGCTTCCTCTTCTACAAAATGGAGAAATTAAGAGTTCTTACTTCATAGTTATTGTGATGACTGAATAAGAAAAGTAGCATTTCACAAACAAAGCACTATAAAAAGCTAGCTATTATGACTATTATTATTACCACCACTACTATTATTAATGACTTACATACAATAAGTAGCATCAAAGAAATCATTGAGGAAATGTATCACAGGGAACGGAGGAGAGCCAATCATGCAGAAAGAGTGTGAGGTTAATAGAAGGACACCCTAATATTATTGCAGGCTTCCAGAATATTATTTTTGTGGATTAGGGATATTATTTATTCTATTTCTCAATGGAGAATGGACCTAAAATATAGATGAGAATTACACAGGATGAGAAGGCATATGTGTGGTGTGTGGGTTGCTGTCTTTATCATTAAAGACAGCAATTCACCCACACCCAGGAATTCACAGATCTACAGAAGTGTTAAGGAAATATTTTACTTTACACACCTTTCTACTCCACACACTTCTCTCAAAATCCAGAAAATCATTCATTCAAACTGAAAGAAAATCTAAAGTGTATGCTCTAAAAAAGTGTGTAGACAACATATTAGTACAATATGTGATGGAAAGCAGGGGTTCATAAGACATTTTTGTGTCATCAACCTTTGTGATAGTCTGGTGGAGTCTATAAATTCCTTCTCAGAAAATTTTTAAAAAATCTGTACATGAAGGGAATATTAAATTTTAATTAGAGGTAAGGAAAAAATAAATGTGTAATTTCATTCCTATCTAAGTTTACAGACCTGTTGAAATCTATTCATTGATCCTAATACACTGGAGGCCCATGGACCTTAGGTTAAGAAGACTTGATCTAAAGAATATGGAGAGAAAAGAAGTAAGCACAGAATCTTATACCACTGAAAAAATATCTATTGTTATAAATGTTACCTTCTAAATGAACCAGTACTTACACAAACACATATTAGCCTATCTGTACATGTAAATAAAAATACATTTTATTTATTTCATATTAAATGCACACAATTTCAGTTCTCTAGGAAGTATGATGTGGTCAAGGGGCTCTGCCTAAGTGGTAATAAAAATTCAGAGAGGGCTGTTGAGAATAGCTAGAAAGGGGGCCAGAGATGTCCACAAAGAAGGCCAAGTAAAATCTAGGAATATCCAGATCTCTAAAGAAAATCTCTCTATTAAAAGGGGGAGGGGGGGATGGAGGGGAAGAACAAAAAACCAAACAACTCAGGTAAATCAAAAGGCTACCCAGAGGGTAAATGGTCAACCTTCTTTTTATCCTTGGCTGATCTTTATGCCACTGACTCTCCCTTTCTATCTGCCTCTCTCCTTTCATCCTCCCCTGGCCTCTTGTTTCTGTCTGGGTGCCTCAAACTGTCTGTTTCCCAGGGGTGAGTCAGGTGCACCTGCTTGTTCTTATTCAGTAACTATTTTTGAACTTCATTTCTTTATCATTTGCTTTGTCCTCTTGGCTTCCTCCTGGCTGTTTGCCATTTCTGATGTCTTTGGGGAAACCTCTCACATAGTCTCCAGTGAGTTTAGCAGACACTTTCCCTGGAAGGTGCCAACTGGTTGGCTTGTGATCTCTCTGTAACTGCCTCCCCCAGGTTCTCCCCAAGGGTAGCTACTGATTTACTGTAAGTCAGTCATTCATTCATTTATCTAGTCAACAAATATTTAAGTGCCTACTATGCACCAGTACTGTGCTAAGTTCTGGAGGTATGAAGGAAGACAAACACAATTTCTGTTCTGGAGGAAGGGATATTTTAATAGAAGCAACAAAATGTAAACATCTAAGTATACATATGCTCTAGAAAGAATATGTGAAGGTAATCTGAGAGGAACAGATATGGGAAGCTGGAGGGTGTGGGAAAGACTTCAAAACTGGGATTTGAAGTGATATTTTCTCAAGAAAAAACAAGGAAACTAAGAGATGGAGAGGGGGAAATGCATTCAATCACTCAAACAAGAAATATTTTTAAGCATCTACTATGTGCCAGGCACTATGATAAACATTGGGAGAAACCAATGAAAAAGAATGGAACTCAGAAATTAAATAAAATGTTTGAGGAACATAAGTTGGTGTAGTTATATCTTAAGTAGCAACAGAAAAGAGTAAGGTATAATGATGTTAGAAAAATAGGAAGGTGCCAGGTTATAGAAGGAACATTAGATGCTAAAAAGATGCTAAAAAATCACTATAGCCCTTTGAGCAGCAAGGTGACACTGGTAGACCTGCAGCACTTTAGAAAAACCACTTTGGTGGAGGAGAGAATGGATTGGATTGGAGATAGACATGAGGCAGGGAGGTCAGTTAGATGGAAGGAGGTGATATGGATAAAGCATTTTACAATCTTTAAGGCACTACACAGAGTTAGCTGTTACTATATTATTAATCAGTAGAATTGATGAGATCATTGAAATAGTAGACTTGAGAGAGAAGGGGACCCAAAACACAGTCTTGAGGGAAATGAGGCTTTGGGAGTATGACATAGATGATGAACTGGAAAAGGAGATGGAAAAATAGTCAGATAGACAAGTTGAGAACCAGAAAATTAGAGTATCTTGTATATTCATCCTTGAACTCTATAAACATACACATGCAATCTAACATATTCTGGGCCAAAGTATGACAAGGAATATCAATTTCTGTCCTTAATGGGACAGATAAAGCATTTAAAACCATTTACTACTTATGAAAGAAGAAAACCAGAACTAGGGTTATGTAAAATAAGACCAACACATGCTTGGGAAAGGAAAATACAATGAGGAACACATTACTGCTATTGGAATATGATACATTTTTTCTGGGAATATCAATCCCCTAGCATTCAATAAATACCTACTATATGCTATGCACAGTATTTAAGTGTTGGGGAAACAAAAACAAAAGTAAAACAAGACCTGTCCTCAGATAGCTCATATTCTAAGGATGAAGACACGAAGTACATATGTAGGTAAACAGGCCACAACACATCACATTATGTTACAATTATAGCTCTAATGGAATATTCTTGAACATGCTGTAACATTCTATAAAGTAGATAAACATAGAGACATAGTTCAAGAGAACCACACCCTCCTATGATGTTGTCTTGGGTATTCTTCCATGCACAATAGAGGAAACCCACATCAAATCTTTCATCTCTTAAGACTTCAAGATACTCTCTATTTCTAGGTCATCAAGGGGGAAAGAAAATAAAGTCTACACATATAATTTTTTATGAATGTTTATATTTTTAATGAGAGAGAATTTTACTCCATATGGCATATAGGTACTTAGAGATATGTTAAATCATAGAAGTTACCATAAAATAGAAAAAATTGAGGATAAAATAGGAAATATTGAGGATAAAATAGAAAAAATTGAAGATAAAATAGGAAATATTGAGAATAAAATAGGAAATATTGAGGATAAAATAGGAAAAATTGAGGATAAAATGCAAGCCCAATTAGAAGATCTAAAAAGTTTCTTACAGGATCAATTGGCAAACAACCACTCTACCAGAAACAGACCTGTTTCTGAACCTTTGAATGAGGAAATTTCCTTCCCTGAAATAGAGATGGAAAACACCTTCCCTATAGCCCAGTTAACAGACTGCTTCTCTCGTGCAGTGCAAATCTTGACTGAATTTAATCCCCAAAACCCTTCCCCTGCAATCCCAGTTTCTCATGTTCCCTCTCCTACAGAAAACCAAATTCCAACGCAAAGGAGATCTTGTCCTCCTAGAGAAACCGTCCTATTTCAGGTACTTCTCTTAGAGGAAACAGGCCTCTAGTTGAATTTTGTGCCTGTGGGTCAGTTTGACAAGGACAGGTTTCAAAGATTCTACTGGGCAGGAGCACAAAGAGTACACAGTCTAAAAATCCTTGTTCTTGATCAGCAAGAATATGAATTTAACTAACTGTCTTTTCTCCCCAAAGTCTATGATGTCTTTCATACTTTTCCTCCCTTAAAAAACAAACAAACAAACAAATCAACAAAACTCCTTTCCTTGAAAGGAAATTTCCCTTTGACCTGAATGGCAGGTATTTTCAACATGTATCATAGTTTTGTTTTGTTTTTAACTTTTTTGGAGGCCAACACTGCCACTCCAATTCTTTTATTCTTATTTTCTCAACAAGGAAGTTAAATTGTTATTGAATTATAGTACAAAGACTTTTTTGAATTGTACAGCCCATTTGAAAATAAAAACAATGGGAAGTTAATTAATTGAAATATTTTCTAATTTTTAAAAAAGCTATTCAACAGAAAAATAGCTTGGACTACATACCTTTTACTTATTTTTAAAATGAAAGGGAAAAAAAGTAATTTTTGTAAATCAGGGAGCTGTGTGTCAGGGAATCATGTTTACAGAAGTAAAAGTTTGGAATAAATTCATGATCTGAACTTTTGTTCTAAAGTAATTATTTTTATAACATGGAAAAAGCATGTGGATGTTTGACTTAGGAAAAAAATCTTTTATGTGGGTGGTTATGTAAAAAAATTTTTTAATTTAAATAAAATTTTCAAGTATCAATAGATTAAGAAAAAAACCATAAAAATTTTAAAGGAATATTTGTGTCACAAAACAATTTCAGAGGCAAAAAGTGAAAAGACCTTTTAAAAAACCTAAAGTTTGCTGTATTAGTAGGATGATGTATGTTTTTAATTCTTATATTCTGTAACTGAGTTTAGAAAGATTATTATTTTCTTCCATTTATCATCAGTCTTGCTCCTTGGCCTCATTTTTCTTTCAATACACAAAGAAATATCTAATGTCTAAAAAAAAAACCTTAAAAATTTAAGTTTTAAAAACAAGCCCATACAAACATGTTGTTTAAGCATAATTTTTACAACCATTCCATATCTAAACTTAATGTTCTTGTCCATGAATGTTCTTTCAAATATAGCTAGATTTTAAAAAAATCATTTCTATATCCACAACTAATTACTGACCTAAGACTCATACTGGCACAATATGATCACATATCTATTGAAGTAATCAATTATTATTGCCCAAATTGTACCCTTTGGCTACACTAATTGTACTCAACTCTTACCATGACTTTGAATATTGGAATGCAAAGCAGGGGTAACCCATTTCCATTGACTACAAATGATTCATGTCAACTTCTGATAGGTTGGAGAGGGTTATTAGAACCATTACATCATCATTTAGAGTTTTAGATGTTGTTTCATGGCACTTACGTCTCATCTGTGAATGCTATTCCAAAGTATTCCTTTTCCTTCAGGTTGAAGTGAGATGCCACTAGATCAAGCAGTTCCTTGGCCAAAAGCTTGGGCTGAAGGAGAATAAAGGAGAAAGACAAAATGGTGACATGAGAATAATTGTCCTAAAAAATATACACCCTGCTTTAATTATGATATGTTATCTTCTTCCGAGGACCTCAAAATACATGTTAATATAATTAACATAGAATCTTCTATGTTATACCCCATTTATTGTTGTTGCTCAGTCATTTCAGGCATGCCTTACCCTTTTTGATTCCATTTGGGGTATTCTTTGCAAAGATATTGGAGTTGGTATACCATTTATTTCCTTCTTCAGCTCATTTGACAGAGGATGAAATTGAAGCAAACAATGTGACCCCAGGGTCACATAGCTAGTAAGTGTGGGAGGCCAGATATGAACTCAG
Organism: Monodelphis domestica; assembly: GCF_027887165.1. Lineage (NCBI taxonomy): Eukaryota > Metazoa > Chordata > Mammalia > Didelphimorphia > Didelphidae > Monodelphis > Monodelphis domestica. The sequence continues at coordinate 150,256,575 of NC_077231.1, forward strand.
GAAGACTCATCTTCCTGACTCTGAGCCTGGCACTCTATCCACTGTGCCATCTAGGTGCCCCAGTGGTGTAGATTAGGACATAAAGATAGAATCTGAGACATAAAGAAGAAAGCTGACTACCCTCAAGGGGCAAAGAAAGATTCACCGTCAGAATCAGCACCCAGATCTGGTGCCTCACTCCCTGACTGCTCTTTCTACTTTTTAGATAGCTCTAATCTAGGATGTAAAAATCTTTATATTCTCCTCCTACTCTAAACCATGTAGAATATGCATTTTGATCTGGACTAGACTTACTACTTCATCTTCCACATTTGTACATTACATAGCCATTCCACATATCTAAAACACATTCCTTAATCTGTGTCTTAGAATCCCTAACTTATTTCAAGACTCTCAACTCTAATACCACCTCTTTTGTGAAAGATCCTCTCATTAGTTCCTTTTCTTTGTCCTCGATTTTTTAAAAACTCTTCTTTGTATATATGTTATATCACACAATTTGGATATAAAAGCCCATTGAAACCATCTCTGTCTTCATTTTTGTCTTTGTATTCCCAGAACCTAGGACAGTGCTTCATACACAGAGGTGCTTAGTAAATGTAAGGCTGAGTTGAATGATTCTGCAAGAAACTTTAATTACAACAAAGATGATGAAATGAATTTTTCCACTAAATGACAGTCAGCATCAAGGCCAAGCTAGGAAGAGATTTTTAACTCTCTCATTAACTATCCACCTCAGACTACTTTACACTTAAATGCATAACTATTTTTCTCAAATCCAAAAATCTAACACATTAGATTTCCTTTGGATCTGTGGGTCATCTCTTAATTTCAGACAGTTATAAACAACCATGAGTCAGTATTTACACTTGTGCTTCATTATTAAAACTAGCTCCATGGAGAGAGAGCTGGAGTCAGCAAGATGAGTTTAAATCTGCTCTCAGACACTAACAGCAGTGTAACCATGGGAAAATTACTCATCTTTTTTCTGTTTCAGATTCTGAATCAATAAAGTAGGAATAATAGCACCTAATTCCTCAAGTCATTGTGAGGATAAAATATTAGTCTAGTGCTTTGCAAACTTTAAAATGCTATATAAACACAAGTTATTACTACCACTATTATTACAGTATTATATACAATATAGTATTTATTATATGATTATCAATAAACTGCAAATGTACTGAGTCATAAAATGTATGAAAGGACATTTCTGATAGAAACAGAACCCTAAGGGAAGAAAAGAATGGAGAGAGATTATTTTCACTCTGTTGCTATAAAAAATTTCCAACTCTCTCTAAAAATTTCCAAGCTCACTCTTTTGAAATCCAGTAGCAGATGAACAGATCTCTTTTGACAATGACATTACTATAAAGAATGCAGAAATTAAGAGACAAAAGCAGAAAACTCCACTTTATGGTTTCTGTAAAGTTCCTTTACCAATAGCTTGTGCTATTTTTGCAGAAAAGGGAGATACTTTTCCCTTTTGATGTCATATCTCTAGGCAGAAGAAATGGCATTCTCTGAGTCCCAATTACCATCACTTTACTGAAAAAAAAAATCAAGTTGATTCATTCCATGTGTAAATGTCTTTTGGCCCTTTAAGTGTAGTGCTGCCTGGTTTGTATTTCTAAGAGGTGCCATGAGTAGACTCTATGCTGACAAATCAGAATCTGCCTCAAACATCTCATGTTTCTTTTCACACACAATTTAATAAAGATCTCTATGAACAGGAAGCTAGGTGACACTGTAGATAGAGTGCTGGGCCTGGAGTTAGGAAGATTCATCTTCCTGAGTTCAAATCTGGCTTCTGGATACTTCTGGATCCCTGTGACCCTGGACAAGTCACTTAATCCTGTTTACATCAATATCCTCATCTTCAAAATGAGCTGGAGGAGGAAATAGCAAAATGACTCCAGTGTCTCTGCTAAGAAAGCCCCCTACCAGCTCACAAAAAGTCAGACATGACTGAAAAAACTGGCTGATGACCATCTCTATGATCAATAATGTTTTGTGGAACACAAAGAAAGCATCTGTCCAGATGCCAGGGTTTAGAGCTGAAAAGAAACTCAAGAAACCCTCTGACCTAAATTCATCACTTTACAAATAAAACAAATAAGCAGCTCAGAGATATTAAGCTATCTATGTAAAATATTTAATAAATGTGACTATAAAGTCATAGTGCCATAGTATGTTAAAGATAGAAAGGGCTTTAGAGATTATCTAGTCTAATCTCATCAATTTACTGATGGAAAAAAAACATGGAAACCTATTTTGTTGAAGTGACTTATCCCAAGGTCATAAAACTAGAGAATAGAAGTATAAGAACAAGATTCCAGGTCCCTTGACATTCAAGTCTTTCTTTTCTAAAAGCAAATCAGTATTTTCCTTAAACAATACAATCTTGACCTGAGTCTTTTCTCTAAATACAAGCTTCCTTAGTAATTGCATAATTTCCTATGGGTTCAGTTGTTATATCTATGCAAATGGCTCCCAAATCCATTTTGCTCTCATCTCTCAGTCCCAGTCCTATATTGCTAGCCATATATCTCATGGTTGTGTTAAACTCAACATGCCTGAAATAAAACTCATATTTTCTTCTTCCTAGCTTCTCTACTTCTGTCAAAGGTACCACCATTCTTCTAGTCAACCCATTATGCAACACAAGACTCATCCAAGATTCTTCCCTATTTCTTATCCCCTATATATAATAACTTGTCGAATTTTGTCTATTACAGTTCCTTGGCATCTCTGGCACTCTCTACTTTCCTCTCATGTAACCCCTGTTCTAATTTATGCTCTTACCTTGAATATTGTCAAAGACACTTAATTGTTCTCTCTGCACCCAATATCCCCTCTCATGTACACAGATGTCAGAGTAATAGTTCTAAAGCACACATCTGGCCATATTGTTCCTCTGTGCAAGAAAGTTTCAGTGGCTTTTCCTACTACTGTTGCTTATATAAAAGGTGTTCACCATGCCTGAAATATTCTTTCTTCTTAATGAAACTATTAGATTCTTCTTCAGTTCAGCTCAGGTGCCACATCCATCAAGAAGTCTTTCCTAATTCATCAAGTTGTTTTGTTATTATTGAGTCATTTCAGTTGGGTCCAACTCTTTGGAACCCCATTTGAAATCTTCTTGGAAAAAAATCATGGAATGGTTCACCATTTCCTTTTTCAAGTCATTTTACAGACAAGCAAACTGAGGTAAAAAAGGCTAAATGACTTGCTCAGGGAGATGTCTTGACTGGCACTCTATCCACTATTGCCATCCCCCAATTATTTTTATATACTTTGCATATAGCCTGTATTTACTTATCAATGATCACATTGTCTCTAATGATAGACTGTTAGCTCCTTGAAGGCACAGTCTACCCTTTGTCTTTGTAATCCCAGTGCTAAGCACTGTTCTCCATATATAGCTGATACTTAAAAAATATAGTTTGAATGATTAATTCATCACATTGTTAGAGACATCTTTAGTATTTCTTTATCACTATCACTATCACTTGTGCCTTCCAACTAACTACCTTTTGACTTCATAATTGATTTCTCAATAACTCAATGGATAGGGGCTCTTAAGCTTTCTGGGGTACCCCTTTGGCAGTCTGGTGAAGCTGATGGCTTAATATTTTAAGTAAATAAAATGAAAAAAATTGAAAAGGAAAGCAATTACACTAAAATACACATCAAAATACAAATAATCCCAACAATTATATAATCTCAAATTAAGAATCCCTATAATAATGAATGGTTTTTGAGACATCTTATGTCCAAAACAAACAAAAAACCTCACTGCTTTGTGGCCAACCTGGTAACAAACTCTATGAACTTTCTTATGGTGGTCCTTAGAGAAAAGACAATTTATTGCTGGAACCAATTCTATAGCTTTTCTAACCTGATCAAGTTTGCCAGAGTGTGTGTTCAACTGGCAATAGGCTTTGGAATCTAGGCACCAGATTGGCTTTACACATAGTAGACACATAATCCATGTTAATTCAATGGATGAATAAGTGAAATTCTTCTGTGATGGCAACTACTTGTTCTTTGAGAATGGATTTGATATTTGGAAATAATGAAGTCATTTTGGTGACAAATGTTGTGAAAAAGGTGGATGGTCAATATGGGACTGAGGTGGGGGGGAGAGAGACTAAAACTAATCATGTATATATATAAGTCAATACTAATACGGTGGCTGCCTGCCCCTCTATCCAGAGAAGGTTGTCTAAGAAAGGATCAACTGGTCCAGAAATCAAGCAGATCAGAGCTGCTGGGCTGATAAACAGTGGTACTGGACTACATTTCTAACCTGGGTAAGACAAGGGTGACTGAGTCTCAAAATGTTTTTTAAAAATTCTAACTTTAAATGACAAGACACTTTTCTGGTATGAATCATAAACTAATTCTGAATTCTCCAATTGTCTTGGGTCAAGGTGCAATATTTTGGATAAAATTATTTCCCCCCAAAGTTATAACTATTTAAAACATACTATCATATAAAATAAAGGACAACTAGTATTTCATTCCATAGGAGAAAAAAAGTACAAACAGCATAAAGAGTTCAGGGAGTCAGGAGAATAATTTATAATTTTCTGTATTATCATAACGAAAACTTAAATTTTCAGCCCTGTGGCTTTTTGCCTTCTAAACTATTCCTACTATTGTATATTTACATGACAAATAAAGTTATCTATGCCCTAGAGTTTCCTAGAGTTAAAAATGATAAGGTCATCTAGTCCAACAATTCCAAATTACAGAATTTTATAAGTGACTTAGTTAAGATCACACAGACAATAAATGACAGAGGTGGGACTTATACCTAAGTATAGTTCTTGGGTAATAAACTCAGTACAATTTTTTCAACTAATTTGCCTCACCATTACAAACTTGATGAAGAGAAACCCATATTTAAGATTTCCAACTCACAGATGGAGAAAATGACAGGGGAAAGAGAAAGACAGGTAGAAACAAGAGACTGATAAGAGGGGACCTCATTCTCGAAAAATCCTAATTTTAGAATCTTAGTCACTTAAGTTTTTAGTCTCTTTACTTCCTACCTTCCAAATTAAAATAATACACTACTTAGATCACCAAGAGGTAGTGGTGATTAATGAATTACATTGTTTCTAAAGTCCTTTAAACTTACTCAGAGAAAGTTGCTGCCTAAACAGAAAGCATTATACTATGATACTACTCTGAGAGGATGTTTATAGAATCCTGATGATTATAATTTGCCAATTACATTGAGCTATAAACAAGCATGCAGCTTTGCAGGGATCAGGCCAGAAGCCAGGCCAGAGATGAGATCCTGTCCTAGAGAGATAACAGCCTCATAGACAATTGTGCTTCATGACATACTGGGCTGGGAACAAGAGATGGAGATCCAGAGCAAGAAGAAAGACAGCACGATTTCTGATCTAAAATTTTTCCTCCTGAATCTGACAAAGTCATTCTTCTTATAAATTCTTTCCTTCAAAATAACTCATTTTAAGGAAGCTCCCTCATAATTCCAACATTGAGAGGCTCAATCAGTTTGACAAAGAGGTCCTGAATAATTCAAAGAGAAAGGTTTAGGAAAAGAGCTTTCCAGTCAAGAAACTGGCTGGCAAGAATATTCAGGAAAGAAGCTAGAAGCAGAAACAGCAGCTTTGGGGCACTAACATCTCTAACCTCTAATGCATCAAATTCTACTCAGTCTGATTGAAGTTTAGGTTGAGTAGAAGGAATCTTAGAGACCATACAATTTAGATCCCTCCTTCATTGTTTTTTTTTTAAACCCTTACCTTCCATCTTGGAGCCAATATTCTGTATTGGCTCCAAGGCAGAAGAGTGGTAAGGGCTAGGCAATGGGGGTCAAGTGACTTGCCCAGGGTCACACAGCTGGGAAGTGTCTGAGGCCAGATTTGAACCTAGGACCTCCCTCGAGGCTTGGCTCTCAATGCACTGAGCTACCCAGCTGCCCCCCCTCCTTCATTGTTAAAGGAATTAAGGCCCAGGAATTTAAGTGACTTGCCACAGGACACTTAGGTGGTAGACTGCAGAGCTGAAATTTTAATCTAGAAATGTAGCTGGGTGGCACAGTGTATAGAGCACTGGTCTTGGAATCAGGAAGACTCCTCTTCCTGAGTTCAAATCTGAACTCAGACACTTTGCTGTGTGACTCTGGGCAAATCACCTAGTGATCTCAGTTTCCTGATCTGTAAAATGAGCTGGAGAAAGAAGTGGCAAAAGATTACAGTATCTTTGGAAAGAAAACCCCAAATGAGGTCATGAAGAGTTGGACACAACTGAGAAATGATTGAATAACAACCAGAAGTTCAATTTCATCCTCTATCGATTTTCAACACACACACACAGAGGCAGCTAGGTGGCACAGTGGATAAAAGTTCTGGATTTTGAGTCAGGAAGATTGGAGTTAAAATCTTGCTTTTAGGCTGTGATTGCTAAACCCTGGGTAAGTCATTTAACTTCTCTTAGCCTTAGTTTCCTCTCCTGGCAAATCTCTTCCAAAAAGCCTTCCTTGATCATCCCTTGATCATCTTCTCAAAGATCTCTCCAGTTGAACAGTATAGAGGAAAAAAAAAATACGCTGGATATAAAGACCTAGGTTCATGTCCCAGTTCTGCTACCTTGATTGATGCCTTTGGGTTAGTCACTTACTGTTGGGAGCTCACCTATAAAATTGGGGTGTTGGTCTAGAAAACCTCTAAAGTCTCTTTTAATATGACTAATAGAAACTGTGGCATATGAATGAAATGACATATTACTATTCTCTAAGAAATAATGAATAGAGATCATGGAAAGATACATTTTAATGATATAAAGTGAAAACCTGAGACATTTGTATTCAGTGACCCAACATTTAAAATCTGGTTTTAATGCAGACTTGAGTTCAATCTTGAGGGGTTTTTTTCTGTTTAAGAAATGCCCATATGGCTTGATTTGCTTCCATCCTGGTTCCCTACAGGGACCTTGCCAACAAGGTTTATGTCCAGGGTTTTACAAATATCTATAACACAGAGGATTAAGATACTATGCAAACATTCAGTTCACAACATACAATGACAACCTTTATTTCAGTCCACAGAGAGAACAAAGGTACAAAGAAATCACTGTGGCCCACAAATACTCACTGCAATTCTCCTTCCCTTTCTTATAAATTCTTCCTTCCTCCAGGGACCCATAAAGTCCTCTAGACTCATAGCCCCACCCTGTGGTTTGGACTCCCTCTAGAAAAGAAATGAACTTGGGCTTGTTAGAGTTGTTTACCCCCCAACATTCAGGTAAGTGATATCTTCTCCACAGGGACCTAAATAGGCTTCAGTTCAGGCCACATTTAAGTACCCTAAGTGTTTGGTCCCTCCTATAAGGACAACTCATTTGTCATGTATCCTCTTAACTCTATAACCTCTTGTTTTTCCTATTTATTTGGCATTTAGCTTATTTTTAATTATTTATTTGCATGTTTTCTCCCTTAGATTGTGAACTCCTGAAGAGCAGGGACTATCTTTTGCCTTTCTTTAAAGCGGCTCCAGGAGTATACCTCAGTTAAAACCTAGTCTCAGATACTTAGGGGCTGTGCAAGCCTGGGCAAGTCATTAAACCTTGTTTGCCTCAGTTCCCTCATCTGGAAAATGACCTGGAAAAAGAGATGGCAAATCATTCCAATATCTCTGACAAGAAAACCCTAAATTGGATCATGAAGATTCAAACACAACTGAACAATTTCCCAGTGCTTAAGCACAGTACCTTTCATATAGCAGGCATTTAATAATGCTTATTTGTTAACTGACTGGTAGAATACTTTTTTGCCCCTGAGAGCACCTTCTTATCCTTTTTTGCTCCTCCTTTATGCATAGGCATCTTATAAACAAAAAATCAGAGTTGGAAGGATCAGTGCTGATCAAATTCATCTTATATCTAGGGGCAGCTAGGAGGCTCAGTGGATAGCCAGGACTAGGGCCAGGAGATCCTGGGTTCAAATCTAGATACTTCCTGGCTGTGTGACCCTGGGCAAATCACTTAAGCCCAACTGCCTTGCCCTTACTCCTTTTCTACCTTGGAACCAATACAGTAGTGATTTTAAGATGAAAAGTAAGGTTTGTTTGTTTTCTTTTAATTCAACTCAAACCTCATAGAAAACCACCCACAAATCCAGCCTTTGAAGACTTTCAAGGAGGGGGAGCTGACCACCTGTAGAGGCAGCTCACTCTACTTTTGGACAGTAATTGCTACTTGTATTTTCGATTATTATTTTTGTTCTCACATTTTGCCTAAAATGGCCTCTCTGCAACTTTTATCCATTGTTACTGATTTTCTTCTGCAGCCACAGAGAGATAATCTAACCCCTCCTCCATAACCAGTCCTTCAAATACTTGAAGCTATCAGCCACCCACTCTCAATTTTTTCTTCTCCAAACTAAATATTCCCAGTTCCTTCAGATTATTCTTCTTTGGACACTTTTCAGTATATCTATGTCCTCCTTAAATTGAGGTGCCTTGAACAAAATAAAACACCCCAATTAAGGTCTACCATAGACAGAGCCCACAGTAGAATTTTTCTTGTAATGAGTTGTTTCAGTTGTGTCTCATTCTTGGTGAATGTATTTGGAGCTTTCTTGGCAAAGGTACTGGAATGGTTTGCCACTTCCTTCTCCAGCTCATTTCATAGAAGGGCAAACCGAGGCATATGGGGGTAAGTGAATTGCTCAGGGTTGCACAGCAACTATCTTCTCCCTATTCTAAAGAACCAAGCCCTCCTTATAATAAGAAGGCAATAAATATCTGGTGGTTGAAAGAATAAAGGAAATTAGTTTGCATTTCAAAGCTCTGTATTTGTCATCTGTTTTGTTTATCAAGCTCATTTTCTATGCAGTCCAGGAATCTAAGCCATAGCTAGTGGAGGTGAAGAATCCTTTTGCTGGGAGCACAACCATAGTTGGGAATTAAAACTGCAGGTCCCTGACTCCAAGCTGGCCCTCATGCCCTTCAGCCTTTCTCACAGTTTCTAAACCTAGGGCATTCCAACTCCTGAATTCATTAAAAGAAAAAAAATCAAACAAGTTCCATCTGTGTTTGAAAATGAATTACAGCTGTGCTCAACTAGCAAATCACTGACTCCTTATCATCAAGGATTTATATTATTTTTAAAAACAGCTTATTTCTCATTTCACCAGGAAACACACAATAACACGAAGAATGGTGACAAGACATTGCCTGTCCATGTAGCTATTCCAGATTCTGAGACTTCTTTCCCAATGGTCACAGACTAAATGCAGCATTTTATTTGTCTGGCACACCCCAGGTAGTGCTGCTTAAATCCTGGACCTAGCAAGTGACTCCTTGTCATTCAGAAAGAGTCACAGACTGGATGCTTTTGACAATAGTAGGTGACACTCCTGTAGGTGTCAGAAGCACTAATCCAGCACTGGGTGCTAACAAGGATTCTATGGCAGTGCAGCCCTTTGCTCCCCAGAAAGGTTTTCCTTTCTTAAAACCTGGGATGAATAAAAGTAGAAGGAAGAGATACAAATAGTTTGGAATAAATGTCTTTTCCTTTGAATCCAGCACTGGGCTATTGTGATTCCTGAGAGCAGCTGGGAGTCTGGCAGTTCCCTGCCATCACCCTAGGGGCTTCTGTAATAAGCAGAGCAAATTCTCATTGGCTGTTTGATATTTCTGGGAGGGGGGGGGGTCATGTGATTAAATGAAAGGCATGAGGTCATGCTATATGGCTAAAGTGGGCCTTACCCCTTAACCCTTTTCCTTTGTTCTCTCTCCACTCTCCCTAATAGGTGGAGACTGGGTTTCCATGCAGTCCTCCCTCCTCCCACCCCCCATACTAAGGGAAGGAAGGCAATGAGCTGGATTTCTAGAACTCTTAACATGCCAATAACTAGAGCAAGCATCAGGCTATATCAAGAGTTTGCATTTATTTATATTGTAGGAAGCTATAAGAAAAAACCGATGGCTACATCCTTAGCCATTCAGTGTCATTGTTGGGGATATGAAGTATCTAAGGTCTCTGCAGTGTCCACATGGGCAATGAGTCTGTCCCACGTGTAACGAGGAATGAACCAAGGAAAAAAAAATCATAACCACACCATCAGAAATATATATGATATGGGGCAATTAAGAGCATATTTCTGACACTATAGTTACAGGACCCTAGGGGCTATTCTAACCAAGATGCACCTGAATCCATCAATGGTTTCAAGCTTTTTTCTTTGTCCCTAGCAAAAAAGAATGAAAACAAATAGTGAGACTGACTGCCATTTTGGAGATTAAACAAATAAACAGGTCCTGCAGGAGCTAAATAGACTGAAGTGAATTTTTTGGCCCAAATGGCCAGAGTGGTTACAACCTGCTTTTTATTATAACCCCTAAACAATTGATTTGAAATCTGAAAATTATCTATTTCTAGGAACTCTAAAGGAAGAATGAGGTGGAGTTAGGAACAATGATTACACACTTCCAACAGAATTCTCTTCAGAGGGTAATAGAAAAATAGAAAATTAGATCTGAATAAAGAGGCTCAGAAATAGATTATTCATTTCAATCTCATATTTAATTTTAGGGAACTGAAACCTACAATGAGAATTGTTAAGTTTGACGTGCCCTAAAACACAGAAGTCATATGCTAGGTCAGGCATCAAGAAGACCGGTGCTCAAATCTCACCTCCAACATTGAGAATTATGTGACTTTGGGCAAGTTATTTAACTCCATTTGCCTTAGATCCATAAGTGCAAAATGAGCTGGAGAAGGAAATGGCAAACTATTCCAGTCTCCTTACCAAGAAAACTCCAAGAATTGGACATGAATAAACAACAACAAATATGGCAACTTTCTACTCCATCAATAACTGGTAGAAAATAGCTTGGTTTCCCTCTAAATTGTATGTACACAAAACGCTATGATAGGTATACAGAGCTAGAAAGATGATAGACTAGTTTCCATTTTGAATACTTTTCTTTTTCCCTTCCCCTCAATATTCCCGTACTCTTTCTCTCTTTCTCCTTTCTAAACTCTTTCTTCCCTTGTTTTGCTAAGGTACAACCTAGACTCAGTTTTCAGGAAACCAGGAAGGTGATATTCATCTGAATAATGCCCACTGGGAAAGCTTTGACAGACATATATAATGATTACTCCTCCAAGAAATGCAAACTGCTTTTGTCATCCAGAGGAAAAAAGCCTACTTTACCCCTTAGCCCCCATGGGAATAGAAAAGGGTAGGCAGATGTTCATTAGGGACTGCCTTCTGATTAACATAGTAACCCAGACACATATCAGTCTGCTCAGGCTAATGCTATATAGGCTGCCAGTTCAGAGTAGTTCTGTCTGGAGGGACTTTGCATTAATTATACCTCTCTCTGACTTGGTAAAAGGAAACAGTAAGACACACAGCACTAGGCTTCACAGTGCCAGGTGGAGAGGCTGTCAGGTCTGTAAATCCATATTTTTGTATATCCTTAGCATAGTGCCTGGTGTAGGAATAAGTGATGTGATGAATGTTGTTATTATAAAATGGGGAAGTGCTAGGGTCCTAGGAATTCAGAGGCTTGCTTTTTACTATAGTCATCTCTTCTGGTGAAGAGGTAACCACCTTTATTGTTATCTACAGGAAGAAAGGCTGGGTGGCCTTTCCTGTTATGAGAAGACTTTTTTTTAGAGTGAGGTGGAAAGTAAATTACTCTTTAAGAAAAATTATCTTCACCAGGAGGTCATGACACAATGAATACAGGCTAGTGCAATGGCACATCATCCTAATATCCTGGTCTTAATGAATATTTTTCAGCATCTGGGTGGCTCAGTGGATTGAGAGCCAGGAGGTCCTAGGTTCAAATCACTTCTTCAGACACTTCACAGCTGTGACCTTGGGCAAGTCACTTACCCCCCATTGCCTAGCGCTTACCACTCTTCTGCCTTGGAACCAATACACAGTATTGATTCCAAGATGGAAGGTAAGGGTTTAAATATATATATATTCTATTCTATTCTATATTTATTCTATATTTAGAATATTCTATATTCTATTCTATTCTATATTTATTCTAACATTTTCCATTGTTGAGCTCTAAACTTGTAGTCACAAGATCTTAGTGACTCACCATATCTCTGGCTCTCAATTTCATCATCTGTAAAATGAGGTGTTGGACTATATAAGCTGTTCTAAAAATCTGTGATTCTACGATTAATATTAATAAATTGTTACCTGATGCTTGTGCAAAGTAAGTGGATGGCACATAATGTTCAGTAAGTTGGGCAATGTTTCCAGAACACAAAGAATAGTGATTTTAAAAGGGAATTGGTGCTTATGGAATACAAGGCATACAAGATTTAGATCTTTAGTAACATTAGATATATTATTAGGAGTGGCTATCAACTCCCACAATGTCCATCAATAAATAAAGAATTACGGAGGCTTAGGGAAGGTTTAAGCCTAGATCTTCGCATCTAAAGGTTTGTGATTTGATTAGGTATTAAGTTATGTATAGAGTATCTATGTAGCACCTCTCCACAATAGGTGCTTAGTGAATATTAAAGCATCTTCATGTGGAAGGGAAAAATTTTCACTTCTAGCAGTTATATTTTGTGGGGGATGGGGAAGAGGGGGCATAAGGGAGAAAAATACTGGGGATTTATTTTGCCTTTTAAAAAAATTACTTTAAAAGGGAAATATTCAGTGAAAAACCAAACATAAACAAAAGCTACCTTAAAAAGGTAACCAAATGGAACAAACAAAACTCATTCAGAAAGGCTAATCTGGTTCCACTTAGTCACATAAATAGAAGATAGGAGAGATAAATTTAAATTCTACATGAGGAAGACCTAGAGCAGCTGTGGAGCAGAGGATAAACTGCCAGGCATGGAGTTAGGAAGACTCACCTTCCTGAGTTCAAATGTGACCTCAGATACTTATTAGCTGTGTGATCATAAGCAAGGCATTTAACCTTTGTTTGCCTCAGTTTCCTCATCTGTGAAATGAACTGGAGAGGGAAAAAAGGCAAAGCATTCCAGTATCTTTGCCTTGAAAGCCCTAACTGGGGTGAGAAAAACAGAAACAACTGAAACGACTGAACAACAAGAGGCAGAATGATTCAATAAAGTGGACTAGGGAAACTTAGGAGACAGGATCTTCCACTCTAAGTCTCTTTGTGTAAAGGCTAGGTGACCACTTATTAGAAATGTTGTTGAAAAGAATTCCTATTAATGTATAGGTTGGGCTAGTTAGCCTGTAAAGTCCTTTCCATCTCTGAAATTATGTGATCCTGTAACCTTTCTAGAGAAAAAGGTCTTTTCAGAACCCTTGAATATGCTCAATAGTATTTACTTCTCTGGACTACAATTCTTTCCCTAACTTGGTTCTTAATAGGTTTCAAATTGATCTGAAAGGGTATAAGAAGAAAGCTCTTTGCTCAGCTCAGTGATTTGCTCAGAAATGAAACTCCTTTCCTGTTTTTCTTTTTTAAAATCTACATTTTAATTTCAAGGTTTCCTCCCTTTGGGTCTTCTTGTTGAACTGTTACCTATGCATGGCTCTTGCAAAGTGCTGCTGGCAAGTACAGTACATGTTAGAGTAATGAAATCTACTTTGCTGATGATGTCATTTTCAATAGAATTAAAAAGGCCCTTGCACTGGGGCTGGAGCTTAATGAAAAACTATAGAGATCTTGGGTTTCCTAGGAGGCCAAGAAAGGAAGACCAATTTTTGGCAGATAGATTTGTTCCTGAATGGCAGTTTTCATTAAGGTCAGGCAAAAGGAAAAAAAGGCACTGTAGAGGAAACCTCCTCTCTTCTACTACACTAATTAAATGAATGAAAACAGATGGTGTTACAGTACACTTGACTCGTCTAAAAAAATGAATTGTGGGCACATACACGCACATTAACAAAAAATATTTATATCCTTCCTATTTCCAAAAGGATTTGAGGAGGCTTAGAAAATTAAATGTACAATAGCACAATGAAGGACCAAATCAGAAGAGCACAGAGAGTAAAAAGATGCTACCAAGTACTTGGGATGAGCTAATTACTACTATTGGGGACTGAATTTGTCTCAAGTTTCCTGGCAGCTAAAGGAAAAATAGAAACACTTTTGATCCCATAGCATTTTCTAAGGAGAGAAAGCATAGACATTTGTCCTGCAGAGGCAAACTATTCCCTTAACCTAAGCTTGAGAAGGAATTTATCACATAGTTCTTTTTATAGGGAATATCAGGTAATACAAAGGAGAATTAGATTCCCAGTTCTTCAGCACTGGCTTTGCACAAAAGGTACTCAGATGTTTAAAAAATAAACAAATCTTTTATTTATGTTATATAAACACATGCTTATGTGTACTCAGTACTATAACTCTGCTGGCCCCAGAGGCAGATTTAAAGGAGATCCCCTCAATCCCAAAGTAAAGGGGCTTTGGGAGAGTCTCTGTGTTAGATATTTACAAATGATTTTGGCCAGAATTTTCTGAACCTGTGATTTACTGAGATTTAGAATGTCAGGTATCTTAACATAAAGATTTTGTTCCTATTTCTCAACACAAACCATGTGAGTAAAGAAAATGGTGACAGTCCCTATCGAGACAAGTGTGCTGGCTGGTTCACAGTTCTCACTGTTTAACAGAGGAAGAGGGATGATCACAGTGTCTCAGCCTTTTTAGTTTTGGCACATATGGAAATTTATATATTTGTAGAAGTGTATCTTGGCACAGTTGACTCACATGCCTGCCTATGAAAAGGGTTCTTTCTGTGGACTCAGGACACCCTTAAGAGTCACTTTTCCAGAAACTCTGAAGGATGGAAAGTCTAGTCCTAACTCCTCTCAGGAACCAGATCTAGATGTAATCTTATGTGCTCCAGAACCTCTTGTTAACTAGGGAAGAAGTAGCTACTCAATCTTGCCTTACTGAATCATCTGAAGAAAACAGTAGTTTAGACTTCCATAACTAATGACTGTTGGGCCACCAGACATATTTAGATGTCAGTAACCCATCTAGGAGGAGGACCTTAGGCACTAGATCAAGGTAGGAGGCAACTTCATTCTCCTTATGTGGGGTAGATTCTGGTTTGTTGCCAGATTGACCTATGGGACCAGTTCCTGTCACAGTTTGCACTGGGTCTCTACCCCATTGAAGAATATTATTCACAATTCATTCTGCTCTTATTATGAGGGATTTCATTTAACAGGTCAATAGTAACAGGTCTTCTTTTTTAAACTTTTATGTTATTTTAAATAACAAGTATTTTATTTTCTCTTTAAGCTCTTTTCCTACATTGGGAGGTAGGATGAGGGGGAAAAACCAAATGAAACAGTTGGAGAATGTCTCTTAGTTTTATAAAAATCTTTTTAAAAAATATATTGAAGGTATTTATAAGAGAAACTATGCTACAAACATTTTTTTCTCTTCTAATTTTTGAATGTACTATTTTTGTTTATGCAAAACCTTTTAAATTTTATGTATTCAAAACTGTTCATTTTATCTACTGTGATCTCCTCTATCCCTTGTTTGGTAATGAACTATTCTGTCCATAGATCTGAGAGGTAATTTATTACTTATTACTTTGTTCTTCCAATTTGTTTATGATATTACCTTTTCTATCACAGTTATGTATTGATTTGCAGCTGATCTTTATGTTATAAAGTGTTGATCTAAGCCTAATTTCTGCCAGAATGTTTTCCCAACAATTTTTGTCAAATAATAGGTCCTTAGATCTTTCGGTTCATTGAACACTAAAGTACTAGGTTTGGTTGATTCTGTATAATGCAAAGACATTATAAATTGAGATCTAGTATGACTAGGTTCCCTTCCCATTTTATTTTATTTTAATTTATTCAGTATTAATTAATTAATTATTTGCTTGTTTGTTTGTTCATTTATTTATTAAGTCAATTTAGAACATTTTCCCCTGGTTACAAAAATCATATTATTTCCCTCCCCTACCCCCCTCCCATAGCTGACGTGCAATTTCACTGGGTAATACATGTGTCCTTGATGAAAACCTATTTCCATGTTGTTGGTGTTTGCATTAGGATGTTCATTTAGAGACTACGTCCCCAGCCATGTCCCCTCGACCCATGTATTCAAGCAATTGTTTTTCTTCTGTGTTTTTACTTCCACAGTTCTTTCTCTGAATGTGGATAGTGTTCTTTCTCATAGATCCCTCCAAGTTGTTCAGGATCACTGCATTGCCACTAATGGAGAAGTCTATTACATTCTCTTGTACCACAGTTTCTGTGTACAAGTTCTCCTGGTTCTGCTCCTTTTGCTCTGCATCAATTCTTGGAGGTTGTTCCAGTTCACATGGAATTCCTCCACTTTATTATTCCTTTGAGCACAATAGTATTCCATCACCAACAGATACCACAATTGTTCAGCCATTCCCCAATTGAAGTCCATCTCCTCATTTTCCAATTTTTTGCCACCACCACAAAGAGCACAGCTATGAAATTGTCTTTTTCCTTATTATCTGTTTGGGGTACAGACCCAGCAGTGCTATGGCTGGATCAAAGGGCAGGCATTCTTTTATCGCCCTGTGGGCATAGTTCCATATTGCCCTCCAGAATGGTTGGATCAATTCACAACTCCACCAACAATGCATTAATGTCCCAACTTTGCTACATCCTCTCCAGCATTCATTACTTTCCTTTGCTGTCATGTTAGCCAATCTGCTAGGTGTGAGGTGATACCTCAGAGTTGTTTTGATTTGCATCTCTCTGATTATAAGAGATGTAGAACACTTTTTCATGTGCTTATTAATAGTTTTGATTTAACTGAAAATTGCCTATTCATGCCCCTTGCTCATTTATCAATTGGAGAATGGCTTGATTTTTTGTACAAGTGATTTAGCTCTTTATAAATTTGAGTAATTAGACCTTTGTCAGGTTTTTGTTATGAAGAGTTTCCCAATTTCTTGCTTCCCTTTTAATTTTGATTGCATTGGTTTTGCTTGTACAAAAACTTTTAAATTTGATGTAATCAAAAATATTTATTTTATATTTTGTGATTTTTCTAGCTCTTGCTTGGTTTTAAAGTCTTTGACATAATACAACACTCATTCCTATTGAAAACACTAGAAATCATAGGAGTAGAAGTGCGTTTCCTAAAAAAATAATAAATAGTATATACTAAAACCATCAGCAAACATCATCTCCAATGGGGATAAACTAGAAGCCTTCCCAATAAGATCAGGAGTGAAACAAGGATGCCCATTATCACATCTATTATTTAACATTGTACAAGAAACACTAGCAGTAGCAATTAGAGAAGAAAAAGAAATTGAAGATATTAAAATAGGAAATGAGGAGACCCAGCTATTACTCTTTGCAGATGACATGATGGTCTACTTAAAGAATCCTAGAGAATCAACCAAAAAGCTAGTTGAAATAATCAACAACTTTAGCAAAGTTGCAGGATACAAAATAAATCCACATAAGTCATCAGCATTTCTATATATTTCCAACACATCTCAGCAACAAGAATTAGAAAAAGAAATTCCATTTAAAATCACCCTAGACAATATAAAATATTTGGGAATCTATCTGCCAAGACAAAAACAAGAACTATATAAACACAACTACAAAATACTCTCCACACAATTAAACCTAGATCTAAACAATTGGAAAAACATCGATTGCTCATGGAGGGGACGAGCTAACATAATAAAAATGACCATCCTACCCAAATTAATTTACTTATTTAGTGCCATACCCATTGAACTACCAAAAAACTTTTTTACTGAATTAGAAAAAAACCAATATAACAAATTTCATTTGGAAGAACAAAAGATCAAGGATATCCAGGGAAATAATGAAAAAAAAATGCAAAGGAAGGAGGCCTTGCAGTCCTAGACCTCAAACTATATTATAAAGCAGTGGTCATCAAAACAATTTGGTACTGGCTAAGAAACAGAAAGGAGGATCAGTGGAATAGACTTGGGGTAAGTGACTTCAGCAAGTCAGTCTATGATAAGCCCAAAGACCCCAGCTTTGGGGACCAAAATCCACTATTTAAAAAAAACTGCTGGGAAAATTGGAAGACATTATGGGAGAGATTAGGCTTGGATCAACATCTCACACCCTACACCAAGATAAACTCAGAATGGGTGAAAGACTTGAACATAAAGAAGGAAACTATAAGTAAATTAGGTGAACACAGAACAGTATATATGTCAGATCTTGGGGAAAGGAAAGACTTCCTTTCCCATTTTAACAATGACAGTTTTGATAATTTTCAAGCACCTCTCCTTTCTAGTTGTCTTCCTGGGGAAATGGGAATTCCTTACTTTACTGAGTACCTTATTTCCTCTCAAAGAATCTACACATGAAGTCCTTTCAGAATCACTCTTTTCAGATTTAATCAGCACAATCCAAATCAACAACTTTTCCCCACCACTGAGCACTGGTTTTCCAACACCACAATCTTCAATTAAACAACATCAGTCTAACACAAATTATATAATAGTCCCTTGAATTGCCCTGTATACATTGCTAGCAGGATCTAAAATGAATAAGCAACTATCAAATTATAGCATAGATGTTGAAAACCTAGGTCACTAGACTATAACTTGAGCAATATAATTTACAAACACAAGGACATTAAGGTAAACAATTTATATCCATCAACCTCTCTGAATTCTGGATGAACTCTCATAAACTATAATCCATATATTACGCATTTCTGAATTCATATCAATTATGGCCCAAAATTATGGGAGGGATATTTTCAGTTATACAAATTACTTCATTTAGTTAATCACCTGTCTTTTTTCACTGTATCCTCACCCAGTTTAAAAAATGTGTGTGACTGGAGCAATATGTCCTAAGACCTTGTCATGTAGGCATTTTTCTTAAGACCTTTGACTGTAAAGATTCAGCTAGTTCTTTTACATATGAGGTACTGAAACTCTCATCTCAGGCTGCTGATGTGTCTTCCCCATCCCTCCTTCCCCATGAAGGAGCTCCAGTCCTCTCTTTCAAACTTCTGTCCACGGCTTGCTAGCATGAAAAAACCAGGAAAGCTGTGCTCAGCTGAATCCACATAGCACCTTCACTTGGTATCTTGGTTGGACATTTTTCTGCTGTGATCATGAAGTAAATCTCCGATCAGTACAAAGCTCTGTTCTGCTCAGAGCAGAATCTGCTCCTTGTGTTGTTTCAGTTGTACAAGAAGCCTTCTTTATTACCAACTCTCCTAAGTATGGTAAAAGGTTGTATTCTTGCATTGTACATCATCACTATCTGTCTTCCTCTCAGTGACTTTAGCTTCATAGTTCTAAAGGAAACCATGCCTGATTCTTGTCCAATCAGACCTTCCTTTGGGTTCCAGAACTTCAGGTGAAAGGTAGTCTCTCCATTAAATGTACCTCTGTTACATTCCTCTCCATGATTTGTCCATACTCTTGCCCTTATGGAAACCTCATTCCCTCCCTCTGGGTCTCAGTCCTACTTGCTCTTTATGTAGCTTCATTGAGTACTCTGGCTTTTTGATTGTGGTTCACTTTCTCTCTCCTGGCCCATTAGCATGCTTCTTCCTCAAAAATTGGTCGTAGTTCCTCCTCTATTTTTTTGTATCTTTTGACAGGTGACTCCCCAAACTATCACCTCTAATCTCTCTCTAAAGGGGGCAGCTAAGAAGCACAATGGATAGAGTGCCAGGCCTGGAGTCAGGAAGACTCATATTCATGATTTCAAATCTGGTCTTTACTTTACTTTACACTTACCTAGCTGTTTGGCCCTGCACAAGCCACTTAATCCTTGTTTGCCTTGGCTGCCTCATCTGTAAAATGAGTTGGAGAAGGAAATGGAAAACCACTCCAATATCTTTGCCAAGAAAACTTTAAATGGGATCACGAAGAGAATGACACAACTGAAATAACTGAACAACAACAACAAATCTCTCAGACACCATTCCCATTTTGCCAACTTCCTACTGGATATTCCGTTACTATCTTAAGTTCAATAATGAAATTCATGGGACTTCCAGGTAAGCATGGCGCAGATTAGACGTGTCTTGCTTCCCCTCCTCAGAACCAACGATACAGCCGACCTCAAAAGACCCCCCAAAAAACATCCTCATAAGAACGGAGGGAATCTACAGCAGGGAGTAGCACTGAAGGTACGTGGGATACAGACATTTCCACACTATAAGGGAATGAAAAAGCTCCCACCCAAACCTGAGAGGACCTACCTTCCTCCACCACACCTAAGGAGCCAGAGTAAAAGTCAGTGTGCCAGAACCAACAAGTGAGGGAAGAGTTCACCAGGAGTGAACAACGGGCAGCTCCAGGTCTGGGGAGCTACTAAGACCACCAAGGACTTACCCCTGAGAGCAGTAACACCCAAAAACCTGGCAGGCAGGCAAGGGGAGCTCAGACCTCGGGTGCCCAGAACCAGCGCACCATAATTAACGAGAGTGTGAAATGTAACCCTGAAGTGAGCAAGGGGCACCTATAGGTCTTGGGAGTTAACTAAAACCACCAAGGACTCACCCCTGAGAGCAGACCTTGGGCTCCCCCAGGAAGATAGCCCAGCTGCAGAGAATTTAGAGTTGGTCTGAGGCAAAAAGCCTTGAGCATTTATCCATATACAGAGAGCCAGCCATCCTCACTCAGATTTCTGACTGGAAAGGGAAGGGAAAGCCAGAGATGGCAAACAGTGCCCAGGAACAACTTCCAAACACCAAGAAAAGCAAGAATAAGGGGTTGACTTTGGATAGTTTTTACAGAGGAAAAATACAGAATACAGAGGCAATAGCAGAAGAGAAAACCCAAATAAATGTTCCAAAACCTTCCAAAAGAAATGGAAATTGTCCACAAGCTCTTGAAGAATTTATATTGGAGGTTACCAAAAAGATGGAAGCCCAATAATGGAATTCATGTTACCATCTACTTCTCCTACTAATTTCTGTATTTTTTAAAGTTGCCTCCATGCTTAGAATCATTCATACTTGAATTATCTTTAATTGTTCCTTTTTCCTTAACTTCCAAATCCAATCAGTTATTAAGGGTTTATAAATTCTACCTTCACATCTCTTGAATTCATTGCCTTCTCCCAATACACACAACTCCTACTCTAAGAGGGTTAAGTCCTATCTTCAAAAGTTTCCTTCTTGGTCTCCCACTTTTGAGTTTCATTTCTTTCTAATTCATCATCTATACAATTGCCAAAATAATCTTTCTAAGGTATAAGGATGCCCATATTGTTCCTCTGCTCAAACATATTCTCTTCTCTAGCCTAATCATTTTCAGTTACTTGAGCTGATCCTTACATAGCATGAATTCAATGCTCTTTGTATTAATGACTTTGGGGGTTTACATGGGATAGGAGGCATGATGAAATTCTTCTCATCAATCTTCCCCATCATTTACCAGCAAATGCTTTTCACATAGATGATACCATGATATTTTAGTAGCCATAGCAGAAAGATGTAAGATGTTCCACACAAATCAAACATTTGAAATTAAAGGTATTAGAAGGAAAATTTGAAGTATAATCAGCTGGCTGTTGATTTCACTGTTACCTGTCCTTCCTTTTTTACATCATATGAAAATCTGATAAAACATGTGATTTATGCTGTGATATAAGAAATACACCAGAATCTCCCATTATGTTTGCTGGCTTAGTTATTTTCTTCAAAAGGCATGAAAGTCTTAATTGGTTTTTTCCTAACTCAGTGAGTACTAAAAAACATGAGTAATTCCAGCTTCTCCTTGATCATTTACTGGTGGGTCACCATGGATAACATAAAGGCAAGAGGGTTACATTCATGATTCGATTTGGTATTTTTGTTTAATATCTTTTAAAGATACCTTTTTCTATGCTATGGCCAACCAAATCTCCGTCTATAAACTCTTAGATGAATTAATGAACATCCCATCTGTTCTAATTTCAAAACTAAGAGCAAAATAGTTTTGGTCATCCCTATCCTACAACGTATCCCTTAATTCAAATTACTAAAAAAAGACAAAAAAAGTTTAGAGCTAAAAGAAATTTCTAGGCTCCTCCACTGGAGATCATCTTCTAGAATCCTTAATGACATTGTCTTTGGCTCTAGTCATTTAGCCAGTATGGAAGCTATCTAATTATACTTTGATCCAGCCTATATTCTTCCATGTTTTCAAAATAATTGCTTTTGTGACATGATTTGCTGACCTGTAGGTAAAAGATATAATATCTTCCTCTTATTTACCACTTTTTTAATTCATTAAAATAGAGTGGTCACTTTCCAGTAAAGTCTTTCAGTCTTTTTTTTTTACCCAGTAAAGAGTTTCCTTTTTGTGTGTGACAATCAGATCTAGAATAAAATTTGTTTGTGGGTTTTTTCATTTAAAAAGACAATTTGGGGCAGTTAAGTGGCTTGATGGAAGGATAACCAGGTCTGGAGATGGAGGTTATGGGTTCAAATTTATTCTCAGATACTTCCTGGCTGGGTGTTCCTGGGCAAGTTGATTAACCCCAAATTGCCTAATCCTTACCACTCTTCTGCCTTGGAACTGATACGTAGTATTAATTGTTAGACAGAAGGTAAGAGTTTAAAAAAAGACAAAATTCAAGCAGGATAAGAAATTTTTAGCTGATTTGTTTTGGGTGTAGAAAGCGGCTGATGGATGGATAATTGAAGCACCCCTTTATTACTATATCATCCCTCTTTGCTAGACTTCAGAGATATTTCCGAAACTCCTAAACTCTTCTTTCTGCCCAAGTGGTGTATAGTACTCTAAAAGAGTTTTGCTTCTTTCTTTGCTTCTTCAATTGCTTTCCACCTCAAATTTTCTTCATGATTCCTCTATTTGGTCCCTGGATTTCCTCACATGAGTATTTACAAAAAAGGCAACTGATTATTTTCAACCTTTTACCCCTTCTGTATCTTTTTAATAAAGTATGTCATTTCTATCAGATTCTAGACATGGATCTCATCTGACCACAATTAGACCTTATGGCTTAATTTTATTCTTTGCATTAGACTCTCTGGTTCATTATTCTCTTTACCCATATATCATGTATAGACAATAGATATCTCAGGCCATGAGGTCTCTGATTGGCTCCTTTTCTTGGATCATTTTACAAATGAGGAAACTGAGGTCCAAATTCCAAGTTACTTAACAAAGGCCACACAAGTTATAAACAACAGAATTAAGAATCAATTCCAAGACCTCTTATTCCCATTCCAATTCTCTTTCAGCTAGGCCAGGCTATTCCTCTTAAGAGTCTTTCTGTCAAACTTGATCCCTCATCTGATAGTTGACAAATAGATTCACCTCTTGCCTCCAACCAGAAAATTTCCTCAATATGCTGCGTGATCTCTGACTTCTTTATAATCTTAGTTCCTTTAGCAAAGATGAAACAAAAGGCAACCATCCAGGTTCACAGCCAGACCTTTGAGCCACCTCCCCAAGTTCCCACAAGTAAACGATTAACCCTTTCTTCTGAAAGAAGAATGATTATGATGGGGCTATAAGATTCTTAGAGTTAGTAGGTAACCCTAACCCTCCTAATATGGACAAGAATTTTATAAAATAGTAACTAGAGTTATTGAGTTCAGTCATTTCCATTGTGTCCAACTCTCTAGGACTCCATTTGCTGTTGGGTTTGGGTTTTTTTTTTTGGGGGGGGGGTCAAAGATACTAGACTGATTTGACATTTCTTTCTCTAAATAATAATGATAATGATTACAAAAAACCTGAGTTTTATATAGAGCTTTCCACACAACAATGGAATGGAATAAGAATTCCTGTTATGTAGTCAAACATTTCTTTTGAGTGCATCATCCTGAGTCAATATAAATAGAATCTGTCAGAGTAAGTAGAAGGGAGTATCTTTTTTTATATATGATAGGCCAAAGTTCTATAATTGTCTTTACCTTCCCATGTCACTTGCCTCATCATTCACTATCTCTTGCCATCAATTCCCCCCCACCCAAAGGCCATTTGACACACTTGTACCCGAGTTGAGAATTTAAACTGTTGTGACCTCCCCTCTCCCTTCCCTCCTCTTATTATAAAAGCTTTGAAATTTCCCATGTAGTTCAGAGTTGGTATTTGAAAATTTTACAATAATGTGCCAGTTTGTATAAAGCACAAACTGATATGAACTAGTGACAGGAAGGATTATTAGTTGCTAAGTAGAGATGCTCAAGAAGGAAAATGGCAATTCTATCCCCCTCTATTTTTTTCTTCTTCATTGAGAATGATCAGACTATGTCCCTTGTCATGTGTCTAAAAGATAATCTGACCATATGGTTGCTTTGCCAATTCTCTTTAAGGTTTTCTTTTAAACAAATCAAGGATTGGGAGTAGGGTGCCATATTTATGAGACTAAGATAAGAAAATAAAATTCTTTTTTTTTTTTAAATTTAAACACACTTTTATTTGGTGCTGTGTTTGGTGGTGTGTCAGGCACTCTCTTGGCCTTCAGGAAGCTAATAATCTAATCATAGAAACAATATCCATAGATACACACATATATGCCAGCAGCCTGAGCTTTTTAATTCTCTGAACTAATCAAGTTTCAAGGATAATTTCAATTTTATCTTATAAAAGATGATTTACCTTTTAAGGAAAAATTAGTTCAACTTTCATGGGGGCAGAAGTTCTGATATTACTCCTACCACATAGGCCATTTGGCAAAGGAGACATAAGTGAGCAACAGTTAATACAAAAGTAACATGTTAAAGTATGATAAAAGGGAGAAGGAGCTAGTCAGGAGTGAAGAGAGAAGAATACTACTGTAATCAGGTATTTTTTCCTGGGGAAAAAAAGAACATCTATTTGGACTGGCCTTGAAAAAAAGGCTAGTAGAAAGGGTAGGTAGAGAGAAGTATATAAACCAAGTCATTATTTCATGTCACTAAAAATAAAAATAAGGTTATTCATACAAGATATCATAGTTAGAGAAGACTTTACACTTTCTACATGTATGACCCTGAGCAAATCATTTAACTCCAATTGCCCCACCCTTATCACTTTTCTACCTTGCAAACAATACTCAGTATTATTTCTAAGGCTGGAGATGAGGGTTAAAAAAAAAAAAGAAGAGGACTTTAAAGGCTACTAGTACAATCTGTACATGAACAAGAAACTCTTCTGCAGGAAACCCAACAATTAGTCATTCAGCCTCTGCTGGGAGAACTTCAGTGATTGAGAACTCATTACTTCCTGAAATGGCCCATTCCACTTTAGAATAGTTCCAATTGTTTAGGAAGGTACCAACAGTCAACATTTGCCCCTCTACTCATTGCTCTAAGTTCAATGTTTTGGTATATCAAACTTAATCCCTCTTTTCCATGACTGCCCTCTAAATTCTAGAAATCAACACTCCCATTTCACTTAAGTTTTCTCTTCTCTCCACACATTTTTATTAAATACCTTATTAGTTTTAACTTGCTATCCTAGCACATTAAAATCTTTTAAGGGAAATAGTAGTATATGAGAGAAAAGGTCCTAGACATGGAATCAGCAGAGATATGGTTTTACATTCTGTGTCTAATTTTCGCTAAATAATCACTTGAATCTCTACGAGCATTTTTTTATTCTGTAAAATTGGGATAACAACATCCAAAGTATCTACCACACAGAACAATTAGGATTAAATATTAATGTTAAAAGTTCCTAATTAGCCTTCTTGCTTTATTTTCTTCTACTCTTCCTAAAGTACAGATTTGATAATGTTCCTCTCCTGTATGAGAATTTTAAGTGTGATGAATTTATTAATCATTGTGATTTAGGTCTGGCCATTTAACTACTTTCTCACCAGTGCATTGTACATGACTGGTGCATGATAATTTGTTAAATATATTTATTTTAACTTCCAGGTAAACATGATGGCAGTCTAGATGCAAGACTCTTCCTCTCCTCAGGACCCACTACTTTAAAAGAACAAAAAAAAAACAAATTCATAAGAACGAAGGGACTCTACAGTAGGGCACTGCATTGAAGGTATGTGGGATTTAGGCATTTCTACACTATAAGGGGGTAAAAAAGCTCCCAGAAAAATGTGAGCTGATCTACCCTCCCCGACCCCACCTATGGAGCCAGAGTCAGAGCCAGCAGGAGCCAGAATCAGCTAGTGAGTGAGGGGATACCTCTAGGTCCTTGGGAACTTACCAAGACCACCAAAGACCTATCACTGAGAGCAGCTACACCTGAAACCCAAGCAGGCTGAAGAGCACAGATCGGGGGCACTCGGGGGAAGATAGCACAGAGAAGGGCAGAAAACAGCAGAAGCTATAGAGATTCAAGACCTTGTCTCAGGCAAAAGTCCTTGCTCCTTAACTCCATACACAGAGAGCCTGCTCATCTCACTCAGATTTCTGACTAAAAAGGGAAGGAAAAACCTCCACGGTGATGGCAAATTGTGCCCAGGAACAACAACCTCCCTACAAGAAAAACAAAAAGGCATTGACACTTGAAAATTTTCACAGAGGAAAAACCCAGGCTACAGATGAAATAGAGGAGGAAATTCAAATAAATGGACCAAAACCTTAAAAAAAATGGAAATTGCCCACAAACTCT
Source organism: Monodelphis domestica (assembly GCF_027887165.1). NCBI lineage: Eukaryota > Metazoa > Chordata > Mammalia > Didelphimorphia > Didelphidae > Monodelphis > Monodelphis domestica. The sequence continues at coordinate 150,283,083 of NC_077231.1, forward strand.
GGAAGAATTTAAAGCTTTCTGGCAAGAAAAGTGGGAAATAGTTCAAAGAGAAAATAACAGTTTAAAGGACAAGAACTCCTAATTAGCTGGAAGTCATGAAAAGCAGGATAGACCAAACTGAAAAAGAAAACCAGTCTTTAAAGAAGAGAATTAGGTGACTGGAAGCCAATGATCTTGCAAAACAACAAGAATTAATAAAGCAAAGTCAAAAGACTGACAAAATAGAAAAAACATAAAATATCTGACTGAGAAGATGACAGATCAGGAAAACAGAGCAAGGAGAGACAGTGTGAGAATCATTGGTCTACCTGAAAAGCCAGAAATAAACAGAAATCTTGACATCATACTAAAGGAAATCATCTAAGAAAACTGCCCAGATATTCTTGAACAAGGGGGCAAAATGGACATCGAAAGAGTTACACCTTTTACACTAAATACTCAAAAGACAACTCCCAGGAATGTAATTACCAAATTCCAGAGCTTTCAAGCTAAGGAGAAAATTCTCCAAGAAGCCAAAAAGAGTCAATTCAGATACCAAGGAGCACCAATCAGGATCACCCAAGACCTGGCACCATCCACACTAAAGGACTGCAAGACCTGGAACATGATATTCAGAAAGGCAAGAAAATTGGATCTTCAACCAAGGATCACCTATCCATCAAAACTGACTATATACTTCCCGGGGAAAGTATGGGTATTCAACAAAATAGAAGATTTCCAAGCATTTGTAAAGAAAAGACCAGAACTAAGTGGAAAGTTTGATATCCAAACCCAAAGATCAAGAAAAACATGAACAGTTAAATAAGAAAGAGAGGGGAAAAGGGAAAAAATGTTTTTTATTCAAATTTTCTTCTTTAAGGACTACAATTAGATCAAATTATATATATATATATATATACATATAATTAGTATAAGGGGGAAATATTACTTGTAACTCACAAAAATTATATTCATTATTATTGTAATTAGAAGAATCATTCACAGAAAGGGATTGGGGTAATAAGTGCTATAAGATGATATGCAAAAAAAGAAAAAGGGGGAAAATTGAGGATGGCACCAAGAGATACTTGAAGAAATATAATAAATAGGATAATCTTTATCACACAAAGATATGCATGGGAAGGGGAGGGAAGAATACTCTTATAAAAAAAAGGAGAGGAAGAGATTGTTAATAGGTAATACTTAAACCTTACACTCAATTCTGAGTGGGAAGAGCATCTAGACCCATTGGGGTCTTGAATTCTATCTTACCCTACAGGGAAAGTGAGAAGGGAAAACTAAGGGGGATGGGGGGGGAGTACAAAAAAGGAGGGAAAGAGGGGAGAGGGAACTTACCTGACCCTAAAAAAACAAGAAGGGAACAAAAAGGGAGGGTCCAGAAAGAGAAGCATATTAAGGGTGGAGATTAGGGGACTGATTAAAAGTAAACCACTGGTTTAAAAGGATAGAGCAAAAGAAGAAAGAAAAGAACTAGGAAAGGATATCAAAATGCTAGGGAATACCCAAGTGACAATCATAATTTTGCGCATAAATGGGATGAACTCACCCATAAAACAAAAGCAAATACCAGAGTGGATTAGAATCCAAAATCCTACCATATGTTGTCTACAAGAAACATATGAGGCAGGTAGATACTCACAAGGTTAGAATTAAAAGTTGGAGCAAAACCTACTGGGCCTCAACTGACAGAAAGAAAGCAGGGGTTGCAGTCATGATATATGACATGATATATAAGCCAAAGTAAAAAATAAATCAGATTAAAAGGGATAGGGAAGGTAAACGCATCCTGATAAAAGGGAGTATAGACAATGAGGAAATATCAATAATCAACATGTATGCACCAAATGGTTTAGCATCCAAATTTCTAAATGAGAAACTAGTGGAATTGAAGGAGGAAATAGATAGTAAAACTATACCACTAGGAGACCTGAACCTACCACTATCAAATTTAGATAAATCAAATAAAAAAATAAATAAGAATCATGTAAAAGATGTGAATGAAACATTAGAAAGATTAGAGTTAATAGCTATATGGAGAAAAATAAATGGGGACAACAAAAAGGAATACACCTTCTTTTCAGCAGCACATGGTACATTCACAAAGATTGACCATGTACTAGGTAATAAAAACATGGCAAAGTAATGCAGAAAAGTAGAAATAAAAATAATGATTAGTAAGGGTACATGGAGAGCCAAATCAAAAATTAATCAGAAATTAAATAATATGATTCTCCAAAATTGGTAAGTGAACAAACATAGAAACAATAATTTTATTGGAAAAAAAAAGACAGTGATGAGACATCCTTTCAAAATCTATGGGATGCAGCCACAGTAGTACTCAGGGGAAAATTTATATCCCTGAGTTTATATATATTAACAAATTAGGGAGGGCACAGGTCAATGAATTGGACATGCAAACCAAAAGACTTGAAAGAGAACAAATTAAAAATCCCCAAAAGAAAACTAACCTAGAGATCCTAAATTAAGGAGAAATTAATAAAATCAAAAGTAAAAGAACTATTGAACTACTCTAGAAGCTAGAAGACTAGAAGCTGGTATTTTGAAAAAACAAACAAAATAGAAAAACTTACTAGTCAATCTAATAATAAAAAAAGAAGAAAACCAAATTAACAGTATCATAGATGAAAAGGGAGGCCTCATCTCCAGTGAAGAGTAAATTAAGGCAATCATTAAAAACTATTTTGCACAATTATATGGCAATAAATATGCCAATCTTAGTGATATGGACGAATATTTACAAAAATATAAATTGCCTAGATTAACAGAAGAAGAAATAGTATTCTTAAATAATCCCATATCAGAAAGAAATTGAACAAGCAATCAAAGAACTCCCTAAGAAAAAATCCCCAGGGCCTGATCGATTCACAAGTGAATTTTATCAGACATTTAAAGAACAGCTAATTCTGATACTATACAAACTATTTGACATAATAAGCAAAGAGGGAGTTCAGGCAGGTCAAAGACAGAGAAAGAAAACTATATATAAAATGAACATAGATGCAAAAATCTTAAGTAGGATACTAGCAAAAAGACTCCAGCAAGTGATCAGGAGGATTATCCACTATGATCATGTGGGATTTATATCAGGAATGCAAGGAAGGCTCAATATTAGGAATACCATCCACATAATTGACCATATCAACAAGCAAACCGACATAAATCACATGGTTATCTCAATAGATGAAGAAAAAGCCTTTGACAAAATACAACACTCATTCCTATTGAAAACACTAGAATGTAGGAAGAAAACGGTCTTTCCTAATAATAATAAACAGTATTTATCTAAAACCATTAGCCAACATCATCTGCAATGGGGATAAACTAGATGCATTCCCAATAAGATCAGGAGTGAAACAAGGATGCCCATTATCACCTCTATTATTTGACATTGTACTAGAAACACTAGCAGTAGCAATTAGAGAAGAAAAAGAAATTGAAGTTATTAAAATAGGCAAGGAGGAGACCAAGTTATCACTCTTTGCGGATGACATGATGGTCTACTTAAAGAATCCTAGAGAATCAACTAAAAAGTTAGTGGAAATAATCAACAACTTTAGCAAAGTTGCAGGATACAAAATAAACCCACATAAATCATCAGCATTTCTCTGTATTTTCAACCCATTTCAGCAGCAAGAATTAGAAAGAGAAATTCCATTTAAAATCACCCTAGACAATATAAAATACTTAGGAATCTATCTGCTGAGACAAACCCAGGAACTATATGAACACAACTACAAAACACTCTCCGCACAATTAAAACTAGATCTAAACAATTAGAAAAACATTGATTGCTCATGGTTAGGATGAGCTAACATAATAAACATGACAATCCTAACCAAATTAAGCTACTTATTTAGTGCCATACCCATTGAACCACCCCCCCAAAAAATTGGTACATTGCTGGTGGAGTTGTGAATTGATCCAAACATTCTGGAGGGCAATTTGGAATTATGCCCAAAGGGCACTAATAGACTGCCTGCCCTCTGATCCAGCCATTGCTGGGTTTCTACCCCAAAGAGATAATAAGGAAAACATCTTGTACAAGAATATTCATAGCTGCACTCTTTGTGGTGGCAAAAAATTGGAAAATGAGGGGATGCCCTTCAATTGGGGAATGGCTGAACAAATTGTGGTATATGTTGGTGATGGAATACTATTGTGCTCAAAGGAATAATAAAGTGGAAGAATACCATGGGAACTGGAACTACCTCCAGGAAATGATGCAGAGCGAAAGTAGCAGAACCAGGAAAACATTGTACTCAGAGACTGATACAATGTGGCACAATTGAATGTAATGGACTTCTCCATTAGTGACAGTTCAGTGATCCTGAACAACCTGGAGGGATCTATGAGAAAGAACATTTTCCACATTCAGAGGAAAAACTGTGGGAGTAGAAACAATGGAAGAAAAACAACTGTTACATAGGTGGAGGGGGACATAGACCCTAAATGAACATCCTAGTTCACATATCAACAGCATAGATAGATAGGTTCTGATTAAGGACAAATGTAATACCCAGTGGAATTGTGCATCGGCAATGGGAAGTGTGGGGAGCGGGGAGGGAGGAATAGAATATGATTTTTGTAACCAAGGAATGTTTCAAATTGACCAAATTAAAAAAAAAATAAGTAGCCAAGCATTGTTCAATTGAGAGCCAACCTTGAAATAAGGAATCACAAAATCCATGTCTCACTTTTGACATATCTTGCATTTGTGAGGTTAAAGTCATTTCATTAGGAAACTCTCAAAATTATGCATTGCTGATAATGTATCAACCTGCATTGATATACAGGTAGGAGTTTCCTCTTTCAATTAAATAGAAAATCTACTACCTATTACACATAAATATAAAAATAAATACACAATAATAATTATACATATAATTATTGTTTTAAAAATCAATAACCTAACATTTTTCTACCTTATCAGAAAAGTTATGATGACCTTATCAAATGTCTCAGTGTCAAGTGTAGTGCCTAGCACTACCATATAGTAGGCTATTACTAAGTATTTATTTAATTAAATAAAAATCTTATATTATTTCAGTAATGAATATTCCCCTGATCTATCAGTTGACTCTGCCAAAAAAGGAAATAAGGTGAGCCTAGCATAAGCTAGTTTTGGAGAACCCATACTAGCCCATTGGGAATACATGATTCTATCTCACTTATTTTTGGTTTCTATTCCTGATTAATCATTTTAATACTTCCATGTTTTGGTACAAAGGTCCTCTTCCTTTGCAGTAACAAAAATTGATAAGGGCAATGACCTTTCATTCTGGCATTACAAGTTTCAAATTAGCATTCTAGCCTGTATTAAGGGAGGCAGAAGGAAGTAGAAGGTCCATAATTTGTAAATAAAATTTCAAGTGACTCAATATACAAAAGAAATGGAGTAGAAACTTAAAGTTTAGTAAGTTTCACTTCCTATTCTTCTATAATAGGTGTTACTATTATATTATTATACTATTATACTATTATATTATAATATACTATACATATATAGTATATTATAATATACTATTATATTATAATAGGTGGACAAGGGAGGTAAATTTCTGTTATCTTATTTTGTCTCTAAAAGAATGAACTATAGGAGGTCTTTCAAATATGGAATGAAGAGACTCAGGAGGTGAAAGTCAGGCATCAGCAATGTAGGCTCAGGAGTCTCATTTGATTTTTAAAAAACAGTTCTAATTCTTTTAGTCAAAGTAAAATCTATAATGATCATAGTTTCCATCCTCAGCAAGAGAGAACCCCCATCAGAATGTCTTCATCCTTCTATCTTTAAATATTAGCCCCATTTGTTCATATTGTACACCCCCAAAGTTTGATGTGCTCTGCTTCTCTCTTTTTTTCCTATTTCATGTTATTCTTTGGTTATACTCCATCTCTGCAGGGACAAGTTCTTTCTGCTTTCCAAGGTGGTAGTGAGCTAATTTGATAAATTTTTTTGTATTAATGTTTGTGACAGAAAGTTCAAGTAACTACTCAGCCCTTTTAAATTCTAGTTTATGTGTCTTTCACAACAAGGGTCTTCTGGAGACCAATTATTATCATCTGGTTTCCCTAAAATTCTGTAATAGATGAAGAGGCACCATGGTATCTTGAATGGATCTCGGTTCAATTGCATCTCCTAAAACATATGGTCTATGTGATACTTGGTAAGTTATTTATCTTCACAGACTCAAGATTGTGAAAAAGTTGAGTTCTGAATTGTGAGAGGGAATTTTCTCACAAAAGGAAATCATTGGTCTGGTCTAAAACCAGTATCTTATTAATTATTAATATAATTCCATTGGTTAAATTGTAGGTTTGTTCCAAAACCATAATCTTCCCAATTGTTAACATATAATTTTTACCCTTACTTTCTTCACCTCCCCTAACTCTAAATTTCTTGTTAGTTATCTTTGCCAGGCCTGATAGATTTAACCATTTTATTTCCTGAAGTTCCCACTGGGAGCCCTGTTGCCTTGATTGCTGCATTACTTACTTGGCCCACTTTTTTAGGCATGCTATAGTAACTCTTCACCCTAGTCCCCAGCCATATTCTTACCAGATGACTTACTTTGGCAAGGAATGGCTCAGGACTCCCATTCCCTTTGCTGTTTTGGGACCAATATTCTCTGTAAAGGGTGTATCAGTCTAATCCCTCAGGGCCATGTTAGTGAATCTATGGCATGCATGCTGCTCTGCACCACCTCTCCATTGTACCTGAGGACATTTTCCAATTCACCCTTTCCTCTGCCCAGCAACCCACTTCCTTCCTCCCCTGTCTCGGATAAGGGGTCAACTCACATGTGACATGAGAGTGCAGTTTGGGCACTCAGTCTCTAAAAGTTTCACCATCACGATCCTAAGGGTCTCTCTCTTCTTCCAGGCAACTTTCTGGGCCAAAGTGCTCTTCTTTCATTACCACTCTTTTGGGTGTAGTGTGTCCCTCCCTCCCCATTAGAATATAAGCTTTCAGAAGACAAGAACTATCTTTGCTTATGTATTGTATCTACAGGAACTTAGCAGAACGCATGATCCATATTTTTGTATTCATAATACGTATTGATATGCATTATTTATCATAGGCTCTTTGACTAAGACTATTCAATTTTTATATCCCCAGTTTATAGCATAATTCCTGATACACATTAGACTATATATGCTTGTTGATTTGGTCTCTCTCTCTCTCTCTCTCTCTTCTCTTCTACCTTCTTCTCCTCCTCTATCACAACTTCTCTGTACAAATGATTTTTTATAAATTCTCTGGCAATAAAATAAAATATATATACACACAGCTCATCAGAAAGCTCAGAATGTTGGGGTAGCCATTGTTTGGGGAATGACTGAACAAATTGTGGTATCTGATGGTGATAGAGTAGTATTGTTCTGAAAGGAATGATGAATTGGAGGATTACTATATGAACTGGAAAGACTTCTAGGAATTGATGCAGAGCAAAATGAGCAGAAGCAGGAGAACATTATCTACAGACTGATACATTATGACACAATTGAATGTAATAGACTTTTCTACTAGGAGCAATGCAATGATCCAGGACAATCCAGAGGAACTTATAAGAAAAAACACTATCTACATCCAGAGAAAGAACTGTGGGAAGAGAAATGCAGAAGAAAAACATATAATCTATCACTTGGTTTGATGGGGAAATGATTAGGGTTTTGATGTTGAAAGATCACTCTATTGCAAATATGAATAACATGGAAATGGGTTTTGAGCAATGATGATACATGTATAACCCAGTGGAACTGCTTGTCATCTCCATGAGGGGGGGAGGAGTGAATTGGGGTGGGGAAAATTGTGACTCATGTAACCATGGACAAATATTCTAACATTCTAATGAATGAATGAATGAATGAATAATTGAAAACTAAGAATATTGATTAAAGTAGCTCTTTAAAAAGTTGAGTACATAAGGGTTACTAGGGTATCCAGCAGACACTGTGTTTGAACCTGAAAAACCTTGGATCTCCTTCTCTGTGAGGATTTCCCCCGAATCCCCATGTCATTATCATCCTATATATTGTGACTTTTTTTTCTAGTTCCTGTTATAAAATTCCCCTACTTCTTCCTTCCTTCCTTGTCTTCCTGCCTTGGCACCTAAAAAGAAGTGAAACTATCTACCATACTTGGGTGTATCCAAGAGATTGCTTGCAAGTACCATAGAGAACCATAGCAGTTCTCTCTTTTCTGGTATTTATATTGTCTAGAAAAGACATTTGTAAGAGTTTTGAAGCCCTGAAACTGGTTTTCATAACCCCTAGAGTTCCAAAGCCTGAGGACTGGTATAAAAGAAATACACATAAATTCAAAATATTTGTCTTTTCTTCAAAGAAGCCCCCAAACACTCTTTTTCTGTGGAACATGTAAAAGCATTCATCCAGATCATTAAGAAAAATTCATATCAGGAGAAAAACTCTTCTCTGGGAATGATCAGAGTATCCTGGTTATTTTCAAAACATCTCCCTAGAACATTTCCTTAATTCGAGAAAGCAGTATCTATAAATTAGCTCAGGCTTAGACTACTCTAGCTGGAAAGGACCTTAATGATTATCTATCCATCTATCTATTTATCTATGTATTTATCTATCCTTTACTAAAGAATGAGACCCAATGTCATATTATCTACTCTTATCCCCTTTTAGGTTCTGGAACCAATATAAAATCAGTTCTGCCACTGCTCCAGGAAAGGGTATGTCAATCTAGTCCTCTAGGGCCCCATTCACAATCCTAGTCACTTTGGGGCCAAAATGCCTTTCTTTTGGTCAACATTTTCCTAAGCCCCTTCTTCCTCATTAGAATGTAAGCTCCTTGAAAGTAGGACTAACCATAATGCCAAAATTTGAATTCAGGACTTCTGATTGCCAAGGCATTAGTCATCATCCCACCATGCTATCCCTCTCTAACAAATTATGACACTTTAGACAAAGAAGCCATCTTCAGTTTTCTCCTCTAGTCAAATCAGCCAATGAGCAAGCAGTTTTTAAAAAAAATAATTTACTATACATTGGGTTACAAGAAATGGGAAGTAACTTCATAGGTAAGGAATCTGAGAGGATGTGGGAGAGCATCATGCAGAAGTTGGCATTTGAACTGAGTCTTGAGAGAAGCCAGGAGGCAGTCAAGGAGAGAGAAAGTGCCCAGGTGAGGGGGCAGGGAGGAGGTACAGCCAAAGAATTGGAAGAAGGAATGTCCTACATGAGGACTCCAGGAGGAAGAAAAATACCCTCTTATCTTTATAATTTTAATGTTAGAATAATAAAAAGGATGCCAGAATTTGAAAGTCTAACATTAGAAGGAAAACTTCTGAAGAAACTGACTTCATCCCTCGGGATAGAGATGATGCTAAATTGATGTGTCTGAATTTTCTGAAAAGGAATTAATAAATTTGTTTCAGAAGTCTCTAGCATTAAAAAAAAAATACAACAACAACAAAAAACCACAACATGAAAAGACTAGGTAATAAGCCCCTTTGGAAGGGAACACAGATTCAAGGCAGAGCCATATTGCTATATGACATATTTCCAAGGAACCTCTTAAACACAAGTCATTTAAATGAGTTCAAGAGATGGGTGGCTACTGAAACATAAAAAGTATTTCCCCCCTAATGACAGCATGGATCTTAATTTTCACCTTTTAAATATCTCTGACTAATCTTCTTCCATCTCCCTCCATTCCCCCTTCAATTCAGCTTGACAAAAATTTAACAAGAATACAACCATTTAGTCTTAGCTGATGGCCTGCATAAGGATGGAAGATTTTCTGTTTTTTTATATTTCAAAGCTGATGAAGGAAAGATTCAGCATTATAAGATTTGAATTTGGAAATAGAAAGTTAAGAGGGGAAGGAAAGGGCAAGTTTATTTAACTTTGGACTTGAATATGAATGAATTCTCTCTTTCCCTCCTGCCCTTTCTTCTTCTCTGCTTCTGTCTCCAGAAGCACTCTCTCTATCTCTGTCCATCTTTCTTGATAAAACCTCTTCTATAGTGAATGCTGTTAGATTGAGTGCTCAATGGTTGTAAAGGCAAACACGACATACTGAAGTTCTTAAGACTTTCTTAAGGGGGAACATGAGCAGGAAGATTTTGTGAAAAGCACCTAAAATTATTCCGAGTGTCAAGAATGTTGCTTTGACACTATGGTGTCTATGCCAGACTTGTGAACTGTCTCTTGATTTTCCCATTTATTTCTGTAAGAATTTAAATTTAGGTTTTATGCTAAATGAGAATTCTAAAGTAATATTGTGGTCACCGATTTAAAAACATTACAGTTTAAGTCAAGATGACTCAAGATCATTTAAAATCCACTGATCTTCCCTCTAATTCAAACTCCACACTGTTTCTCCTACTCTGGTTTCAGAAATTCCTCATGAGGATTATTTTCTAATTACAAAGTCTGAATGGTACACTAAAGGGCTAGCCTGATTGTCTAAAATAAGGGTCAACACTTCAAGGGCCAAATCCAGCGCACTGCCTGCTTTTATGTGGTCCCTAGCTAAGAATGGTTTTTACATTTTACGTTGCATTTTATATTTTATATGATAAACTTTTATTTCAAAAAACATAAAAACCATTCTCAGTTCCTAGTGTATAAAATGTATGGTCTAGATGAGATTTATCCTTCAGGGTATATTTTTCAGGTCTAGAAGACCTGGAATCAAATTCTTCTAACATATACTGATTGAATGACCTTGTTATTTAAGTTATTTATCCTTTCTGTGACCCAAGCAAATCTCTAAGACTCCATTTAGTTTGCAGAAAACTTGCTGATCTGTACTGGTGAAGGGAGTCTCCTTACCAGGAGATCCCTCCCTTGATGAAATCATGAATCTGGACCCAAATCATTGTCTTCTTAATCCTTAATATACATTATTCCCTCCCCCTCTTCTTCTAATCTGTTCTTTTTGAATTAGGCATACTATTCCAGAGCCATATTCTCATGAATTCTCAACTATCAACTTAGGGATATATATCTATAAGGTTGAATTTGCCTCCTTGTATTAAGATCTCTAATTCATCTTCATCATTACCAGTGTTTGGTTGAGTTTTATTGCTAACTCCTTTCTTCTGGCTTTTCATCTACAGGATATCTACAAAATCTTAATGGAGTTTTAGCTTTTAGAAGCTTAAAATTGCACTAAGACTTTGGGGATATTTTATATATGGTACCTCTGGAAAAGAGGAATTAAAATCCCCAGAAGGAAAAAGTAAGACAAAGATCGGTTAAACTACTTGCTCAAAATAGCATCATTAGCCTCTGGTAAAGTTGGAACATTAGTTTTACTCCACCCTGCTTAGTCTTCTAGCAACCAGGAATGTATACACCCCCACTTAAGGAATAACTGTAGGGGAGGATGACTGACAGGTGCTAGCAAGTGACAAATCAGAAACAACTGACTGACCCCCAGGCTGTCCTAAGTCAAGCTTAAGCCACCATTTGTACATGTGAGACACAGGAAGTGATGTAAAGAACTGCCTATATATTGCACATCACTTCCTGTGATTTGTTGGTCAGTGGCTTTGGGAGCTCTCCGCGGTGGCAGTATGATTTAGGTGAGACACCTTCCCTGAGTGTCCTTGGTGAGTGGTAAGGCTGATTCCTCCTTTCATTGACCTCCTAAAAACCACTATCCTCCTAGGAAGCCCTTCATCTTGGAGGAGGCCTCCTGGCTGGAAGTTGAGCTAGATTTAATCTTCTGAGAAGGCCCCTTGGCTAAGGTCTCTGAACTCTCCTGGCCAGGGAAAATCTCCTACCCATTCCCTCTTCTCCTTCTTCTTAATTTCTTCTTTCTATTGTAATTAAACCACCATAAAAATCCCAAACTGACTTGAGTATTTTATTGGGATTGAATTTAAATCCTTGGTGACTGCTAATATAATATATTCAGTCAACAGCCCCTAATTTTACCCTTAACAATACCGATTTTTTAAAAAACCTTATTACTTAGAATCAAAAGGGCCAAGCAATGAGGGTTAAGTGATTTGGCCAGGGTCACACTGGTAAAAAGTGTCTGTCTGAGGTCAGATTTGAACCCAGGATGGCATGAGTTTTGATTCATTGAGCTATCTAGATACTCCCTAAAACTATGTATACCATTTGACTCAGCAATACTACTATTAGGTTAATTTCCAAAGGTGATGAGGGAAAAATAAAAAGAACCTATATGTTCTTAGTGTCAGTTCTAAGAGAGAAAAGCAGCAAGAGCATGGTCAGGGTCAGCCAGCCTTTAACCCAGATCCTCCCAACTGCAGGCCTGGCACTCTATCCACTGTGCTACCTAACTACCACAATCTAGGAATCTACGGATTCCTAATCTAGTAAATTAGGTAATTGGTATTTCCTTGTAGGGAGGACTGATGGAATCCAAATGAAAGGTATTAGGGGTAGTAGAAAGGATCCTTCTCTGATTCAGAGAAACTAGGTTCAAATGTTAGTCTTGCTTCTTATTCTTTCTATGACTGCAAGGCATCTAACTACACTGGGTTTTAGTTTTCCTCATATGAGAAATGGGGATAGTAGAAGAAATGTCCATACCTGGAGTTCTGTATCTTTATCTTATTTGAAGAATTAGCATACAGAACTCTAGGTATAGACCTTTCTTCTACTATTCTAGTAGATACATTTTAGGGGGTTATCTAACAAAGCTTAGGACAGAGAGGTTAAAGAGTTGACTGGCCCAGAACTGGTGGACATACCACCAGTCCATGTCAAAATCAGGATTTGAATACAGGTCTCTAATGGTAAGACTAGCACTCTCTCATTTATGAATCACATTTCTACTATGAATGTCAAGATCCTACAAAATAACTAAAGTTATCAATGGTTACTGGATCATAACAAGATTTCAAGGCACTGGTACCAGGTTTATGGGAAGGAAGCATAATGAAGCTTTGACAGTTTCTGGGTTTCTGCATGTGCCTAGAGGCTCTGCCTTCTCCCTTGATTTCTAACATGTATCTGCATTAAGTAGGTCAATACTTTTCACTTTATCAAACAAAACCACACAATGCTTTTCTCCCCAAGAAAGATAAGAGTGGGGGAAAGTTTAACATTTCCCAAAGATCAAAGGAATCAGTTTCTCAGTCACTTTTTATTTTAAATAAAATTTGTTCTAAATAATAACAACAACATTAACAACATACATACATATATATATGTAAATATATATATATATATTACAATAGAAAATAGAAATAATAAAATTTTCAGCATCATGGTCAGTATCACCTAGGATTTACTTTATGTCACACTATTAGCCTACTATGTCATCTCTATCCTGTGAATGCTGCTGTTGTTATTTAGTAAATTACTCATGTCTGATTCTTTGTGAACCCATTTGAAGTTTTTTATTTATTTCTTTTTCTTTTTTTAAAACCCTTACCTTATTGGTTCCCAGGGAAAAGATTGGTAAGGACTAGGCAATGGGGGTCAAGTGACTTGCCCAGGGTCACACAGCTGGGAAGTATCTGAGATCAGATTTGAACCTAGGACCTCCTGTCTCTAGGTCTGATCCTCAATTCACTGAGCCACCCAGCTGTCCCCCATTTGGAGTTTTCTTAACAAAGATACTGGAGTAGTTTGTAATTTCCTTCTCCAGCAACCTTTACAGATGAAGAAACTGAGGCCAACAGGGTTAAGTGATTTGCTCAGAGTCACTTAACTAGTAAGTGTCTGAATGGGATTTAAACTCTGGTGTTCCTGATTTGAGAGCTAGCATTCTATCCTCTGTGTCACTTAGCTACCCAGTACACACTTGCTGCCTTATTAAATAAGCAGAATTTTTAAGTCCTACATCTCTGATACTAGATATTTCACATAAACTCTCGGAATAATATAGAACAGTTGGATTCTTTCTACTCTACTGCACATGGCCACCTATTCACCTTGGCCATATTAGCCTAGAAAGCAATCAGGAATGTTCTTGGATAACTCTGTGAAAACCTATACTTTTAGAAAGGATCTCCAGGGGTCCTTTGGCAAAATGATTTGCATATTTTGGCCTTGTCTCTTGGAGTGGTCTCTTCAATATGATTCCTGCTTATTCTACGTCCTTCTTTGGTAGGGAAAGGGAGGCCCTATGTTTCCATAGTAACCATAAGTCCTTTTTCTATGCCACTTTAAGTTTTACATAATATTTTCCATGCCATGTTTTTATGAGGGAAATTACAAAAGCATAACTAACCCCATTTTAGAGATGAGTAAACTGAGGTTAAGTGCCCAGGATCACAAAACCTATAATCTTAAATCAGGTCTTCTGATCCAGAGTTCAATGCCCTTGATATTATGCTACATTATTCATCACTTGGCTGCCACAACCCTTCTTTTTTTACAACAGTTAAGAGTATTCTACATAGTTATTTGTTATCTAGATTGTAGCTCTTTAAATAGATAAACTCCCAGAGAGCAGACACTTGTTTGTTTCATTTATTACACAGTTTATTATACTGGGAGAATAAAATAAATCTTGGATGTACTGGGCTCTTTAAAATGTTTATTAAATTTACTGAATTGGAAATAATGATAATTATGGCTTCAGTGCTAGGACATGAGAGTCAAATAGATTTCTTTTCTTGGAACTTTGCTTTCATCATTTTCTAACTGATAGCTGTACAAATATCTATGGATATGAAGAATTATTTTCAGAATAATCCTCCTAAATTGTCTAGCATTCCTCTACCATCATAACAAACTCACTAGGATAACTGTGAAATACTAAAATTAACTGGTGAAAAACTACTTAATGTGACCTTTAGCTAAGTGACATACATATAAAATCAGTTATATTTTTGGTTCTTTCTCTCTTTAAGAAGACAGAATATTGTTGTTTAGTCATTTCAGACTTTCTCATGACCCTTTGTGGGGTTTTCTGGGCAAAGATACTGGAATAATTTGCTCATTTTACAGATGAGCAAACCAAGACACACAGGTTAAATGACTTTGCCCAGGGTCTCACAGCTAGTAAGATTCTGAGGTTGGATTTGAAATCAGAAATTCCTGATCCCTGGTTTTGCACTCTATCCATGGTGTCATCTAGAAGCTTAGAAGCAAACATAAGGTTTGTGCCTGTACTTGTGTATTTCTTTGGTACAGAGAACTACCAGATGAGGAAACTCACTACCAATGCAGATCAATACCTCTTCTGTAATCTTAGAGAGTTGTCTAAAACATTGAGATATTTCTTAAGTGACTTCTCCAGAGTCTCCCAGCCAATATGTCTCAGAGGTTGTAAACTTAGGCCTTTCTGACATCCTGGGTGGCTCCAGGTCCACTATCTCATGCTCAGACCTACTTTAGATTCAGCTCAGCAGCTCGCTAGGGCAGGTTAAGGAAGGAATCTTGACTGGTGGCAAGCACCATGGCTTCCATCATCTGAATGAGGTGATGCAAGAATTAAGCAGGTACATAAAGCAAAAATGATGGCTCTACTTTAAACCAGCAAATGCTGTCTTGACTCGGGAAATCTCAAGAAGGTGATTTACTTTAAATTTACAGAAACCTTAAAATGGCTTGGTTGAGAAAAAAAATTACAAGGAAATTGAGGTTTTCAACAAAAGTAAGCAGTAGAAAGCTCCTTGACTTTCCCACTTTATTTTTATTTATTTATTTTTTTAAGCAGTGAAAATGAAGGCTTACTCAAACAGGAATTCTTAAACATTTTTGTTGTGGACTCCTTGGAAAAATGTTTTCTAAATGCATAAAAGCATAGTCTTACAAAGGAAAAAATTCTATTGGACTATAATTATCAAAACATTTTTTAAAGAAATTCATGGATTCTATGTTAAGAACCTTTGAGAAATAGGAGAAAGAAAAATGTAATTGGGGAAAACATTATACAATGTTTAAAAAAACTAAAGGGAAAAACACAATAATAAATAGCATTTACATTATTAGGATTAATTAAACCATAGGCTAATGAGGACCATTTGGATTAATTGGGGTCTTAGAATCTAAGGACAGGGTAAAGAAAAGTGGGTAAGGTTTCTTTTAGGCCAGACAGAAACTTGGGAAGAGGGCCTGTTAGAATTCTGGATAGCCTGAGTCAGTTGGTTTTCCAACTGTCAATGGACTCCTGGAGGTTTTTTCCCTAGGAGAAGGTTGGTGTTTCTATTCCCTGGATCACTGAAAAAATCCAGTGCTAGGTGAAGGAGGAGAACAGGTTAGAATTTCCAGAATAATTTTTTGGGGAAATCAACAGAAAAGGGAAAGAGAGAGATAACTGAACTGATTTAAAGCTGAAAGATCTAAGGAGACAGTAAACTTACTGTCTTAACTAAACATACAGTAAAAAATTGAGAGGTTACTAATAATTCCGAATTCTTTTTATCTCATAAGCAATACAATGCTTAAAAATGTAATGACTACTTGAGTGACAATCTGCCAAATGTCTTTACAGGAAATGATGATCAATTAATGCAGATAACTGAAAAATCTTGAACCTATGGCATGTGTGCCAAAGGGAGTCCTTTATGTGGGCACACACACTGTTGCCCCAGCACAGAGTTTGCCAGAGTTCATTACTATGAAGTCAGAGGTTTATAGGACTATTGGGATGGGTTGCTCTCCTCCTCTTCTCCATGCATGGGTTTTGGGTTGCAGTTTGGGCACTAGGTCTCTAAAAGGTTTGCCTTCACTGTTCTAGGAGAAAGGGAAGTTACCCCATAATGGGGAAAAGGACTAACTGCACAATTTTGCTTAGGGTTCACCTTGTTTTCACCTTAGTGAAAAAGAGTAGATATTTATAAACCTAATAAGATATGAAAGTGAGTTATTAATGCCATTGCTGCTTTCTACATGTGTGAAACTTAATATCTTTGTCTAATACAAGTTCTAAACCCAAAGAATTCATTAAATGGATTAGCATTTAAGGGCCCCATTTCTATTTGATACTACTGGCCTAAAGTATATCTCAAGTCCCTTCCAGTTTTAAATCTTTTGAACTAAAAGATGAGATAAATTGAATACCTTTTCCGAAAGAGAAATAATTCTTAAACATAATTTTATTATTATCAGATGAATGTAGCCATATGTTTTTAAGTGCTATGAAACCTTTTTGAGTGAAGTATAATGAATGGATCTATTACTGACAAATAAAAGGATTTCAAGTGAATTTTCAAAAACCCTTTTCCTAAGCAAGATTTTAAAAAGACATTTCTAAACTGGCAATGAAGCATTTCCTGAGAAACTTAACTCTCGAGGGAATCTTCAAAGATTGCTAGCATTCCAGAAACCCATGCTAGCCACATGTCTCTCTCAGCTTTGCAGAGCACTATGGAACTCATTTGAATGTCAAAAAAAAAGTCTATTCCATTGTGTTATAACATCTGGCTAGTACATTGAGGCACTTTGTAAGGGATATAGCCCTTAATGGGAAACAGCCAGGAAAATGTATTTCTGATAGCTTGAGCTTAAGTTAGGGGGAATACCTACCTCCTAAAAATGAAATCATTAACATATGTAGAATGAATGTCATATGCCTTCAGTTTTCACCTTCCCATATAATACTAACAATACAGTCTCTTTGTGTCAACTTTTGCTATAGTGCAGTTTGCTGTGGAGAACTGATATTAGAATATAAGATAGGGACATTTATAATGTAGCCTTACTCCAACTTTTAGAGTTATAGTTCCATTTCATCTCTAACAAGGGGAAACTATTTTGTTTTGACAAATAACAGAGTTTGGAGACTGTTTTGTGTATTTGATCATCTACATTCTGCAGAACCAAGCTTCTTCCTCCTTCTCCTACTCCTTTCCCCATTCTGAATTATGATTCCATAACATCAGTTAGGGAGCGATATGTTTAGATCACAAGATGATTGCATCAAAGATTTAGAGGTGAAATGGGTCTAAGGCCAACTATGTCAACTCCCTTTTTGTAGTCAAGGAAAAGATGATTTAGAGAGGTTACTTTTATCCACATAGCAAGTGACAGAGTTGGTATTTGAACTCAGGTCCTTTAACTCCAGTGTATTGTACCATAATGCCTCCTAAAGCCTCAGCCTTAGAAGGACAAACAGGATGAAGCACTTTTGATAAATAAACCTTCTCCCATCAATTGACTTCAAACTGAACCTATTTGAATAGCAGATAATGATCAGATCTTAGGCAAGCATGCTTCATTTTAAGAAAACTAATAGACAAACTAAGAGGAGGTAATAATACCAAATAATTCTTTGCTTTACAGATGAATTTAGTGAAAGAATCTTTAAGTGACTCTCTACTCTCTCATTCTTCCCCACTATGTTTAGCTATGTGACCTTTAGTTACTTAATAAAATAAGCCTTAGTTTCTTCATCTGTAAAATGAAATATTACTTATTTAATTAACCCTTCCATCTTCTAGTCTCTTCACTCTTCAATACACATTCCATAAGGCTGCCAAAGTGGTCACTCCCCTGCTCTGCTCACTCCTTTTTGCCTTTCAGATCAAAGTCTTCTCTGCTTGGCATTTAAAGCCTTCATATCTAGCTCTAGCTTTCCAGACTTATTACATTTTATTCCCTTTTATGAATTCTATGGTCCAGACAACTTGCCCACTTGTTTTCACTGGCAGTCAACAAGCATTTATTATGGTGTGTACTATGTGCCAGTCACTGTGCTTCACATTGGGGATACAAAGAAAGATAAAAATATTGTCTTGTTCTCAAGGTGGAGATAACATAATTAGGTACATATAAGACAAATACCTCCCTAAACATATGAATATATTGGGGGGTTGTTATCCATCATACTCCAAGAGGACCAAAATAACATACTGGTGATGTCTTTTGACTGGTGCAGAAATTAGACTTAAGTTCAGCAGAGTTATACTAAAATTGTCAGCTTCACTCCCTCTTCCAGAGTCATTGAAGTCCAGTGGAAAGACAAAAGACAAGATGACTATGGTGAAGTTGGTGACTTTGGCTTCTCCAATGCCTAACCAAGGTCCAGGTGCTCCATAGTGCCCGTTTCTGCTGCCTTTATGGTCTTTGGAAGATATTGTTCTCATCAGGCCTTTCTGCTGAGGGAAGTCTTCGCATGCCTGGGATAGACACCCTCCCCACCAATTCACTGACTCACTGACTGGTTTTAGTTTGCCTGCCAAGATGGATGGATGGAGCCCCATCCAGTAGGAATAGTAAATAAGTCAAAGAGATGATGAATTGATTGGAGAGAAGACAAATATAAGAGATATTATGGAAGTGGAAATGACAAACTTTGACAAAAGATGGCATTTGTAGGGACATTATGAGCAAGAACCAAAGATGATACTGAATTTGTGAGCCTAGGTGATGAAGAGGATTATTTGACAATAAGAAAATTAGAAAGATGGAGGTGTTTAAAGGGAAAAAATTAATGAGTTCTATTTTGGATACCTTGAATTTGAGATGCCTATGGGAGATCTAATCTGAGATATCTAAAATGCAATTGGTAATATAGGAATAAAACTCAAGAAAGAGACTATGACTGGATTTATAAATCTGGGAATTATCTGCATAGAGATGACAATTTAACATATGGAAGATGATATGGTGACCAAATATTATTATAAACAAGAAGAGAAAAGGATATAAGAACATTTTGGCAAACATCCAGGATGTTTTATGACATAAGTGAAGAACAAGCAAAGGAGATCAGAAGAAGCAACTGGAAAGATTAGAGAACCAGGAAAGAATCATATCATGAAAAACTAGAGAAGTAAGAATAACCAGGAAGAGATGGTGATCAGTGGTAATGGAAAAATCTATTCTCCATGTCTGGAATTAATTATTTCATCATATCCACTGCTTGGAATTCCTAGATTCCTTCTTTTGAAGTTATTAAATTTAAGTCACTATTATGTTGTCAATGATGGCTTCAGTTTACAAAGATTTTATTTATATACAGGTTTTCAGGAAGGTGTATAAAGTGGGGGAAAGGTTAACATAGGAAGCTGCCCATATTATATAATAGGACCTGAAACTATTTTATCATTGGAAGTCTTAGTATTGCTCTGCAACAGTAAAATGAATGAAACAGTTTCACAGTGCAGTGAATATAGTAGAAGCATAATAAATGTTAAATTAATTGAACTCACATAGGGTGCACCTGATCAATGTTGGATTTTGTCACTGAAGTTCATTCTAAGATTAAAGTCTGATGATTCTACAACTATTATATCCAACCCCCCCAAATTGGTGAGGCAAAAGTTAATAGCAAAAGGAGCAATAGGATTAGGAAGGAGAGAGGGACTGGTCTAGACAACAAGGTCAAGGGTTAAAAAATAGAAGAAAATTATGACAGGAATGAAAGTCAGTGAAAGGATCCAAGTAGAATACAAAGAAATAGAGAAGATGGCAACATGGTTAAGTTCTTCTATGCTGAGGAACAGTAGCCTTTTAAGGAATATTTATATGCCTTCCATGCACATATTCTGCTTTTTTCCCTAAATTATCTTGCATAGAGCCTGTTTATACATTGTTTTTAAAAAACCCTTAGATTCTGTCTTGGAATCAATACTGTGGTAAGGACTAGGCAAGGGAGTTAACTGACTTGACCAGGGTCACACAGCTGATGTCACATTTGAAACCAGGACCTTCTAGGCCTGGCTCTCATATACTTACCCACCTGGTTGGCATCTTGGGCACAATTATTTGTTGTCTTTCCCTGTTATAGTTTGAGCTCTTCAAGGGCAATAACTGTCTTTTACTTTTCTTTTCATCCCTAGGACTTAACAAGGTGCCTTAAATATAATCAACTGCTATTGACTTATAATTGGTAAATAACATATAAACACATAGTCATATATGAATGGGCAGCTATGTAAATAGGATCATTGTGTCAAAGATTCCATGACCTGAAGAATTCAGGCAAGTTGGGTATTCATTTGGAGCCCTGTTATTTAATAAGTGCATAATGGATGACTAACAATAGCAAACTTCCATATCACCTTCCTCTTATGGATAGGTCAAGACCTTTTTACTCTATTAGTTCAATTACCGGCAAATTCCATCTATAGATGTTGAGAATGTATAGAGTTGAGAATGCTTTTTTAAAGGAGATAAGGAAAAGGAGAAAAAAAGAGTAACCTGTCAGTGAGTTCATGACTATTACTTGTGAGGTCTGCCATGAGGAGGACAGTGATGAAAGATAAGGGCTGTGACTCCTAGTGGAAAGATATGTATGGACCCTGAGTTTTCTCCTCAGTATTATCTACTCTTTCCTTCTTTCTACCTTTATGATAAGGACAGGAAAAGTAAGAAAGAAGAAGGTTTCTCTGGAGTTGAAAGGCAAAAGTAATATTGAGCATATGATGTATGTTTCTATAAACTACTAGTAGTTGTATTTTATATCTTTTATAGCATGTGACAACTTCCACCTTTAGGAAATTCTTAAATTTAACTTAGAATCTTCAGTTATAGCCTACGTTTCCTCGTTCTTTGTCTGGAAAAGATTCTCCTCAACATATACATACTGGTGAGAAAAAGAGAGTAACACATATGGCTGTACAGTTTACAAAGGATTTTATAATCACCACTTCACAGGTGGGGACACTGAAGTTGAGAAAAGTTAACTAACTAGCCCAAATTCACAATGAAAAGGTTTGGGTTGGGACTGAAATCTACCTTTCTTGATACTTTTCATGATGTTATTCTTCCCTTCAAAAGGGAATAAAAATGGAGAAGGAATAGTGTCATTAAAAGATCAAAAACTAGTTTTTATACAACTAATGGTAGTTTATAGAAGCAAATACATCATATCCTCAATATTACTTTTTCATGGCATATTTCAATATCTGACTAGAGTATGGCAGTGTGAGTTAGCCTTTGTAGTCACAGGAAGACGAGTACAAATTTTGCCTCTGCCAAATGTCAGCTGTGAGATTGGAAGCAAGTCATTTAATTTCTCAGTGATTTAGTATACCTATCTATACTGGAAGGAATTACCTTCTATTATGATATCACAAGCTTGACCTTCCTCTTTGAACACAGTTGTGTACATCCATCCATCCATTCATATGTTTATGTATCCATCCATCTTGTCTGTGCAACTATCTAAAGTCCCAACTCCTGCAATTACACATGAGCCCCAATGAAATGAAAGGCAACACATAGCTAACATGCTTTTGCCTGTTCTCTCACAGGGACAACTAACAGTGGGTCAGGGCAGAGAAAGCCAGGACAGTAAATCTTAGGATGAACTTTCCATAAGACTTCCTTAACTTGGAATTTGTGTTTCTGGTTTAGAGTTCTGATTGACGAAAATAGTGAAGACCAAAAGGAATAGATATCCTTAGTTATCAATTTCCCAGGTCAGACAAGCCTCCTTTTATAGCCAGTTATTCATGAGCATGACTACATGGAGCTGTTACAGTTCATGTCCCAGGAGCCAGAAACAACCAGTTGATGACACACCTGTGGCTTTGGGGGATGAATTTATATGAATTTAAATCTGAACATGGGTTATTGACCATTCATACTTCTAGGGATTTGCTGAGAAATAATCAAGGATCTAGAGGCATGAATTCAAACCCCTCCCCCCCCACCCCCCCCCCCCCCGGTCTCTAAGCTCTTCAAAAAAAATATTTTGTGGTAGAATCATACTCATTTGCTCTGTGGTCCAGAGAAGAAATGAGTTTTTTAAAGACAGAGTGGGCAAAAACAAACCACAATCATGTGTAGTGGCTGCATTTTCTAGATAATCTAGAACTCTTGTGAAGTATAGAAATGGCTTGTAAATCTTTCCTTCTTTGACTACAAAACTACTGTATTTTTCTCATTAGATATGCCTTTTTTGTGTCTAAATTATTGGCTTAAAAACCCGAACATCCAACCTCAAAGAAGGCTTCAGACTTCTCATGAAGTTACTTACCTCACTGATATAAACCTGAGCTTTCTCTCTAAGTCCTCCCTTTCTGACTTTCAAACTCTGTTAGGTTAAACTTGTGAAGAGTCCCTTCTTTCCTTCAAGACCAATGGTTTGAAATGAAATGCCCTACTTTAAGACCTCTTGTAGACATTAATGAACATAGAAGGATCCTTAGCATCAGGTACAGTCTGATGATTAAGTGAAAATGAGTAAGCCAAATGGATCAGATTTCTTTTTAATATTCACATAAATTAAAATTTAAAAAGAAGGCATAGGGTCAAAACATCAGATAGATGACAAATCATATATGCTATAAACTATAGCACATGAGGTTAACAGTAATAACAGTGTGATACAATGTAAAAGTCTGATGACTTGAATCATAGGACTTAGGTTCAAATACTATAGAACTCTTACTACCTATGTGACTTTAGAGACATCACTTGCACTCTCTGGGCTTCAGCTGCCTCATCCATAATATGAGGGTGTTGAGCCAGGTGGCCTCTGAAGTCCTTTCCATAGATCTAGGGTCCTATGAAATGTTTCTCAATCTGTTCCTTCCCCTCTGGAGTGAAGTCATAGACCTCTCATATCTTTAAATAAGGCTCTGATTAGTCAGCGACTAATAACTATCACCTTGTTATTCTAGGTTGTGATTACCTAGATTGAAATGTGATACAAAGGAGGCTATTAAGTCTTCTACTTCATAGTCCTTTGTTTTTTAAATAACCCACCTCTCCCCTCATGCCAAGCAATTAGGTACTATGGCGATAGGTCCTTTGGGGATGTGATACCAAGATAGACTGTATATGGAAGCTAGCACAGGCACAATATGTAGCTAATACAGGTAAACAGAACATTTTCTTTATGATCTTTCATTTCTGCAAAAATCACATACTGAAATAAATTTTTTCTTAAATCCAATTTAGCTTCAGAATTCCTCATTTATCTTTGTCCTTCTTACATAAAGGCAAATATTTATCCTGACTACATGAGGCAAGCTGGACATCAGATGTAATTTTGGTACCATAACAGGCTTTATTTCCTGTTAGAACATTGCTTCTTTCCAAAACCATTAGCACCCATAATGGAAAATACAGTAAAAAAAAAATTCCAGGCAAACATATAAACACCATAACCAATTCTTAACCAGTAAGCCTCAATGGTAGTTGGAAATCTTGCATTTACTGAGCCATATAACTGGCTGAAAGCATTTTGGTCAACATCAGACTTCCTCTAAAATCCAAACCAGGATTTAGTCCTTGATTAAGGTCAAAAGTATAAAGTATCAACTCTTAAGGTTAATTGCTTGGATATTGACAGGTTTGAATAATGTATACATGACTGGGGAAAGGGGAAAGGAAAGTGGTTGAAAATGATGATCTCTGTCTCTTTCTCTCTGACACAATGCCTTGTCTCCCCATCTCCCACCCTGAAAAGGTCCCCAGAGCTTTTCCCAAAGTCAATGAATCAAAGCATAATTTTAATCCACTGATGCATGATAGTCACTGCTGTGGCAAAATGTGATGGATGATAAGTCAAATAGTAACACCACAAAAATCTTAGCTGGGAAGTTGACAATAATCTATCCAATATTTATTTGGATTCAATTCCAATCCAGAGCAAAAATAGAACTTGAATTAAGACAGGAAATTACTAACTCTTGAAAGTTTTATAGTTACACAATCAGGTCTAAAGACCTGTTTTTTTGGGCTCAGAAGAAATTAATGGATTTTCTAAGTAGTTTGAACTAGAGTCCAAGGTTGGGGGGGTGGTGTGTGGGGAGAAGACAGGTATCAATGGCTCCAATTTCATTTCTTATCTGACTTGGATTTGTTCTCTCTTTATTTGATTTTCATTGCCTGGATCTGAATTTTCTAAGGTGTAAAATACAGATAGAAACTTGAATCTTTTTATAGGGATGAATAGGATAATATTCTTTTGTCTTGAAATACATGAAGACAAGTGGAGAATGCTGGCAGTTATCTTCCATTGATTCAATCCAACCATTTAGCATCAAAGAATAAATTGGCTTAACTTGAAGGAAGAGGCATTTAGGAAAGAAATGTGAAAAATCTTCAAACTAGTAGGAGTAGTTATAATTTATATATAATATATATATTATATATATATAATATAATATATATTATATATTATATAATATATATATAATATATAATAAAGATTTTCTAATGATTGTTGTGGAGTTCTATTTAACAATAATCCAGATATATATCTGTCTACAATAATTTAAGTAGAGTCAAAATGGAAACAGGATATCAATCAGGATTTCACAGTGAGTTTGTCCTGATTACATATTTTATAGAATAAATTTGAAAAAAAAATATTTTCCCCACTCAAGAAATAGATTGAAGACTATATTAAACTTTTTCTCATTAAACAAAGAAAAGCCCTAAAAATAAAATAAAAATAATTTACCTGGACTAGCAGTTCCAGCTTTCTGTCATCAAGGAGATGGACTTGACATCGGCGACCCTCCGTCATCTAAGAGGAAAGGAAAGTCAGAGTTATGAGCTTTTAAAAAAGGCTGGGAAGCAACACCCTAACATTTATTAAACACCTGATGTGAGCAAGTCACTGTACATAAGTTAAAAAGAAATGAAACAGCCCTTACTCTTAAAGTTCTTTTTTTCTTCTAAATGCATAGAACCTTGTACACTGGAGAATAAATTCAATTTAATTTGAGCAGAGAGATAGAACTAACAATTGCCTTCATAACATTACCACCCAGTACGAATGAGATTTTGACCATCATATCTGTGTGTGTGT